>NC_092397.1:4876187-5176187 GCF_030028105.1 Mobula birostris
AGGGGGTGTGGGTGGAGGGGAAGGGTGTGTGTGAAGGGGAGATGGACGGGAGAGGGGGTGTGGGTGGAAGGGAGATGGAGGGGAGAGGGGGAGATTGAGGGGGGAGGGGTGTGGGTGAAGGGGAGATGGACGGGAGAGGGGGAGAGGGGGTGTGGGTGGAGGGGAGTGGGGTGTGGGTGAAGGGGAGATGGACGGGAGATTGAGGAGAGGGGGAGATGGACGGGAGAGGGGGTGTGGGTGGAGGGGAGAGGGGGTGTGGGTGAAGGGGAGATGGACGGGAGATTGAGGAGAGGGGGAGATGGAGGGGAGAGGGGGTGTGGGTGGAGGGGAGAGGGGGTGTGGGTGGAAGGGAGATGGAGGGGAGAGGGGGAGATTGAGGGGGGAGGGGTGTGGGTGAAGGGGAGATGGACGGGAGAGGGGGAGAGGGGGTGTGGGTGGAGGGGAGAGGGGGAGATGGAGGGGACAGGGGGTGTGGGTGAAGGGGAGATGGACGGGAGATTGAGGAGAGGGGGTGTGGGCGGAGGGGAGATTGAGGAGAGGGGGGTGGGGGTGGAGGGGAGATTGAGGAGAGGGGGAGATGGAGGGGAGAGGGGGTGTGGGTGGAGGGGAGATGGACGGGAGAGGGGGTGTGGGTGGAAGGGAGATGGAGGGGAGAGGGGGAGATTGAGGGGGGAGGGGTGTGGGTAAAGGGGAGATTGACGGGAGAGGGGGAGAGGGGGTGTGGGTGGAGGGGAGAGGGGGAGATGGAGGGGACAGGGGGTGTGGGTGAAGGGGAGATGGACGGGAGAGGGGGAGAGGGGGTGTGGGTGGAGGGGAGAGGGGGAGATGGAGGGGACAGGGGGTGTGGGTGAAGGGGAGATGGACGGGAGATTGAGGAGAGGGGGAGATGGAGAGGAGAGGGGGTTGTGGGTGGAGGGGAGATTGAGGAGAGGGGGTGTGGGCGGAGGGGAGATTGAGGAGAGGGGGTGGGGGTGGAGGGGAGATTGAGGAGAGGGGGTGTGGGTGGAGTGGAGAGGGGGTGTGGGTGGAGGGGAGATTGAGGAGAGGGGGTGGGGGTGGAGGGGAGATTGAGGAGAGGGGGTGGGGGTGGAGGGGAGATTGAGGAGAGGGGGTGTGGGTGGAGGAGAGATTGAGGAGAGGGGGAGATGGAGGGGAGATTGAGGAGAGGGGGTGTGGGTGGAGGGGAGATTGAGGAGAGGGGGAGATGGAGGGGAGATTGAGGAAAGGGGAGATGGAGGGGTGATGATGAGGGGGGAGATGGGTGGGAGATTGAGGAGGGGGTGGTGGGTGGAGGGGAGATTGAGGAGAGGGGTTGTGGTTGGAGAGGAGAGGGGGTGGGGGTGGAGGGGGAGGGGTGTGGGTGAAGGGGAGATGGACGGGAGAGAGAGGGGGGTGTGTGGGTGAAGGGGAGATGGAGGGAGTTGAGGAGAGGGGGTGTGGGTGGGAGGGGGGAGGGTGTGGGTGAAGGGAGATGGACGGGAGAGGGGGTGTGGGTGGAGGGGAGTGGGTGTGGGTGAAGGGGAGATGACGGGAGAGGGGGTGTGGGTGGAGGGGGAAAGGGGGAGATGGAGGGGAGTGGGGGTGTGGGTGAAGGGGAGTGGGGTGTGGGTGAAGGGGAGATGGCGGGAGATTGAGGAGAGGGGAGATGGAGGGGGAGAGGGGGTGTGGGTGGAGGGGAGAGGGGGTGTGGGTGGAGGGGAGAGGGTGTGTGTGAAGGGGAGATGGACGGGAGAGGGGGAGAGGGGGTGTGGGTGGAGGGGGGAGGGGTGTGGGTGAAGGGGAGATGGGACGGGGAGAAGGGGGGGGGGTGTGTGTGGAAGGGAGATGGAGGGGAGATTGAGGAGAGGGGGAGATGGAGGGGACATTGAGGAGAGGGGGTAGGGGTGGAAGGGAGATTGAGGAGAGGGGGTGGGGGTGGAGGGGAGATTGGGGAGAGGGGGTGGGGGTGGAGGGAAGATTGAGGAGTGGGGGTGTGGTTGGAGGGGAGATTGAGGAGAGGGGGTGTGGGTGGAGGGGAGATTGAGGAGAGGGGGAGATGGAGGGGAGATTGAGGAGAGGGGGTGTGGGTGGAGGGGAGATTGGGGAGTGGGGGTGTGGGTGGAGGGGAGATTGAGGAGAGGGGTTGTGGATGGAGAGGAGAGGGGGTGGGGTGGAGGGAAGATTGGTGAGTGGGGATGTGGGTGGAGGGAGATTGAGGAGAGGGGTTGTGAATGGAGGGAGATTGAGGAGAGGGGGAGATGGAGGGGAGATTGAGGAGAGGGGGTGTGGGTGGAGGGGAGATTGAGGAGAGGGGTGGGGGTGGAGGGGAGATTGGGGAGAGGGGGTGGGGTGGAGGGGAGATTGGGAGAGGGGGTGTGGGTGGAGGGCAGAGGGGGTGGGGGTGGAGGGGAGATTGAGGAGAGAGGGTGTGGGTGGAGGGGAGATTGAGCAGAGGGGGTGTGGGTGGAGGGGAGAGGGGGTGGGGGTGGAGGGGAGATTGAGGAGAGGGGGTGTGGGTGGAGGGGAGATTGGTGAGTGGGGATGTGGGTGGAGGGGAGATTGAGGAGAGGGGTTGTGAATGGAGGGGAGATTGAGGAGAGGGGGAGATGGAGGGAGATTGAGGAGAGGGGTGGGGGTGGAGGGGAGATTGGGAGAGGGGGTGGGGTGGAGGGGAGATTGGGGAGGGGGGTGTGGGTGGAGGGGAGAGGGGGTGGGGGTGGAGGGGAGATTGAGGAGAGAGGGTGTGGGTGGAGGGGAGATTGAGCAGAGGGGGTGTGGGTGGAGGGGAGAGGGGGTGGGGGTGGAGGGGAGATTGAGAAGAGGGGGTGTGGGTGGAGGGGAGATTGAGAGAGGGTGTGGGTGGAGGGGAGATTGTGGAGAGGGGGAGATGGTGGGGAGATTGAGGAGTGGGGGTGTGGGTGGAGGGGAGATTGAGGAGTGGGGGTGTGGGTGGAGGGGAGATTGAGGAGAGGGGAGAATGGAGGGGAGATTGAGGAGGGGGGAGATGGAGGAGAGATTGAGGAGTGGGGGTGTGGGTGGACGGGAGATTGAGGAGAGGGGGATATGGAGGGGAGATTGAGGAGAGGGGGTGTGGGTGGAGGGGAGATTGAGGAGAGGGGTGTGGGTGGAGGGGAGATTGGGGAGTGGGGGTGTGGGTGGAGGGGAGATTGAGGAGAGGGGTTGTGGATGGAGAGGAGAGGGGGTGTGGGTGGAGGGGGAGGGGTGTGGGTGAAGGGGAAATGGACGGGAGAGGGGGAGAGGGGGTGTGGGTGGAGGGGAGTGGGTGTGGGTGAAGGGGAGATGGACGGGAGAGGGGGTGTGGGTGGAGGGGAGAGGGGGAGATGGAGGGGAGAGGAGGTGTGGGTGAAGGGGAGATAGACGGGAGATTGAGGAGAGGGGGAGATGGAGAGGGGGTGTGGGTGAAGGGGAGATGGACGGGAGATTGAGGAGAGGGGGAGATGGAGAGGAGAGGGGGTGTGGGTGGAGGGGAGAGGGATGTGTGTGAAGGGGAGATGGACGGGAGAGGGGGTGTGTGTGGAAGGGAGATGGAGGGGAGATTGAGGAGAGGGGGAGATGGAAGGGAGATTGAGGAGAGGGGATGTGGGTGGAGGGGAGTTTGGGGAGAGGGGATAGGGGTGGAAGGGAGATTGAGGAGAGGGAGTGGGGGTGGAGGGGAGATTAGGGAAAGGGGGTGGGGGTGGAGGGGAGATTGAGGAGAGAGGGTGTGGGTGGAGGGGAGGTTGAGGAGAGGGGGTGTGGGTGGAGGGGAGAGGGGGTGGGGTTGGAAGGGAGATTGAGGAGAGGGGGTGGGGGTGGAGGGGAGATTAGGAGAGGGGGTGTGGGTGGAGGGCAGGTTGAGGAGAGGGGGTGTGAGTGGAGGGGAGATTGAGGAGAGGGGGAGATGGAGGGGAGATTGAGGAGAGGGGTGTGGGTGGAGGGGAGGTTGAGGAAGGGGGAGATGGAGGGGAGATTGAGGAGAGGGGG
Organism: Mobula birostris; assembly: GCF_030028105.1. Taxonomy (NCBI): domain Eukaryota; kingdom Metazoa; phylum Chordata; class Chondrichthyes; order Myliobatiformes; family Myliobatidae; genus Mobula; species Mobula birostris. The sequence goes on from NC_092397.1 coordinate 4,880,151, forward strand.
TGTGGGTGGTGGAGGGAGAGGGGGTGGGGGTGGGAGGGGAGATTGGGGAGAGGGGGTGGGGGTGGAGGGAAGATTGAGGAGTGGGGGTGTGGGTGGAGGGGGATTGAGGAGTGGGGGTGTGGGTGGAGGGGGAGATTGAGAGAGGGGGTGTGGGTGGAGGGGGGATTGAGGAGAGGGGGAGATGGAGGGGAGATTGAAGAGAGAGGGTGTGGGTGGAGGAGAGATTGAGGAGAGGGGAGATTGAGGAGAGGGGGAGATGGAGGGGAGATTGAGGAGAGGGGGTGTGGGTGGAGGGGAGATTGAGGAGAGGGGGAGATGGAGGGGAGATTGAGGAAGGGGGAGATGGAGGGGAGATTGATGAGGGGGGTGATGGAGGGGAGATTGAGGAGAGGGGGTGTGGGTGGAGGGGAGATTGAGGAGAGGGGTTGTGGTTGGAGAGGAGAGGGGGTGGAGGTGGAGGGGGGGAGGGGTGTGGGTGAAGGGAGATGGACGGGAGAGAGAGAGGGGGTGTGGGTGAAGGGGAGATGGACGGGAGATTGAGGAGAGGGGGTGTGGGTGGAGGGGGGAGGGGTGTGGGTGAAGGGGAGATGGACGGGAGAGGAGGTGTGGGTGGAGGGGAGTGGGGTGTGGGTGAAGGGGAGATGGACGGGAGAGGGGGTGTGGGTGGAGGGAAAGGGGGAGATGGAGGGGAGAGGGGGTGTGGGTGAAGGGGAGATGGACGGGAGATTGAGGAGAGGGGGAGATGGAGGGGAGAGGGGGAGATGGAGGGGAGAGGGGGAGATGGAGGGGAGAGGGGGTGTGGGTGGAGGGTGGAGGGGAGAGGGGGTGTGGGTGGAGGGGGGAGGGGTTTGGGTGAAGGGGAGAGGGGGTGTGGGTGGAGGGGGGAGGGGTGTGGGTGAAGGGGAGATGGACGGGAGAGGGGGAGAGGGGGTGTGGGTGGAGGGGAAAGGGGGAGATGGGGTGTGGGTGAAGGGGAGGTGGACGGGAGATTGAGGAGAGGGGGAGATGGAGGGAGAGGGGGTGTGGGTGGAGGGGAGAGGGGTGTGTGTGAAGGGGAGATGGACGGGAGAGGGGGAGATTGAGGGGAGAGGGGTTTGTTGGGGCAGAGAGAGCCGGATGAGCGTGGGAGAGGGCGCGATCCGGCTCTGTGATGGGAGGACGAATAGCATTTGTTGCCCGTGGGGGAAGCTGGAATGGAGAGGCCGTGCTGGTGCGGTCTCGCCACTGGGACCAGTGGCCGGCGTGGCGTCACGGAGGCGGGTTAAGGTCACTCCCACGGGACACAGCAGCGTGCGGCGGGGGTAGCGGGTTTTATTTATCCCTTCACAGACAGTCCCGGAGATCAGACAACGTCCCTGGGCGAGCGCGAATCCAGCCAGTACAACCCCAGGTTCCCGGCGACCAGCAGCCAACGCACACGGGCCAGTCGCAGCGCCGGCGGAATGTGCTCCGCCACTCGGGCGCCGTTCACCGCCAAGCGGAACCGGCCGCTGCCGCACAGGACCAGCATCTGCGGGAGGGAGCAGAGGTGGGGGGGAAGAGTGGTCAGACCGGGAGGGGCGGGGAGGTTCCGAAACACCGGGGGAGGGCCGCACACGGACACCGGGGTCCCATCCCCACCTCACAGCGTTCAGTTCAAGACCACAAGACCTAATCAGGCCATTTGGCCCATCGAGTCTGCTCCGCCTTTCCATCACGGCCGGCTGATTTATTATCCATCTCAACCGCATGCCACGTCCTTACCAATCAACCAGTTTTGGGCCCCTCATCTCAGAAAAGGTTGGCTGGCATTGGAGAGGGTCCAGAGGCGGGTCCCGGGGAGGAGAGGGTTAACGTATGAGGAGTGTTCGGTGGCTCTGGACCCATACTCACTGAGATGGGGCGGGGGGACCTCACTGAAACATCTCAAATATTGAAAGGCCCAGACAGAGTGGACGTTGAGAGGATGTTTCCCAGAATGGGGCAAGTCTAGGACCAGAGGGCACTGCCTCAGAAATAAGGGGCGTCAGAGATGAGGAGGAATTTATTTCACCAGGGGGGTGGTGATTCTGTGATGTTTATCGCTGTAGGCTTCATTAGCCAATGGGTTGACCTGATGTTCCTGTACCTCTTGGTCTAAACATAGAAAACCTAGGGAACAATACAGGCCCTTCGGCCCACAAAGCTATGCCGAACGTGTCCTTACCTTAGAACTACCTAGGCTTACCCATAGCCCTCAATTTTTCTAAGCTCCATGTACCTATCCAGGAGTCTCTTAAAAGACCCTATCGTATCCACCTCCACCACCATCGCCGGCAGCCCATTCCACACACTCACCACTCTCCGCATAAAAATCTTACCCCTGACCTACTTCCAAGCACGTTAAAAATGTGCCCTCTCATGCTAGCCATTTCAGCCCTGGGGAAAAGCCTCTGACTATCCACGTGATCAATGCCTCTCATCATCTTATACACCTCTATCAGGTCACCTCTCATCCTCCGTCGCTCCAAGGAGAAAAGACCAAGTTCACTCAACCTATTCTCATAAGGCATGCTCCCCAATCCAGGCAACATCCTTGTAAATCTCCTCTGCATCTTTTCTATAGTTTCCACATCCTTCTTATAGTGACCAGAACTGAGCACAGTACTCCAAGTGGGGTCTCACCAGGGTCCTATATAGCTGCAACATTACCTCTCGGTTCTTAAACTCAATCCCATGATTGATGAAGGCCAATACACCGTACGCCTTCTTAACCACAGAGTCAACCTGCACAGCAGCTTTGAGTGTCCTATGGACTCAGACCTCAAGATCCCTCTGATCCTTCACACTGCCAAGAGTCTTACCATTAATACTATATTCTGCCATCATATTTAACCTACCAAAATGAACCACTTCACACTTATCTGGGTTGAACTCCATCTGCCACTTCTCAGCCCAGTTTTGCATCCTATCAATGTCCTGCTGTAACCTCTGACAGCCCTCCACACTATCCACAACACCCCCAACCTTTGTGTCATCAACAAAGTCACAAACAGTAGGGGTCCCAGAACAGATCCCTGAGGCACACCACTGGTCACCGACATCCATGCAGAATATGACCCGTCTGCAACCACTCTTTGCCTTCTGTGGGCAAGCCAGTTCTGGATCCACAAAGCAATGACCCCTTGGATCCCATGCCTCCTTACTTTCTCAATAAGTCTTGCATGGGGTACCTTATCAAATGCCTTGCTGAAATCCATATACACTACATCTACGGCTCTACCTTCATCAATCTGTTTTGTCACATCCTCAAAAAATTCAATCAGGCTCATAAGGCATGACCTGCCCTTGACAAAGCCATGCTGACTATTCCTAATCATATTATGCCTCTCCAAATGTTCATAAATCCTGCCTCTCAGGATCTTTTCTATCAACTTACCAACACTGAAGTAAGACTCACTGGTCTATAATTTCCTGGGCTACCTCTACTCCCTTTCTTAAATAAGGGAACATCATCTGCAACCCTCCAATCCTCCAGAACCTCTCCCCTCCTCATTGATGATGCAAAGATCATCACCAGAGGCTCAGCAATCTCCTCCCTCACCTCCCACAGTAGCCTGGGGTACATCCCGTCCAGTCCCGGTGACTTATCCAACTTGATGCTTTCCAAAAGCTCCCACACATCCTCTTCCTTAATATCTACATGCTCAAGCTTTTCAGTCCACTGTAAGTCATCCCTACAATCGCCCAGATCCTTTTCTGTGGTGAATACTGAAGCAAAGTATCATTAAGTACCTCTGCTATCTCCTCCGGTTCCATACACACTTTCCCACTGTCACACTTGATTGGTCCTATTCTTTCATGTCTTATCCTCTTTCTCTTCTCATACTTGTAGAATGCCTTGGAGTTTTCCTTAATCCTGTCCACCAAGGCCTTCTCATGGCCCATTCTGCCTCTCCTATTTTCATTTTTAAACTCCTTCCTGCTAGCCATATAATCTTCTAGATCTCTATCATGACCTAGTCTTTTTTAACCTTTCATAAGCTTTTCTTTTCTTCTTGACTAGATTTTCAACCTTTGTACACCATGGTTCCTGTACTCTACCATCCTTTCCATCTCATTGGAATGTACCAATGCAGAACTCAACGCAAATATCCCCTGAACATTTGCCACATTTCTTCCGTACATTTCCCTGAGAATATCTGTTCCCAATTTATGCTTCCAAGTTTCTGCCTGATAGCCTCAGATTTCCCCTTACTCCAATTAAATGCTTTCCTAACTTGTCTGTTCCTATCCCTCTCCAATGCTATGGTAAAGGAGATAGAATTGTGATCACTATCTCCAAAATGCTCTCCCACTGAGAGACCTGACACCTGACCAGGTTCATTTCCCAATCCCAGATCAAGTACAGACTCTCCTCTTGTAGGCTTATCTACATATTGTGTCAGGAAACCTTCCTGAACACACCTAACAAACTCCACCCCATCTAAACCCCTCACTCTAGGGACATGCCAATCGATATTGAGGACATTAAGATATCCCACCACGATAACCCTGTTATTATTACCCTTTTCCAGAATCTCTCTCCCTATCTGCTCCTCAATGTCCCTGTTACTATTAGGTGGTCTATAAAAAACACCCAGTAGAGTTATTGACCCCTTCCTGTTCCTAACTCCACTCACAGAGACTCAGTAGACAATCCCTCCATGATTTCCTCCTTTTCTGCAGCCGTGACACTATCTCTGATCAACAGCCACGCCCCCACCTCTTTTGCCTTCCTCCCTGTCCTTTCTGAAATATCTAAAGCCTGGCACTCGAAGTAACCATTCCTGTCCCTGAGCCATTCAAGTCTCTGTAATGGCCACAACATCATAACTCCAAGTGCTGATCCACGCTCTAAGCTCATCCGCTTTGTTCATAATACTCCTTGTATTAAAATAGACACATCTCAAACTGTCGGTCTGAGCGCGTCCCTTCTCTATCACCTGCCTATCCTCACTCTCACACTGTCTCCAAGCTTTCTCTATTTGTGAGCCAACCCCCTCTTCCCCAGTTTCTTCAGTTCGGTGCCCACCCTGCAGCAATTCTCGTTTAAACTCTCCCCAGTAGCCTTAGCAAACCTCCCCGGCAGGATATTGGTCCCCCTGGGATTCAAGTGCAACTCGTCCTTTTTGTACAGGTCACACCTGCCCCAAAAGAGGTCCCAATGACCCAGAAATCTGAATTCCTGTCCCCTGCTCTAATCCCTCAGCCACACATTTATCCTCCACCTCATTCTATTCCTACAGTCACTGTCACATGGCACAGGCAGTAATCCCGAGATTACTACCTTTGAGGTCCTGCTGCTCAACTTCCTTCCTAACTCCCTGTAGTCTGTTTTCAGGACCTCCTCCCTTTTCCTACCTATGTCGCTGGTACCAATATGTACCATGACCTCTGGCTGTTCACCTTCCCACTTCAGGATATCGTGGACGCGATCAGAAACATCCTGGATTCTGGCACCTGGGAGGCAAACTACCATCCGTGTTTCTTTCCTGCGTCCACAGAATCGCCTGTCTGACCCCCTAACTATAGAGTCCCCTCTCACTGCTGTTTCCTCTTCCTTTCCCTACCCTTCTGAGCCATAGAGCCGGAATCTGTGCCAGAGGCACAGCCACTGTTGCTTCCCCCAGGTAGGCCATCTCCCCCAACAGTACCCAAACAGGAGTACTTATTGTTAAGGGGGGGCAGCCACAGGGGTACTCCCTAGTATCTGACTCTTCCCCTTCCCTCTCCTGACTGTTACCCACTTATCTGTTTCCCCAGGCCCCGGTGTGACTACCTGCCTATAGCTCCTCTCTATCACCTCCTCAGTCTCCCTGACCAGACGAAGGTCATCGAGCTGCATCTCTAGTTCCCTAACTCTGTTCCTAAGGAGGTGCAGCTCGACGCACCTGGGGCAGACGTGGTTGTCGGGGGAGGCTGGGAGTCTGACACCCAGTACAGAACACCGGCCTCACAGATTCCTATCCTTCACCAGAAAGCCTACCTCGCCTCGACCCGTTATCGCCGAAGCCCCGTTGATTCAGAGCCCTCCTGCTCTGACTCCCTCCACTCTGTTGCCCGCTCTATAAAGCTGTCTTTTTGTTAAATTCTTCCCGCCGGTCTAACTCGCTGACGTCCACGCGGCTACGCGGTCGTGCCTCGATCAATGAGCCGTGCATTGAGGTGTTCAGGGGGTGGGGGGTGGTTAGAGTGGTAATGGGCTGAGAGGGGTGTGGGGAGCAGGATTAGGCCAGTGCCCAGATTGGGGGCCGACCCCCCCCTGCTGCGGGGGGGGGGGGTCACCCATCACCTTGAAGACGATGGGAGAGACCCAAAGCAGATCGGCGGACTGATTCGTCGAGCACCTCCGCTCCATCCGCCTCCTGAAAAGGTGCCATTTCCCCTCGGCCCGCCCATTTCGATTTGACTTCCCGTTCCCATTCCGACATGCCTGTCCCCGGCCTCCTCCACAGCCACGCTGAGGTCAAACTCGGGTTGGAGGAGCGACACCTCACATTCCGTCTGGGGAGCCTCCAACCTGATGGCGTGAACCCAGATTTCTTGAACGTGGGGTAACTTGTCTTCCTCTTTCTCAGATCCCCATTTCCCCATTCTGGTCCCCATCTCACCTGCCTCTTTGTCCTTCTCCTCTTTCTCCCACGGTCCACTTCCCTCTCCTATCGGCGGAGCAGACGCGACGGGCCAAATGGCCTACTTCTGCTCCTAAATCTTACGGTCGTATGGTCTATCAGATTCCTTCTGTAGCTGCTTGCCTCTTCCACCCATTGCCTCCCAGCTTCTCACTTCATTCCTCCACCCCCCCCCCCCCCCCACCTTCTTATTCCGGCTTCTGTTCTACACCGCCCTACCCCCCCCCCCCCCATACACTTTCTTCCCAGTACTGAGCTCGAAACGTCGACTGTTTGTTCATTTCCATACATCTGCCCCCAGCCTCCCAGCCTTTCGTGTGCGTCGACCGTTACCTCAAAGTAGCGCCCTGGGTGGAGGGAGGGAGGGGGCCGCTCCTGCTCCTCGAAACTCCAGACGGGCCCTGACCGGGAGCCCCGCACCATTACCCCCCGCTGGAGGTCGACCCTCACCCTGAGGGCGATGTCGCCGGGGTCGTCCTCCACCAGCGCGAGCTCGAACCTGGAACGGGAGGGGAGAGAGGTGGAGTCGATCTGTACCCGAGGGGGCGCCGTCGACCGGGTGGGACGTGGCGTCAGGGTTCACCCTCTGGGGGGAGACGCAGAGAGGTGGCGCTGAGCTGTGGGTGGGGTCATGGGGAATGGGCAACGGGGGGGGGAAGGGGGTGATAGCAGTGAGGGAGGGGTACCGAGGGAGCGCAGGAGGTGCCACCGCGCCTTCAGCCGTCACTCACTCCTGGGCGTCCGGGTGAAGCTGAGCCCGGAGGGTGATCACATGTCCCGGCAGCAGTCCACTCTCGATCCGGCTCCGCAGTGGGACATCCTGGCCACAGAGGGTGGAGGCGACAGTCAGTGCAGAGTCCCCGGAGGGCAAGGGATTCACCCTCCCACATTCTCCCTCCCCCTCCCCACCCCGCCCTTCTGTTGAACAATAGACACAGCAAGCAAGTTCACGTCCCACTCCTGTCACATTCTAACAGAATATTTCTTGATCTCAAGTTCATTGTCACTGAACTATATAACGAGACAACGTTTCTCCGAACCAGGGTGTAAAGCACAGCAGTACACATGAAATTAGTTGTTTTGTAACAGCATGTGGTGTAAAGTCATTTAACTATATACATGTACATCGTCAAACGAGACAACGTTTCTCCAGACCAGGGTGCAGAGCACAGTAGTTCACACAACACATGGTAACTTAGGAAAGTAGGAATTAAGTCTGCAAATGAATTACGCATAACTAAACTAAAGTGCATGAATTAGATATTGTAGGGTACAGATTAACTGGGACACTTTGAACGTGATGCGGCAGGGAGTTTAAAAGGCTACTGTCCTGAGGGAAGAAGCTGTTTCTCATCCTGACCGTTCCTGTCTTTGTGCATCGGAGTCTCCTGCCTGATGGTAGAAAGTCAAGGAGGATGCTGGATGGATGGGTGGGATCCTTGATAATACCAAGGGCCCTGTGTACGCAGCGCTCCTGATAAACGTCCCCGATGGATGGTAGGGAGACCCCTATGATCCTCTCGGCCGTTCTCACAGTCTTTTGTAGGGGCTTCTGGTCCGATGCTCGACCAGGTGGAGTTGCAACTTGTCAGTGATGCTCCTGTAAAATGCAGTTGAGATGGTGGGGGTGGGAGTTGGGAGGGGGGAGGGGGTTTGGCTCACAATCTGGTCCTTCATTTACTACCCGCGCTGCACTTTCTCTGTAGCTGCAGCACTTTTCTCTTCCCTGTATTCTGTTATACAAGTGCCAAGACAACCAAGCTCATGGCAAATCCCAATGGTGCCATCACAACAGACATCTCAGTCCACGGTCAGAAACTTGAGACAGTGCAGCAGTTTAAATACCTGGCGGCAATCATCCGTAATGAAGGATCAAGACCAGAAGTCCTGGCAAGAACCGCACAGACAATGACTGCACTGTCCAAACTCAAGACAATATGGAGGGACAGCAACATCACCATGAGTACATGATCAGACTCCTGCCTGCATTGGTATTCTCCGTCTTCCTGTCCGCACGTGAGCCATGCACCCTCACAGCAGAGCTACAGGCATTGGAAATGAGATGCTGTCGCAACATCTTGGGCATCTCATACTTGGACCACATCACAAACGAGCAGGTCCGCAAGACCATCCAGCACCTGCTCGATAGGCCTTCTCACAACGGCGAAGAAAAGAAAGCTGAGATGGTACGGCCATGTAACGAGATCCAATGGCCTTGCAAAGACTGTTCTACAAGGAAGAGTGGAGGGGAAAAAGAAGGCGAGGTAGACAGAGGAAAAGGTGGACGGACAACATTAAAGAATGGACAGGGAAAACATTGGCGGTGACACAGGCTCTGGCACACAACCTCAGCAGGTCAGGCAGCATCTGTGGAGGGGAATAAACAGCTGGCGTTTCGGGCTGAGACCTTACACAACGCTATAACAGCTCAGTGCGTTCCAGAGTTCAGGGTTAAAGTCCAGCACTGTCCGCAAGGAGTTTTTATGTATGTCCTTCCTGTCAGAATGTGGCTTTCCTCTCACTGTCTAAAGATGTACGGGTTAGTAGATTAATTGTAAATTGTCCTGTGATTAGGCTAGGGTTAAGACGTTAACAAATAGGAGCAAAATTTGGCCCATCAAATCTGCTCCACCATTTCATCATGGCTGATCCAATTTCCCTCCCAGTCCCAATCTCCTGTCTTCTCCCCGTATCCCTTCACCCCCCGGCCAATCAATCTATCAATCTCTGCCTTAAATAGACTGGAATACTTGGCCTCTCAGTGACCTGTGGTAACAAATTCCACAGGTTCCCCCACTCTCCGGCTAAAGGAACGGGGGCACTATGTTGCGGTTGCACAAATCACTGGTAAGGTCGCACTATGTACAGTTTTGGTCACTGGTAAGGTCGCACTGTGTACAGTTTTGGTCACTGGTAAGGTCGCACTGTGTACAGTTTTGGTCACTGGGAAGGTCGCACTGTGTACAGTTTTGGTCTTTGGGGAGGTCGCACTGTGTACAGTTTTGGTCACTGGGAAGGTCGCACTGTGTACAGTTTTGGTCACTGGTAAGGTCGCACTGTGTACAGTTTTGGTCACTGGGAAGGTCGCACTGTGTACAGTTTTGGTCACTGGTAAGGTCGCACTGTGTACAGTTTTGGTCACTGGGAAGGTCGCACTGTGTACAGTTTTGGTCTTTGGGAAGGTCGCACTGTGTACAGTTTTGGTCACTGGGAAGGTCGCACTGTGTACAGTTTTGGTCACTGGGAAGGTCGCACTGTGCACAGTTTTGGTCACTGGGAAGGTCACACTGTGTACAGTTTTGGTCTTTGGGAAGGTCGCACTGTGCACAGTTTTGGTCACTGGGAAGGTCGCACTGTGTACAGTTTTGGTCTTTGGGAAGGTCGCACTGTGTACAGTTTTGGTCACTGGGAAGGTCGCACTGTGTACAGTTTTGGTCACTGGGAAGGTCGCACTGTGTACAGTTTTGGTCACTGGGAAGGTCGCACTGTGTACAGTTTTGGTCACTGGGAAGGTCGCACTGTGTACAGTTTTGGTCTTTGGGAAGGTCGCACTGTGCACAGTTTTGGTCACTGGGAAGGTCGCACTGTGCACAGTTTTGGTCACTGGGAAGGTCGCACTGTGTACAGTTTTGGTCTTTGGGAAGGTCGCACTGTGTACAGTTTTGGTCACTGGGAAGGTCGCACTGTGTACAGTTTTGGTCACTGGGAAGGTCGCACTGTGTACAGTTTTGGTCTTTGGGAAGGTCGCACTGTGCACAGTTTTGGTCTTTGGGAAGGTCGCACTGTGCACAGTTTTGGTCACTGGGAAGGTCGCACTGTGTACAGTTTTGGTCTTTGGGAAGGTCGCACTGTGTACAGTTTTGGTCACTGGGAAGGTCGCACTGTGTACAGTTTTGGTCACTGGGAAGGTCGCACTGTGTACAGTTTTGGTCACTGGGAAGGTCGCACTGTGTACAGCTTTGGTCTTTGGGAAGGTCGCACTGTGCACAGTTTTGGTCACTGGGAAGGTCGCACTGTGTACAGTTTTGGTCACTGGGAAGGTCGCACTGTGTACAGTTTTGGTCACTGGGAAGGTCGCACTGTGTACAGTTTTGGTCACTGGTAAGGTCGCACTGTGTACAGTTTTGGTCTTTGGGAAGGTCGCACTGTGTACAGTTTTGGTCACTGGGAAAGTCGCACTGTGTACAGTTTTGGTCACTGGGAAGGTCGCACTGTGTACAGTTTTGGTCACTGGGAAGGTCGCACTGTGCACAGTTTTGGTGACCCTGTTATAGGAAAAATGCGGTTAAACTGGAAGGAGCGAACACAGAGGATTCAGGAGGAGACGGGCCTCCCTCCAACTTCATCAACAACCGTGACAAACTTCCACAGATCTGTGGTGGAGAGAATATTGACTGTGTGCATCGCAGGCTGGTACGGAAACACCAATGCCCTTGAATGGAAAATCCAATAAAGGATAGTGGCTTCAGCCCAGTGTGGGATACGGAGACCGGGAACCGTGGACAGTGACTCTCAGTGTGGGATACGGAGACTGGGAACTGGACAGTGACTCTCAGTGTGAGATACGGAGACCGGGAACCGTGGACAGTGACTCTCAGTGTGGGATATGGACACTGGGAACTGGGCAGTGACTCTCAGTGTGGCATACGGAGACTGGGAACTGGACAGTGACTCAGTGTAGGATACGGAGACTGGGAACCGTGGACAGTGACTCTCAGTGTGGGATACGGAGACTGGGAACCATGGACAGTGTCTCTCAGTGTGGGATACGGAGACTGGGAACCGTGGACAGTGTCTCTCAGTGTGGGATACGGAGACTGGGAACCGTGGACAGTGACTCTCAGTGTGGCATACAGAGACTGGGAACTGGACAGTGACTCAGTGTGGGATACAGAGACTGGGAACCGTGGACAGTGACTCTCAGTGTGGGATACGGAGACTGGGAACTGGACAGTGACTCTCAGTGTGGGATATGGAGATTGGGAACCATGCAAACACTCCCTGTGCAGTCTAACAAGTCACTGGTAAAGCTGAACTGCTCCTTCATCAGCCAACGTCTCCCTCACCCCTCCCAATCATGAATATACACCATCTTCCCTCCACACTCTGTCCTGATGCCAGATCCTGAGCTGAAACCACTTCACACTTAGTGTCCAGGGGCTGAACTCTACTCACCAGAGTTGGATCCTTCAGTGAAAATGGCTAAAACAGGAAACAGAACAGAATTAATGTTACACAGGGAAGCACAAAAACACAGAATCTACCTGAGTCCCGGGAGTGTGTGATGGGATGGTGCGGAGGGAGCTTCACTCTGTGTCTGACCCTGGGAGTGTGTGATGGGACGGTGTAGAGGGAGCTTCACTCTGTGTCTGACCCCGGGAGTGTGTGATGGGACAGTGCAGAGGGAGCTTCATTATGTCTGACCCCGGGAGTGTGTGATGGGACGGTGTAGAGGGAGCTTCACTCTGTGTCTGACCCCGGGAGTGTGTGATGGGATGTTGTGGAGGGAGCTTCATTCTGTGTCTGACCCCAGGAGTGTGTGATGGGACGGTGTAGAGGGAGATTCACTCTGTGCCTGACCCCGGGAGTGTGTGATGGGACAGTGTGGTGGGAGGTTCACTCTGTGTCTGACCCCGGGAGTGTGTGATGGGACGGTGTGGAGGGAGCTTCACTCTGTGTCTGACCCCGGGAGTGTGTGATGGGACGGTGTGGAGGGAGCTTCACTCTGTGTCTGACCCCAGGAGTGTGTGATGGGACGGTGTAGAGGGAGCTTCACTCTGTGTCTGACTCTGGGAGCGTGTGATGGGACAGTGTAGAGGGAGCTTCACTCTGACTGACTCTGACTCTGGGAGTGTGGGGTGCTATCAAAGTAAAGGTGAATTCTGGGTCGGGATTTACACTCCGCCCCCCCCCCCCCCCACCCACAGATCGTTGTCCTCTCGGATTCCGGACAGACTCACCGCTTGCAACGGATATCTGATATGCAGAGGGTGGTACGGCTGTCGAAAGAGCAGAGAGAATCTGTTAAAGGTCGGCATTGTGGACAGGGCTGAACGACCTCCTCACCTGGGGTCATACAGGACATACACAGGCCATTCAGCCCAACTGGTCCATGTTGACCAAGGTTCCCACCTGAGCTCCCATTTGCCTACTTCTGGCCCTGTATCCCTCGAACCTTTCCTATCGACGTATCTATCCAAGTACCTTTTAAAAATTGTTCATGTGCCTTTCTCTAGCAGCTCATTTCATACACTGACCACCCTACGAGTTAAAAAAGGCGCTCCTGAGGCAACTAAATACAACCAAAAGCTTGTTTTACGAACTTCAGAACATCATCACTTGTCAGCTTGTAGTCTCAATTGACTTCAGCACCTCTGTTGTGAGTGGTGATTGCTCCTGCAAGTAAGGAACTCAAACGTACACAATTTATGTTTGGCCGGTTGGTCAATTGATAAGCCAACTCTGTATAAAAATAGCAGTTTTCTGTCCTGGCTTCAGAACAGTGCGGGTGACAGGGGCCACGCAGTTCTCCTTGTGCACCAGTAAAATAAAGTCTGCTTGAGGTGTCTGTGTCTGTGTCCTGGGACCAGTTAGTTTATTCTGTGACAAGGTCGAGCCACATCCATGAAGAATGGGGAGGAATTTTTGATCTCTGGCTGTGTACATAGAGACCTGAGATCTTAGGGCACAGAGCTCGGAAAAAGCGACGCAGCGGACTTCTAACATCATAAACCAGCGAGTTGTTTGTTATATCTCCCCTCTTGCTGTGAAACAGAGACACCTCTTTCTCCCTTATTAGGGAGAGAGGGAGAGAGCCTGTGGTATGTCGAATACCGGGTGAAAGGCAAAGTGTTTGGAGTACTGCAAGTCTGTGTCTTTGCTGTTGCTTTTGCTGCACGCTTGAGTGCTCGGTGGTGGGTGCTGATGGTTTTTTTTTTGTCGGTGGTGGGGGGGGAGGGGGGATCGATGCTTGCTGCCGCTTACGCGCGGGAGGGAGGGAAGCTGGGGGGGGCTTTGTGGTTCCAACATTTAACTGTCATTCAATCTTTGGGGGCACTCCTCTGTTCTCGTGGATGGTTGTGAAGAAAAAGCATTTCAGGATGTATATTGTATACATTTCTCTGGCATTAAATGTATGTTGGAAACCACTTCCTCATCGGGGATTGGTGAAGGACCGGTGCGATTGGTCAGCACGGGTGCAGGGGGCCGAAGGGCCTGTTAGCCTGCTCCCCGGCCACAGGGGAGCGCGGACTCTCAAACTCTCCCCCCACCTCCCACACCGCCGACAGGCACTCACATCCTCGTTAATGAATCCGATGACCCTGACCGAGACGTGACCCGTGACCTTCAGGGTGTCCACGATCTGCCGCGGTTTCCTGTACCTGAACTCCAGCAGCCGGCTACCGTTGGCGACCACCTGGAAGGGGAAGGAAGGAGGGGAGGGAGGAGACGCAGGGTAAGCTGCAGTGTCCCTGCACCGGCAACGCGGGGTGGCGCACTGACCCAAACCAGGCCTCTCATCACTGATGTGCGTCGCGAGGCCTGTCGCTGGAGTTGAAAGGGTGGCCTCTGATGCCTCACTACAGGAAGGATGTGGAAGCTTTAGAGAGGGTGCAGAGGAGATTTACCAGGATGCTGCCTGGATTGGAGAGCATGTCTCATGAGGAGAGGTTGCATAAACCGATGCTTTTCTCTCTGGAGCGAAGGAGGATGAGAGGTGACTTGCCAGAGGTGTACAAGATGATAAGAGGCACAGGTCGAGTGGACAGCCAGAGACTTTTGCCAGGGCGGAAATTGCCACTACAAGGCAGAATAATTTTAAGATGATCAGAGGAAATAGAGGGAGGATGTCAGAGGTAATTTTTTTTCTTTGTACACAGAGGTGGGTGTGAGGAACGCTCAGGCAGAGTGGTGGGAGAGGCAGACACATTCGGGACATTTAAGAGACTCTCAAATAGGCTCACAGGTGGTGGAAAAATGGGGGGTTACGTGGGAGGGAAGTGTTAGATTGATCTTGGAGTGGGGTTAGGTGGCTAGCACAACATTGTGGGCTGAAGGGCCTGTACTGTTCTGAAGGACATACGATTACCTTAAGTTACAACAGAAATGAATAGTTCAAAAGAGAATAATGGGATAGAGTTGATGGACTGTTCTGAAATCTGATGGTGGAGGGGAAGAAGCTGTTCATGAATCATTGAGCGTGGGCCCTGAGGCTTTGGTACCTCGTCCCTGGCAGTAGCAATGGGAAGAGGGCATGTCTCGGGTGGTGGGGACCCTTAATGATGGATGCCACGTCCCTGAGGCCAGACCTCTCGAAATTGTCCTCGAAGGGCTTCCCGGTTTTAGAGTGCTAGTGACCCGGGTTCAATTCCCATCACTGCCTGTAAGGAGTTTGTATGTTCTCGTCGTGACCGCGTGGGTTTCCTCCCACAGTCTGAAGACGTTCGGGTCAGGGTTAGTGAGGTGGGGGCGTGCTGTGTTGGTGCCTCCCAGCCCATCCTCACACTGTGTTGGTCGGTGACACAAAGGGTGCATGTCTCTCTGTTTCAATGTACGTGACAAATAAGGCTAATGTTTTTCTTTGCGGTGGGGAAGGTCACGTGACTCTGTATGCAGACCCCAGGACATGGACGCCGTTTTTTTTTTTGGTCTCGAAAGCGCGGGTGCGTGTTGACGGGGACCGGGGGGGGGGGGAGTGGGGGGCCCCAATCCTTTCTACCAGAACGCTCTCCTCCTTGAAGTGGAAGACGAAGTGGAAGAGGCGGCCGTCCTGGAGGGCGAGGGGCCCGCCCTGCAGCCGTGGGCCCCACCGGCCGTCCCACAGGGCCGCGCACAGGGCACTGGATGAAGCCCCGAAGATGGCGGTGAAGCGGAAGGGCACGTCGGCGTGAGGCCGCACGCTGCTGCCACACTGGAAGTCCACGCGGAACCTGGGGGTGGGAGTTGTGGGGCGGGGGAGAGAGAAGATCAGGCAGGGTTACAACAGGGCTGGAGGAGAAGGGGAGAACAGCTCACTCGACCCTCCCCTACACTCTACCTCAACTGAGAAGACCTTCCCCGCATTTGGCCCCCCTGCTCACCCCACCATCGAGCACTACAGCACAGGGGCAGGCCATTCAGTGCATCGAGTGCATACTGAACCTGTTAGGACATCGAGGAAATACTAACTTCAGCAAATCAGTCTTCATACATGAACAGAAGGAATCGGAGCAGGAGTCGGCCATCTGGCCCATCGAGCCTGCCCCGTCATTCAATAAGATCATGGCTGATCTGTCTGTAAACTCAGCTCCATCTACCTGCTTTTTCCGCATAACCCTTAATTCCCTTACTATGTAAAAACCTAACCATTTCTTAAATATATTTAGTGAAGAAGCCTCCACTGCTTCCCTGGGCAGAGAATTCCACAGATTCACCACTCTCTGGGAAAAACAGTTTCTCCTCATCTCCATCCTAAACCTTCTCCCGAATCTTGAGGCAATGTCCCCTAGTTCTAGTCTCACCTACCAATGGAAATAACTTTCCTACTTCTATCTTATCTATCCCTTTCAAAATTTTGTATGTTTCTATAAGATCCCCTCTCATTCTTCTGAACTCCAGAGAGTATAGTCCCAGGCAACTCAATCTCTCCTCATAGGTTAACCCCTTCATCTCTGGAATCAACCTGGTGAACCTCCTCTGCACTGCCTCCAAAGCCAGTATACCCATCCTGAAGTACGGAGACCAGAACTGCACACAGTACTCCAGGTGTGGCCTCACCAGTACCCTGTATAGTTGCAGCATGACCTCCCTGCTCTTGAATTCAATCCCTCTCACAATGAAGGCCAACATTCTGTTTGCCTTCTTAAATAACTCATTGTACCTGCAAGCCAACTTTCCGCGATTCATGCACAAGCACTCCCAAGTCCCTCTGCACAATATCACGTTGCAATCTTCCACCATTTAAATAATAATCTGCTCTTCTATTATTCCTTCTAAAGTGGATGATCTGGCATTTACCAACATTGTATTCCATCTGCCAGACCTTGGCCCACTCACTTAACCTATCAATATCCCTCCGCAGACTCTCCACATCCTCTGTACAATTTGCTTTTCCACTCAGTTTAGTGTCATCAGCAAATTTGGCTACGCTACACTCAGTCCCCTCTTCCAAATCATAAATGTAAATGGCAAACAGCTGCGGGCCCAGCACCGACCCCTGCGGCACCCCACTCACCACTGACTGCCAACCGGAGAAACACCCATTTATATTAACTCTCTGCCTTCTATCAGTTAACCAATCCACTATCCATGCCAATACACTTCCTCCCACTCCATGCGTCCATATCTTATTTATAAGTCTCTTGTGCGGCACCTTATCGAACACCTTCTGGAAATCCAAGTATACGACATCCACCTGTTCCCCTCGGTCCACTGCACTCATTATGTCCTCAAAGAAATCCAGTAGTTTTGTCAAACAGGACCTGCCCTTTCTGAATCCATGCTGCGTCTGTCTGATGGAACCACTCCTTTCTAAATGTTTTGCTATGTCTTCCTTAATGACAGCTTCAAGCATTTTCCTGACTACAGATGTTAAGCTAACTGGCCTATAGTTGCCCGTCTTTCGCCTACATCCTTTTTTAAAAAATGGAGTGATATTTGCTGTCTCCCAATCTGCCGGGACCTGCCCAGAGTCTAGAGAGTTTTGATAAATGATTACCTACGTGGAGGGTAGATTAAATTTAAAAAGCAGTCTGGTTTCCTGTAACCATGGAAAACAGATCATTGAAAAGCAGAAAATGCCTGATCAACGTTCATTTTGTGTGTCTGGAGTGTGGGTGTGAGGAAGGTGGTGTGTGAAACTATATGTAATCCAATGGAAGCATTGTAGATGCATTGTAAGTGGAGGATTATCCAGCTGTTACCCATTTTCTTTAGCGTATAAAAACATCATGTAATATTGGGGGGAGCAGGACTCTACCTCCAGGAGTGTCTCATTTTGTTGAATAAAACACTTCCATCTCCACTAACTTCAGTGTCTCCCTGGTGACCCTGTTCAAGCCGCAGCAGACCAACACCCGGACCATAGCCCTCCCATCCTAACTTGCCTCAGGACAGCAAGCACCCCTCTTCTGTAATATCGATAATCGCCTTCGTTCTGTCGACTCTGTAGCCAACTCCTGAGTAAACACAGATGCAAACAATCTGATCACTTTGCCAGGTTGGTTAGCACAGCTGAAATGGGCCAAAGGGCCTGTTTCTAAAGCATGACTCGCCCATTCCCTCTTGAATTTCAATAATAGGTCTTTCTTTGCCGGAATGGGAATCGCTTAATTACGTCCTGACAAGCTGCACCTCCATCTGGTCTGGGAGCAGCCGAGCATCGGACTGGAAGTCCCTACAAAGGACTGTGAGAACGGCTGAGAGGATCACAGGGGTCTCCCTACCGTCCATCGGGGACATTTATCAGGACCACTGCATACGCAGGGACCTGAGTATTATCAGGGATCCCACCCATCCATCCAGCATCCTCTTTGACTTTCTACCATCAGGCAGGAGACTCCGATGCGTAAAGACAAGAACAGTCAGGATGGGAAACAGTTTCTTCCCTCAGGCCATTAGGCTTCTGAGCTCCCTACCGCATCGCATTCAAAGTTAATTCACTGGTTAACCTGTTCCGTACCTGACAATATTTAACTTGTGCACTTCAGTTTGTTATTTATGTGTGAGTCATCTGTAGATTTAACTCTTACTTTCCCAAAGTTATCATGTATTATGTGTCCTACTGTGTTTTACGCCCTGGTCCAGAGAAACGTCGTCCCATTTGACGCCTATAGAGTTAAACGGGAACAAACTTGACTTGACTCGATTATTGTTACATGTACTGAGTTACAGTGAAAAGCTTGTCCTGCCCACTGTTCACACAGAATCAGATCATTACCCAGTGCATGGAGGGAGATTCAGGCCGAGGGGAGATCTGATCGAGGTCTATAAGACCATGAGAGGCATAGGGAGAGTGGACAGGGCGTATCTGTTTCCCAGGGTTGCAATATCTAACACCAGGGAGCATGCATTGAAGGTGAGGGGGGTAGGTTCAAAGAGGATGTGAGGGGTTAGTTTTTTTACTCAGAGAGTGGTGGGTGCCTGGTGTGGTGGTAGAGGAAAATACATTAGAGGCTTTTAAGAGATATTTGGATAGGCACATGGTTGTGAGGAAGATGGTATAGGTAGGAGGGATTCTCCAACTTCTAGTAATTCCCTCCCCCATCCCTATTTCACTCTGCCCCCTCCCCCGGCTGCCTATCACCTCCCTCTTGGTTCCGCCTCCTCCTACTTCCCGTTGTGATTTCCCCTATTCTTTCTTCACCTTTCCTGCCTATCACCTCCCTGCTTCCTCTCCCCTGCCCCTTTATCTTTCCCCTTACTGGTTTTTCATCTGGAACCTACCAGCATTCTCCTTCCACCCTCCCACCTTCTTTATAGGGCCTCTGCCCCTTCCCTCTTCAGTCCTGATGAAGGGTTCCGGCCCGAAACGTCGACTGATCGTTTCCACGGATGCTGCCCGACCTGCTGAGTTCCTCCAGCGTGTTGTGAGTGTTGCTTTGACCCCAGCATCTGCAGAGTATTTTGTGTTGAGGAGGGATTAGTGTTTGGGTGTTTTTTGATATGATTTTTAGCCGGGTCAGCACAGCACTGTGGGCTGAATGGCCTGTTCCTGTGCTGTACTCTTCTATGTTTTAATAACAGAATGCAGAATAAAGTGCAAGTTACAGAGGAAGTGAGTGCAGGTAAACCATAAGGTACAAGATGATAACGAGGTAGATTACGAGGTTAAGAGTCCATCTCATTGTATCAGGGAACCTTCAGGTTGAGGTGAGTTTGAGCACCTCCCCCCCCCCCCACCCGGTCGGCCGGTCTGCAAGAATATTGACAATATTAAACCAGTCCGCGGAGCAAAAAAGGTTGGGGACCCCTGGTGTAAAGAGTGGGAAGTTGATCGGTGAAGGACTGGAGAAGGGAGAGTCTGATAGGAGAGGACAGAGGGCCATGGAAGAAAGAAAAGGGGGAAGAGGGAGGCGAAAGGTAGGCAAGAAGATAAGGAGAGGTGGGGGGGAAAGGGGATGGGCTCCCCTCTACTGATTCTTGGCCTCCTCTACTGTCGCGATGAGGCCACACTCAGGTTGGATTAACAACACTTTATATTCCGCCTGGGTAGCCCACAACCTGATGGCGTGAGAATTGATTCCTTGAACTTCTAGTAATGTCCCCCACACCTCTCTCACCTCATCTCCATTGCCTCCACCTGGTGCTCCTCTCCCCTTTTCTTTCTTCCATGGCCTTCTGTCCTCCTCTGCCAGACTCCCCCTTGTCCAGCCCCGTATCTCTTTCACCAATCAACTTCCCGGTTCCTTACTTCAACACCCACCTCCCCCCACGTCCCAGCCTGGTTTCACCTGCCACCTTGTGTTTCTCCCTTCCCTCATCTTTTTCTTTTTCCCCTCCAGTCCTGCTGAAGGATCTCAGCCCGAAACGTCGACAGTACTTTTTTCCCCCCATAGATGCTGCCTGGCCTGCTGGGTTCTGCCAGCATTTTGTGTGTGTGTGTGTGTGTTTGTGTGTGTGTATGTGTGTTTCTCCCCTCATCCTCTCTGTTTTCCACCACAAACACGTTTAACAGAACTTGCTTATGACACAAGGACAGCCTGGGCTTCTCTCGACAGCTCTGTACTGGAACGAGCATCGTCAACAGAGCAGAAGCTTTGTAAAACGGCATTGGTAAGGCTGTATCTGGAGCACTGTAAGCAGTTCTGGGACCTTTGCCTGAGGAAGGATGTACTGGCATTGGAGATTTACGAGAATGATCCTGGGAGTGAAAGGGTTAACCTACGAGGAGAGTTTGACAGCTCTGGGCCTGTACTCGCTGGAGCTTAGAAGAATGAAGAGGGATCTCATTGAAACCTACTGAGTATCGAAGGGCCTAGAGATAGTGGATGTGGAGAGGATGTTTCCTACAGTGGGGGAGTCTAGGACCAGAGGACACAGTCTCAGAGTAGAGGGATGTCCCTTTAGTATAGAGATGAGGAGGAATTTCTTTAGCCAGAGGGTGGAGAATCCGTGGAATTTATATTGCTGTGGAAGCCAAATCCTTGGGTATATTGAAACTGGAGACTGATATCGCCAGGGCATCAAAGGTTATGGGGAGAAGGCAGGAGAATGAGAGCCGTGTAGCAGAACTGATGGGCTGAATGGCCTAATTCTGCTCTAAAGTCTGAGGCAAAAGTTTTCACAATCTTAGCATAAAAATAACAAACCAGCTTCTAATTACACCTCCCACCTTTCCCGACAACCCTTCTCACCCCCGCCATGTCCAGCCCTGACGGTTTAACCATCTCAATCCCACAACCCATCGCTGTGTGACGTCCTGTACCTCTTGCAGCTTCTGGGCACCGTGCCCTCGATGCAGACCATCCTACCCCGGCTCAGGCCTCCGAACACGGTGGTGATGTAAGGCAGAACCTGTGGACCACAGCCAGCATCAGGGTGGGGAGGTGGTGGACAGTGCAGAGGAAGATCCCAGGAAACCACTTTACCCTCCATCTCCCGTACTATCCACCTTCCCCTACCATCCCTCCCCCCTCAGCTACCCTCCACCTTTCATTACCGCTACGTTCCCCACTCTCCCCTACCTTTCTTCCTCCCTCATCCACCCTCCACCAGTCCCCTACCTTCCCTCCACCTGTCCCCTACCTTCACTCCTTCCTTTTCTACCCTCCATAATCCCTATCTTCCCTCCTCCACTTTCCCTCATCCACCCTCCCCTCCCCTACATACCCTTCTCCACCCTCCATCTGACCCACATTTTCCCCTTCCCTCCTCCACTACCTCACTCTCGTCTACTACCCCACCTTTTCTCTCCACCTGTCCCCTACCCTCAACCCTCCACATGTCCCCTACTATCCCTCCTCCCTCTCTACACTTCAGCCTCCCCCTCACCTGCTTTCTGCCTGACCCCTACCTTCCCTCCACCTGTCCCCTACCTTCTCTCTACGCTCCCCTACCCTCCACCTGTCCCCTACCTTCCCTCCACGCTCCCCTACCCTCCACCCTCCCCATCTTACCTCCTCCTTCCTCCAACCTCTCCTCTTCTTCTTCCCTGCACCCACCCGTACCTTCCCCCTCCTCTTCCCTGCACCCTCTCCTACCCTATCTGCCCTCCTCCTACTCTCCATCCAATACCCCTACCCTATTCTCCCTCACTTTTTTCCTCCCCCCGCCCCCAGTCTCAAAGAGCCCTCCTCACCGGGTAAAACACGGGCGGCTGCAGTAGGGTGCAGGGAGGGGCCGCCATTACCAGGGGAGGAAGGAGGGAGAAAGACATCCTCGGCCCCTTTAAACCCTTTAACCCCACCCCTCGTCTCTGATCCCGCCCCCTGAACACCGCCGGAAGTGACGTCGTCACGGGCGGGTCACACCGTTCGGACCGTTGCCATGGCTCCCACCGCGAAGCCATTGGCCCCAGCAACAGACCCTTCGGCCCGTCGTGCCCGTGCTGACCTCCAGTCTACACCGAACCCATTCTGTCAGCGTGAAGTGCTCGTGTGTGGGGTCCCTGTGGAACTGGTGGAGTTAACGCCGCTGTGTCCACCGGGCTAAAGTATTAGTGTTTAAAGAGCCGTCGGGACTTTTGGGTTTAATCCCGGTTCTAATGCCAGGAATGCGGCTCTCCTTGCCGGGCCGGGGCCTTTGGGATCAGAGTTGGCCTTTGAAGCCTGGGAATTCCTCAAAAACCTTGAGGAATCCACAAAACCCCGACCGAAAGTGTCCACCATCCCCACAGACACACGGTGTTATCCGCGGAGAGACCGAGCCACAAACATCCTCCGCGCTCTTCCATCGTTCACCCCTCCTTCCACCCTCTCTACTTCCATCCTCCTTTTCACCGTTTCTCCCTCCTTTACTCTCTCCTTCCACCTCCCTACCTCTTTTCACTTTCCCTCCAACCCTCATGCCCCACCCTCCCCATCTTACCCCACTCTCTACTTTCCCCCAATCTCCACTACACTCCCTCCCACCATCCCTATCTCCCCCACTCTCCCTCTTATATCCCCTCCCTCCATCAGTCCACTCCCCGCCCTCCCTCCTTCCTCCACCGTTCCTTTTTCCCCACTCTACTCTCCCCCCAGTCTTCCCTCCCCCTTCACCCCACCCACCCTCCTGACGCAGGGTTTGACCCGAAATGTCCATCAGGCACACGAGCAGAATCAGGCCATCCAGCCCATCGAGTCTGCTCTGCCGTTCCGTCATGGCTGAGTTCCCCCAGCAGACCGTGCATTGCTCCAGGTTCCTGCTGCCGCCTGTAAGAAGCTTGTACATTCTTCCCGAGACCGTCCGGGTGCTCAAACAGTCCAAAGACATGCCGGTTGGTAGGTTAATTGGGCATTGTAAATTGTCCCATGATTAGGCTAGGATTAAATCGGGGGATTGCTGGGCAGCCCGGCTCAAAGGGCCGGAAGGGCCTACTGTGCCCTCTAAGATTCCAGCATCTGCGGTCTCCTGTGGCTCAATCTACAGCACATTACAGGCCTTTCGGCCCACAACGTTGTGCCGACCATGTAACCTACCTTGTAACTGCTTTCAGTTCCATCCAAGTCTCTTAAAAGACCCTGTTGGATCTGCCTCTACCACCGTCGCTGGCAGTGCATCCCACACACCCACCACTCTCTGTGTGAAAAACTTACCCCTGACATCCTCCTCGTACCTACTTCCAAGCACTTTAAAACTGTGCCCCCTCATGTTAGCCATTTCAACCCTGGTCGAGGTGACCAGAACTGAGCACAGTATTCCAAGTGGGTCTTTTATAAGATTACTTCGCAGCTCTTGAACTCAATCCCACGGTTGATGAAGGCCAACACACCATACGCCTTCTTAACACTATCAACCTGCGCAGAAGATTTGAGTGTCCTATGGACTCGGACCATTAACAATATAATCGTTCTCCGTGTTGCAAATAAAAAAGACAGCCAGTTAGGCACACGTTTACTAAATGGTTAGTGGGTGATGGGAAGAAGTTGAACAACTGTGTGGTATAAAGGATAAAAAAAAATGACTACAGATTGACAGGGGAGGGGGGTATGGGGGAGAGAGAGAGGGGGGGAGGCAGGGAAGGAAGAAGAGAGGGGAGAAAGGGGAAGGAGAGAAAGATGGGTAGGGGAGGAGAGGTGCGATGGAGAGAAAGAGAGTGAGAAAAGTGGGAGGGAAGAAAAGAGAGAGGGGGGAGGGAGAAAGAGAGACGAGGGATGGGGAGAGAGATGTTGTTGCTGGAAAACAACACATTTCACGACATATGCCAGTGGTATTAAGCCCGATCCTGATTTGGAAGAGCGTGAGAGAAACCGGGAATGAGAGAGAAGCGTCCACAGTTTATTCCCCTCCGTAGACGCTGCCTGGCCTGCTGCGTTCCTCCAGCGTTGTGTGTGTGTGTTGCTCTGGATTTCCAACGTCTGCAAAACCTCTTGTGCTCAAACGCTTTAAAACTTTGAGCGAAGTTGAGACATAACACTGGGAATCAGGAAGGGCCTCAGCCCGGAACCCATAGGTGCTGCGCGACCCCCCAGTGTTTTGTGTGTGTTGCTCCGTCGTTACTCGGGGGGGGGGGGTGATGCATCCTTGAGGAACCGCCTGACTCTTTTGGCCAGTGGGATGTCACTAGGCCCACTCCATCTACGGTGATTTGCTGTACTTCAATAATAAATTTGTTTCCAGCTTTGAAAGCTTTCCTATCCACAGGTCTTAAAAGTAGGGGTTGTGTTTCTGTTCGCTCGGAATGTATTTGTCAGCAAAGATGTTAGTTTGTCTTTATATCCTCACAACTCATTCACCGTGGGATGGGTTCGCTGATCCCCTGCGACCTGCTTTTCCAGAACATGGAGATTCAACATTGTTTAATGTCATTTTCTGTAGACAGGTGCAAAAGAGATTTGAGTCCTTGAGTTTCCCCCATTCCCCTACTATGCAACAATCGATCCAACCTTATCAATAATATTTACTGAGGTAGCCGCCACTGCTTCATCGGGCAGAGACTTCCGCACTCACCATTCTCTGGGAAAAGCAGTTCCTCCTCATCCCGTCCCAAATCTCGAGGCCATGTCCCCTAGTTCTCGTCTCACCTACCAGTGGGAACAACTCTCCACCGCCGAGGCTAGTGGGCGTGATGGAGCTGACTGATTTTATAACTCTGCAACTTGCTTCATCTCTGTGACAAGGAACACAATCGCACAGCCACCGTGGAGGTTAGCGCGACCCTGCCACAGCTCGGGGTCTGAGTTCAGAGCTTCCTCCTTCCCTATCTTCCAGTCTTCCGTCCTCTCCTACCAGATTCCCCCTTCTCCAGCCCTTATCTCTCACCAATCGACTTCCCAGCTCTTAACTTCACTCCTTCCCCTCTCCCGGTTTCACCCGCCCCCCCCGTACCTCTTCCTCCCCCATCTTCTCGACTGTTTACTCTTTTCCATGGATGCTGCCTGACCTGCTGAGTTCCTCCGACATTCTGTGTTGTCAGCAGGGTGTGTAATCGCCCCCTCGCCGTGGTGGAGAGGCCTGAGCTTAGGTCCTGGTAAGGTCACGGGGGGAGGTTCCAGGCAAAGAACAATCCAACCAAGACCTCAGTGGTGGACCTGGCAGATGTTGACATATCATAATGGCAGTGAAGGGTCCCCAGTCATCTTGAATTCCACGCCGTTGAACCCTGACCCTGATCTGTCAAGGGCCTTGTGGGGGCTGCCCATGCAACAGCCTTCCCACATTAAACAAAGTACTCAACTCAAGTGATCATACTGATACTAGGCATAGGTTTTGATAGATCGGTGCGTGTTTGTATCCTTGAGCAAGGCACTTAACCACACATTGCTCTGCGACGACACCAGTGCCAAGCTGTATGGGTTCTAACATCCTTCCCTTGGACAACATCGGTGGCCTGGAGAGGGGAGACTTGCAGCATGGGCAAACAAATGCCTGTCTTCCATACAACCTTGCCCAGGCCTCAGTCAACATCGAAAATCGATGGACAGCCGAAGAAGTAGTGTGTGTCTTTGCGTTTGATACCGGGTGTGCGTGTATTCGTTTTATTTAGAGCTGCAGTGTATAACAAGTTCAGCCGGCCCTTCCAGCCACACAGGACAACCTACAACAACCAATTATCCTACTAATGGGGACCTCATTTGGAGCCGGAGGAAGCCCACACGCACACGGGAAGGAACGTACAAACTGACTGACACCGCAGACTGTAACAGCGTTGGGCTAACAGCTAGTAACCTCTGTTCCCTGCACCCCCCCAACCCCACAGTTTACAGTGGGGTTAGTCAGTCCCCCCGTTTCTGCCCTTCCTCCTCAGCCAAAAGCTGCCCCTTTCTGCCTCTTCAGCCAACTCTCCGGTGGCCCTCCTGAGCCTCGCTCCAGTCACTGCCACATCATCTTGTCGTCGATGACCAGCGCAGCCTCAGTATCTGACCTCCACAGGGTAGTTGATGGTCCTCCAGCCGATATCCTTACACTCTGCTACCAGCTCTGAGTACTTGAGCCTCTTCTGGGGCGGGCGAGAACAATATCCCCTCTAACTTGTAATGACCAGTGTGCATAAAAATCTTGTGCTGTGCAATTTTTTTGCCCAGTGACAACAACATGTGTGCACTGAATTTTTCAGTGGAAGTAAATCTGAAGCTGTTCTAAGGATAAAAAACTACCAGGTCCACTTCGTTGTTCTGCCAACACAAAACATGTAGCAGGTCTGTTGCGGGTAATGAAGGATTTTCTCACTGGACCTTTTGCACACCCTCCATGTGCGATTTGCTTGCAAATTAACACTTTAAAAAGCCAAGTCTCCAATTATCACTCCCCTTCTTCCCACTTGCAAATTCTCCAGCCACTTTTGCATCGCAACAATACATGCAGGTAACACCAGTTTCTGTATTGTACATAAATGTTTCCCGTAGGCGCACATTCCTGACCTCATGAGCTTTCGGTGTAGCAGTTTCTACCGTTTCATTAAGTCATTCCACTTTAAATTAACTAGCAGTTCCTTTGTGCTACATGACCTTTGCTTCTGTGGAATTCAACACAGTGAATCAGTAACTTCTTCAATAAAAACAGTATAAAAACCAGTTCTAAAATCTGCAGAGAAATCATCGCAAACTCCACGTTGTCAACACCGTCCGCTTCAGAAACCGGAAAAGGAAATGCAACGGTGTACGATTGTGAAATACACTTAACATGCCAACAAAGTAGAGGGCGACAACCATTTTAAATGCAGTTTAAGTTCCTTTGTGCGCTAGTAGCAAAGGATGTGCGTGCGAGGAACCACTGGGGGACAAACGAGAGATTAATTTTGTGGAAACTTTAATTAACATCGAAAAGAAGCAGTGTGTTAACCTGTTGGAGACCAGCAACCCGCCCACCCTTTACCCCGGTAAAAGAACAACAGGAAAAAAAAACGAGAAGTATCAAAAAACTAGACTGGAAAAAGATTGTGGCCTGTCCCTTATGACATTGGAAAAATACTCTGTCGCGATAAACGTGAGGAGGGAAAATAACCTTTCAAATATACGATACAATTCCATTTTAAAATTAGTAACATTCTCCAAAAGGATGAGATATTAGTCTCTACTCTTCTAACTAAAGTGTGGATATATATCTATAGATTAAAAAAATACCTCACCCCAGAGGACAGGACGGGCTCCATTCTCGGGGAATCACGCATCTAAAACTTCTTGTGCAAATAGCTTGCGCACTCAGTAAAACTCATTTCAGAGGAGACAGTTACTTCACTGGAGATTTTCCACTTCTCCTCGACACCGCTTAGCCGCAAGGCTCCCTCGGGGCGAGGAAGGAAGCACTTGGTGTTGGGACATGTTTGAGGAGGAGGAGGACCAACAGGAGCGGAATCACGAGCCCGGGGGGGGGTTTATGTGAGTCACGGGCCGTAGGGTTGGATCAGGAACCCCCTCGACTCGGACCCAAGCCCGGCTGCGAAAAGAGGAGAGTTGGGCATGGGGCGAGTAACCCCAACCCGTAAAAAACCCGGAGCTACAGAAACACCAACAGAAGCTCTAAAGACCTCATCGCTGGGACGGGAAGGGTCTTCGAAGATGCCTAGGGTCAACTTGGAAGCCTGCCCAGGACTGAGGACTCTGGTGAACTGCTATCGGCGGCCTATGCCCTAGAAAAGGTGATGGACAAAAGAACTCCTCTCCCCCCCCCCCCCACCACCAAATGCAACGCAGCCTTGGGTTTAGGAATCTGTAACATGCCACAGAGTAGGTCAGCGGTCAGTCCTCAAGAGTTGGAGGGCAGGGGGTTTGGTGTGGCTGGAGGACAATCTGTGGAGGCACATTGGTGCTGAGAGGAAGGAGCTTTAAACCCATGCCCCTTCCCGCCTCAGGCACGGCTGAGAGGCAGTGCACTTTCCTGAGCTGGACAGTGCCTGCACACACATGCATACACACACACACACACACATATATATATATAAAGACGCACGCACAGCCTTGTGCACCAGGGACACACTCGCGTGCACGCGTAAAAAGACTCACATACACATGCACCTACACGTACCAAGTCTCATGTACAGCCCCAAGCACCCAGGCTCACACATGCTAACACAAAACACGGGCAAAGACAAGAAAATTATATTACAACATTAAATATCGGGAACCTCAGTCTGGCCAGACGGGGAATTCAAGGGCGTTAAAGAGGGCAAGGATTCAACCAGGAGGAGCTGGGGGATGGGGGATAGGGGAGTGGGATCGGAGAACCTGGCACTTAGCCAGCAGAGAGAACCACCTTCTCCTCAGAGAAGCTGGGCGTCTGAAATTCAAGCACCACCCTCCCCACCCCGAACAATTGTCCTGGACAGGGAGGCAGAAGGAACTTCTGAGCATGGTGCATTCCCTGTGTGAAATGTCCACCTCTGCTCCTACACTACAAAAGCATCTCTCTCTATCTTTGATATACAGTAACCATAAGACACAATCAAGAACTCATTAGCCTCCACTTTAAATATATCCAATAAATTCCACAGATTCACCACCCTCTGGCTAAAGAAATTCCTCCTCATCTCTGTTCTCAAGGGAGTT
Organism: Mobula birostris; assembly: GCF_030028105.1. Taxonomy (NCBI): domain Eukaryota; kingdom Metazoa; phylum Chordata; class Chondrichthyes; order Myliobatiformes; family Myliobatidae; genus Mobula; species Mobula birostris. The sequence goes on from NC_092397.1 coordinate 4,908,886, forward strand.
CCTTGTATTCTGAGGCTGTGCTCTCTGGTCCCAGACCAGTGGTCCCCAACCTCCGGGCCGCGGACCGATACATTGCCACGAAGAATGCAGCGGTACAGCGGTAGCCAGAACAGATCAGTGGTGATTGCCCATTGCGTCACCTCTGATCTGGGCCGACATTTATGTGCCAAGCGGCGCCTAACTAATTAGCTTGTTTATTTTGGCTTTTTTCTTAAAGATGTGCTGGGTGTGTTCTGGCTACCGCCGTACTGCTGCATCCTTCACGGCAATATATTGGTCCGCGGCCCAGAGGTTGGGAACCACAGTCCTAGACTCTCCCACTATTGGCAACATCCTCTCCACGAACAGGAGTGGTGCAAATTTGGATGTGATCCCAGCTCATTTAAAGTGGAAGTTGATTGGCTCTTGATTAGTCAGGGCGTCAAAGGTTATGGGGAAAAAGTCAGGAGAATGGAGTTGAGAGGGGTAATAACTCTGCCATGATGGAATGGTGGAGCAGACTCGATGGGCTGAATGGCCTACTTCTGCTCCTCTGTCTTGCGGTTCCTGCCGACACCAGAGCACAAGCGATAAGGCTTTGTGCACAGTTGGTGAACAGAAGCCTTTTGTTTTAAGAAAACAAAACAGGAAATGCCTTCCCTAAACGGGAGCTCTACAGTGGCTTGATTAACCCAGGAGAGTCTGGTTAACCTGTCGCACAGTGGTCGACATCGTTCAGACCTTCCAGTCCCAGACATCCATGTCTTTTTCACCGAGGGGGCGTCGGAGTCCCCTGGGAGACCGGCTCCATTCAGTACAGCCCAACATCAGACTCCTTACCCCCACAACAGATTTCTGAACACCAACAGATCTGCGTTTGTGCCTGAACCATTTTAAGCTGGCTCACCGTGACTCGGAGCTCTGAATCGCTCGAGTGCCAAAGTTGTACCGTCAGCCACGACCGGGCGGAAACCGGCCTTTTGGCCCACCGACACCCTGCTGACCTATTTGAACTGATCCTATCTTACTTTCCCACAAATTTCCACCAACTCCAGCCTTCACTCACACACTGAGGGAACTTATTTAAACCCGTGGGGGCAGGCGTGGTCCAGCCCGGATCAGGTCAGGGAGATGCACTCTGACACAAGGTGTTCTGCGGATACTGGAAATCTGGAGCAAAGGACACACACACACACACACACACACACTGCAGTGAAATTTCGTCGGGAGTTTGAGGAGAATCAGAACGTCACCAAAGACTCCTACGAATTTCTACAGGTGTGCTATAGACTGCATTGTAACTGGTTGCATTGCTGCCTGGTACAGAGGGGCCACTGCACAGGATCAGAAAAAGCGGCAGAAAGTTATAAGCTCAGTCAGCTCCAACATAAGCACTAGGGGTGTGTGTCTGCGTCGCTCGATTGCGGACTGATGTGGGACGATCTTGTTTTGCAGGTGGCGTGCGATGGGAAATGGAGCTCACAGATCAGTGGCCGCCGGAGTGAATGGTGGGACACGTTGGGGGCCGGGTGAGAGGGGGGTGGTGCTCAAACTGCCCTGGAAGGAGATTTCTGGTTTTAAACCACAGGGCTGGGTGGCAGGACTCCCACTGGGATTTGGTGCACTGTGAGTGGGATTTGACATCAGCTCCAGCCATACTGAGGTGGGTTCCCGCAGGGGTCAGCTCATCCTGTCGGAGTACTGGGATCACCGCACACTCAGAGGGAAAGAACGCTAAGAGCTGAGCAGATACACAAGAGATTCCGAGAATCCAGAGCAAAATGTTGGAGGAACTCAGCAGGTCAGGTAGCACCTATGGAGGGGAATAAGCAGTCGATGTTTCGGGCCGAGACCCTTCACCGGGGCTGAGAACTAAGGGGGCAGCAGCCAAAGCAGCTGGGGAGGGAGGGGAAGGAGGACAAGCTGGCAGGTGATGGGTGGGTGGGGGAGAGGGGGGATGAAGTGAGATACTGGGAGGTGAGAGGTGAGGGGGATGAAGTGAGACACTGGCAGGTGACAGGTGAGGGGGAAGGTGGGTGGGGGAGAGGGGGGATGAAGTGAGACACTGGGAGGTGACAGGTGAGACCAGGTGAGGGGGATGAAGTGAGACACTGGCAGGTGACAGGTGAGGGGGAAGGTGGGTGGGGGAGAGGGGGGATGAAGTGAGACACTGGCAGATGACAGGTGAGGGGGAAGGTGGGTGGGTGGGGGAGAGGGGGGATGAAGTGAGACACTAGGAGGTGATAGGTGAGGGGAAAAGTGGGTGGGTGGGGGAGAGGGGGCATGAAGTGAGACACTGGGAGGTGACAGGTGAGACTAGGTGAGGGGGATGGGGGGGACGGGACATGAAATGAGACACTGGCAGGTGACAGGTGAGAGGGAAGGTGGGTGGGATGAAATTTGACACCGGGAGGTGATAGGCGGAAGAGGTGAAGTGCTGAAGGAGGAGGAATCTGATAGGAAAGGAGAATGGATCATGGGAGAAAGGGAAGGAGGAGGGGAACCAGAGGGAGGTGATGCGCAAAAGGTGGGGAGGGGAGTGGGGAAGAACCAGAATAGAGAATGGAAAGAGAGGAGGAAGAAATTACCATTATCCCACCCCTCCTCTCCATTTCCATTCTCAAACCCAGTAAATTTTACCACCCACCCACTTGGTCTCACCTATCACCTCCTAGTGTTTCACTTCATCCCCCCTCTCCCCCACCCACCCACCTTCCCCCATCACTTGGTCTCACCTATCACCTCCTAGTGTTTCACTTCATCCCCCCTCTCCCCCACCCACCCACCTTCCCCCATCACTTGGTCTCACCTATCACCTCCCAGTGTCTCACTTCATCCCCTCTCTCCCTCACCCACCTTCCGCCCCACCTGGTCTCACCTGTCACTTGCAATTGTGTACTCCTCCCCCTCCCTCCAAAACTCTTATCCTGGGCTTCTTGCCCCTTCCTTTGCAGTCCCAATGAAGGGTCTTGGCCCGAAATGTCTGACTGTTCATTCCCCTCCAAAGACACTGCCTGACCTGCCGAGCTCCCCCAGCGTTGGAAGTGTGTATCACACGGTGAGCGGGATGGGTAGGAACAAACAGCACTGATTCGGACGGCAGGGGGAGGGTAGACAGCCAAGAACCACACTGGGGTGAAGTTACCGTTCGAACGATATACACCCATTCCCCCCCCCCCCCCCCATGCCGGGAGGTCGGAGACAAGCAGGAGAAAACAACCTGATCAGATGGGAAGCAGGGCCAGCCCGCCCCCAACCCCCAGCTATTCCAGGAACAACCCGCACCAACACACTTTCTTCTGAACGCGCCAAGGCACCCCGGTCTTGCTTACGGCGGGATCGTGGGTGGAGAAGGGGGCAGGAACCCGCAGTGCCCCTCAGGCAGAGAGAGGGGGCTGGGTGAGGAGGGAGAAGGGCGGTCGGAGAGGTAGCCTGCTACAGTCAGGGCGAAGGGTAGCGCACTGGGAAAGGTGGAGGGCTCCTGCCCCAGCCCCTGGATATCTGGACTGAGCCCAGTGGGGGTTCCGACAGGACTGGGTTGGGGAGATCACACCGGGTCCCATCAGCCATCTCAGACTTAACATTGTAGTGTTCCCACAGGGGAATTAAGAGATCCATCTCTCTCCCTCCCATTCTCTCTCTCTCTCTCTCACACACACACACAAAAACGTATACACACATACAAACGTGCACAGACGACAGATACACACACACACACACGTATGTAGATACAGAGGCTTGCATGTGCACACAGAGGCGCGAACACACACACACACACACAAAGACCTGTTCTATGGGTGAGTGACTCGAGAGGAACTGTGTGGACCACCCCTGCCACTGAGATTTCCTGGGAGCTCGCCCGATCCCGCCTCACCCTCCAGCCCTGCTGATGCCCCGCCAGGAGGCCCCGTTCTCCGTGGGCCAGGCCAGTTAGGAGGGGGGAGGGTTCGGATTTTGGTAGATTGACGCCTTTTCTTTCAGTGTCTCCAGACAGAGGCGGCAGCTCCAGCTCCCTGCGAGGGACAGAGGGACAGAGAGCAGAGGGTTACCCCGGTGCGGAGAGGTGGGGAAGGAGGGCGGCCGGGGCGGGCGGAGAGCGAAGGGGGAGGACGATGACAACGAAGGACGCTGAAGCCTCACCTTCGGGCGGCTCGGACATCGGCGGGGTGAGGCAGTACATGTGGTAGCCGCGGTCGCAGTCGTCGCAGAACAGCAGCTGGTCCTGCAGGGAGCAGAGGGAAGGTCAGCAGGAATTCATCCCCCCACCACCCCCACCACGGGTCTCTCTCAGGTACCTCCCGCCTTCTCTGGACGTCACGAATCTTCCCACACCTGCCGAGTCCACGGATGTCCTGGTGTTAATGCAGGGACCCCAAAAGTACAGGGGCACCACAGAACGATTCTACCCCCCTACATTGCCCTTCCTTACTGCCCGTCCCACAGCACAGGGCTCCCTTTGCCGCCCGTCCCACAGTGCCCCCTCCTCCCCGCCCGTCCTGCAGCGCGGCACTCTCTCTCCACTGCCCTTCCTCTAGTGAAGTGCCCCCTCAGCGCCCCTCCTGGAGACCTGAGCAGTGGGAATGAGAGCACAGCCAATGCCACACTGGGGTGTTTTATCAGAGGGTTCTGAGGAGGCAGTAGGAACGCGGTCCAGTCATCGATCCCCCGAGGACGAGTTACTCAGAACGCCTGCGCCACGCTCTCCCCTGCCTCCCGTTTCCCCCTCCTGCTCCCCACTTCCAACCTTCCTGCCCCTGCCCCCCCCCCACCCCCGTACTCACGTCGTTCTCCGAGGTGCCGCACAGATTACAGCACTTGCACTCGATGCACTGCCACCGGTAGGTTTTCACCGCCGCCATCATCACCGGTGTGAACTGCAGGCACGAGGGGTGTCCTGCAACAGCACCAACGGTGTTACCGTCCCCACCATTCACCGACAGCACCCAAACTCGGCAGCGCGGCACTCCCCCGCTCACCGCCCCTACCACAGCGCGGCACCCCCCCCGCTCACTGCCCCTCCCGCAGCGCGGCGCTCCCCCGCTCACCGCCCCTCCCACAGCGCGGCACCCCCCCCGCTCACTGCCCCACCCGCAGTGCAGCACTCCCCCCCCCCCCGCTCACCGCCCCTACCACAGCGCGGCACCCCCCCCCCGCTCACCACCCCACCCGCAGTGCGGCACTCCCCCCCCCCCGCTCACCACCCCTCCCGCAGTGCAGCACCTCCCCGCTCACCGCCCCACCCGCAGTGCGGCACTCCCCTGCTCACCGCCCCTCCCACAGCGCTGCACTTCCCTGCTCACCGCCCCTCCCGCAGCGCGGCACTCCCCCCCCCCGCTCACCGCCCCTCCCGCAGTGCAGCACCTCCCCGCTCATCGCCCCACCCGCAGTGCGGCACTCCCCTGCTCACCGCCCCTCCCACAGCGCTGCACTTCCCTGCTCACCGTCCCTCCCGCAGCGCGGCACTCCCCCCCCGCTCACCGCCCCACCCGCAGTGCGGCACTCCCCTGCTCACCGCCCCTCCCACAGCGCTGCACTTCCCTGCTCACCGCCCCACCCGCAGTGCGGCACTCCCCTGCTCACCGCCCCTCCCGCAGCGCTGCACTTCCCTGCTCACCGCCCCTCCCGCAGTGCGGCACTCCCCTGCTCACCGCCCCTCCCGCAGTGCGGCACTCCCCTGCTCACCGCCCCTCCCGCAGTGCGGCACTCCCCTGCTCACCGCCCCTCCCGCAGCGCTGCACTTCCCTGCTCACCGCCCCTCCCGCAGCGCGGCACTCCCCCCCCGCTCACCGCCCCTCCCGCAGTGCGGCGCTCCCCCGCTCACCGCCCCTCCCGCAGCGCGGCGCCCCCCCCGCTCACCGCCCCTCCCGCAGCGCGGCGCCCCCCCGCTCACCGCCCCTCCCGCAGCGCGGCGCCCCCCCCGCTCACCGCCCCTCCCGCAGCGCGGCACCCCCCCCGCTCACCGCCCCACCCGCAGTGCAGCACTCCCCCCCCCCCCCGCTCACCGCCCCTACCACAGCGCGGCACCCCCCCCCGCTCACCGCCCCACCCGCAGTGCGGCACTCCCCCCCCCCCGCTCACCACCCCTCCCGCAGTGCAGCACCTCCCCGCTCACCCGCCCCACCCGCAGTGCGGCACTCCCCTGCTCACCGCCCCTCCCGCAGTGCAGCACCTCCCCGCTCATCGCCCCACCCGCAGTGCGGCACTCCCCTGCTCACCGCCCCTCCCACAGCGCTGCACTTCCCTGCTCACCGTCCCTCCCGCAGCGCGGCACTCCCCCCCCGCTCACCGCCCCACCCGCAGTGCGGCACTCCCCTGCTCACCGCCCCTCCCACAGCGCTGCACTTCCCTGCTCACCGCCCCTCCCGCAGCGCGGCACTCCCCCCCCGCTCACCGCCCCTCCCGCAGTGCGGCGCTCCCCCGCTCACCGCCCCTCCCACAGCGTGGCACCCCCCCTGCTCACCGCCCCTCCCACAGCGCTGCACTTCCCCGCTTACCGCCCCACCCGCAGTGCAGCACTCCCTCCGCACCATCCTTCCCACAAAACCGTGCTCCCTTCCCATCGCCCCTCCTGGGGTGCCGCACTCCCTCCCACAGTGTGATGCTCCCTCGCTCGCCGCCCCTCCCGCAGCGCGACACTCCCCCGCTCACCGCCCCCCCGCAGCGCAGCGCTCCCTCCGCACCATCCTTCCCACAAAACCGTGCTCCCTTCCCATCGCCCAGCCTGGGGTGCCGCACTCCCTCCCACAGTGTGATGCTCCCTCGCTCGCCGCCCCTCCTGCAGCGTGGCGCTTCTGGTAGATTCTAAACAGGTATCCAATCGCTGCTGACATGTTAAATCGCACCGATCAGACGGTGATATGACGTGAACATTAAGAACCCAGGGCAGTAAACAGCACTGGACTGGCAAGTCCTATCAATCAACTCAAGGACACCCGACACGGGGTCTGGCTCGCAGTGGGAGGGAGCCCACCCCTGCCTCTGAGTGGGAATGAGCCTGGGGGTTAGGTGGGGCAAAACCCAGAGCGAGGGGACCCACAGGTACGAGGTAGCGCCGAATAAATCAAACCACAATTTGGGGGAGAGCAACAACTTTCTGCAGAGAGCGGGAACGGAAGGCATTCCAGCTGGCAGCATAGGCAGGGCGCGATGGCGGTACGGCCCAGCGAGGGCTACGAACGCCGAGATGGCGTGGGGGAGGGGGGTGAGATTGCCCATGAAAGTGCCCCAAGGAACGAGCGAAGCCGGGTACCTGAGCGGCCGCAGTCCGAGCAGGACACCAGCTCCTCTGACTGACCCGTCTTCTTGTTCAGCCGCGAGTCGCCCAGGCAGAAGTCACAGTAGTTGTTGGGTAAAGCCAGGCCGTCTGGACCTTTCTTAGCTGCAAAGTGAAAGCAGGAAAGAGTGGAGGTGGGACGCTTGGAGACTTCAGAGAGCCAGGCCGCACGGCCAGCAAGTTACTGAACAGGTCACCGGCCAAGCAATCAACACACTTAGCAATAAACCGGAAAGTCATTACAGAGGGGAGAGTTTTACTGTTCCCTCCAGTGCCACCGTCTCCTACCTCCCTCTTGCCATGTCCCCCTCTCTCCAGAGCCACCCCCTTCCGCTCCACCGTCTCCAAAAGACACAGAAACAGAATTAGACCATTGGGTCCATCTGCTCTGCCAATCGATCATTTTCCCCTCTCACCCCGTTCTCCCACCTTCTCCCAGTAATCTTTGGCACCCTGACCAATCAAGAACCTATCAACTTCGGCTTTAAATATTCCCAATGACTTGGCCTCCACAGCCGTCTGTGGCAATGAATTCCACAGATTCACCACCCTCTGGCTAAAAAAAGATTCCTCCTCATCTCTGTTCCATTCTGAGACTCTTCCCTCTGGTCCTAGTCTCCCCCACTACAGCAAACACCTTCTCCACGTCCACTCCATCTGGGGTTTACAATATTTGGTAGGTTTCAATTTGATTCACCCCCTCCCTCCATTCTTCTAAACTCCACAGCGAGTACAAGCCCAGAGCTATTAAACGCTCCTCATATGTTAACCCCTTCAGTCCCGCACCCCCCCCCCCCCGGCCCTCTCTCCCCTCCCCGCACTTGCTGCTTGCTTAGAGATTTCCCTGGCCCTTGAAGACTCCCCCAACATCCCTTGCAGCCCAACCTTCAGTGAAGAACATCTCCCCTCCTTAACCGGGCCAGGCCACGTACAAGGTGAAGGTTGACACTGGCACCCTCTGGCATGGGGTGTCCAGGGAGGGGCAGCACCTCTGGTGAAGGGTCTCGCCGTGTCCATTCCGGGGCAGCTGACTCACCTTCGGTCCCCAGCGGACACTCGGCCGTGACCTGCGGCTCCAAGCAGCTGTTTGGGTGACAGCGCCCCCCCCCCCCCCGTGAGATAGGGCAATGCCTGTCCCAGCATGTGAAGTCAGTTCCGGCTCCGGCGGACTGGGCGGATGAGATCTAGTGAGATCCAACGGCCAGGGAGCCGGTTCTGCAACGCTCTGTGGAGAGCGAGGCACAGAAGCAGACACAGTCATCCACTGCGACTGGGGAAGACCCAAGTTTGTGATGACTACTCATACCACTGGACCCAGACAACTCCTCTGCATTGATACCCTGTCGTCGTCAGATACGACGGACAACCACTGGCCTCTGGAATGGTCCAGCAAGTCATTAGGAAGGGGCAATAAAGCACAAGTGGCTCCCAAATGCTTGGAGAAGAACATACTCCCCAGCTACTCTGCCTTTCATGGGTGGTTTCAAAAACTTCTCTGGGGGGGGGGACCTGGGGAAGACAGAACTCTGGAGATGAGGGAGGGGGGAGACAAGAGGTGTGCGCTTGTCCGCGTGCTTTTACCATGAACAGTAAACTTACAGGGACTGGAGACTGGACGGAGCAAACTGCTGGATTGAGTGGACGTGACGAGGATGATTCCTGTAGTGGGAGAGTCTAAGACCAGAGGGCACAGCCTCAGAATAGAAGGATGTCCCTTCCAAACAGAGATGAGGAGGGATTTCTTTAACCAAGGGGGGCAGGGGGGGAAATCTGTGGAATTCATCGCCACAGGCAGCTGAGGACGCCAAGTAATTGGGTATATTTAAAGCAGTGGTTGACAGATTCTTGATTAGCCGGGGCTGAAAGGTTACGGGGAGAAGACAGGAGCATGGGGTTGAGAGGGATAATAAGTCAGTCATGATGGAATGGCAGAACAGGGCTGAATGACCTCACACTATACTTACGTCTTATGGAAATTATGTGAAGCAGAGGAAGAACTGGTTAATTATTGTCTAGTTTTAGGTGGTTTTCACTGTCAAGGCCGGGACAGGTGAGAGGGTTGGTTATTCTGCATTCTACCCCTTCAGCATTGGGTCTCCTCGGGCCAAGATTGCCAGACGAGGAACAAAGGCTTGTTCAGCGACACGACTCCCACGCCGCAGCCCCCCCCACCCACCTCCCCTGACGCACAGCAAGGCAAGTAAGAGAGGTTGGCTGCAGACCTGCTTTCAATTTTCTCAAGTCGCCTGGAGGTCGACCCACTGTAACGAAGAGAAGTGGAGAGTGAGAACAGACCAGTGCCCCCCCCCAACTTCCCCATCCTGCTAACAACCCGCCCCCAACACCCGTTCTCCCTTAAACACCGAGCACCCGAGGCCCACCGCTGCCACGGGGCCCAGAAGCACGTGCTTGGAAGGGACGGGGATGGGGACGGGGACGGGTACGGGGACGGGGGGGGAATGCCTCCACTGATGTACCACTGAGCGCATTCTGACTGCCTACATCACCATCCGATACGGCAAAGGGCCGGAGAAAGCGGCAGGAAGCTGTAAACTTAGCCAGCCCCATCATGGGCGCCCGCCTCCCCCAACATCAACGACACCTTCAAAAGGCAATGCCTCAAAAAAAAAGCAGCATCTATCTTTACAGACCCTCACCAGCCCCTTCTCATTACTACCGTCAGGGAGGAGGTACAGGAGCCACACACATCAAAGTTGCTGGTGAACGCAGCAGGCCAGGCAGCACCTACAGGAAGAGGTACAGTCGACGTTTCGGGCCGAGACCCTTCGTCAGGAGCCTGAAGTCACACACTCAACATTTTGGAAACCGTGCCTTCCCCCATCATCAGATTTCTGAACAGTCCTCATGCTCGCTCTTTTTGCAATACTCATTTATCTACCCTTTTAAATACCTATTTCTCATTGTAACGTACAATAATTTTTAAAAAAACACTCTCCACTTTAAATAGACTCCACAGCCACCTCTGGCAATGAATTGCACACATTCTCCACTCTCTGGCTAAAGAAATTGCTCGTCCCTGTTTTAAAGGGACTTCCTCACATTCCGAGGCTGCGGGACGGGTAGCGAGGACTGCAAGCAGATGGTGAAGAGGGTGTGCCACATCGCAGGATGGCCCATAGGGGGTGGGGGAGAGGAGGGGCACACACTGACAGAGGGAGAGCAGGCTAGAGAAGATCTGGTGCCTCGGGAATGCAGTCCCATCAGAACGAACTTTCAGAGAACGTAATCAACGTTAGGGAGCATAGATCCAAAGAACAGACAGGAAATCGCTCACGAGCGAGGGAACAGAAAGCGTAGCACTCAACCCACGTGACTGTCACAACCAGAATAAATGACAGGAGAGCTTTCTGCCCATCAGAATATGCTAGCTCTTTCTAACCTAGACCACTCTAACCATTTCTGTTTGGGCTTCATCACCACCACCAACATCCCGCGGAGGCGAGGGAAGGTAGGGTGGAGCTTCGAGTAACAGACCAGTCACAAAGACACTGGTTCAAAGTTCAAAGCAAACATATTATCCAAGTCACTGTGTACAACCCTGAGATTCACTTTCACAAAGAAACACAACAGAATCAATGAAAGATGGCCCCCAACAGGTCGGACAAACAACCAGTGTGAAAAAGGCAACGAACTGCACCAATACAAGAAGCAATCAATATTGAGAACGTGGGGTGAAAGCAAGTCCAATCTACGGACCGGGCTGTGGGAGTTTTTGAAAGAGCCTCCACGTTTTGATGGTCAAGGTGAGCACAGCCTGGGAGCGAAACCTTGTTGCCAACTGCTTTCACTTTGCAGGAGGTCATAGCATTTGGAGTCTGAGTATCGTGCAGAGAGCAACCTGCCCCTTTGACTTCCCAAAACCCGTCTACGAGTGGGGTATGATGGAACACTCTAAGGGCGACAGCGACTCCATCAACTCTTGAGAAACCCATCGCCATCCAGGATAAGGGAGCCCACCCGATCGGCACACGTCCACCCTGCTAGACCCTCCCTGCCTCCGCTGCCAGCGCACAGGGACAGCAGTGAGGACAGTCCACAGAACGCACCACGTGGACAGATCCTTCATCTCTAAATCCACGAGGACGACGGCACCGGGGGACAGAGGATCACCACCACCCGCAGGCTCCCCTCCGTCCTGGAACTGGAAACACATCGCCGTTCCTGCATGGTCGCGGGCCATTGGGTGGTACAGAACTACAGCACAGGAACCAGCCCTTCGGCCCATCTAGCTTGCACCAAACTATTACCTGGCCTTGTCTCATGAACCCACCCCTGGACCACAGCCCCTCATAACCCTTCCATTCATGAAGCCATGTGCCTGCATTGGGAGAGTGCCCAGAGGAATGACCCGGCGATGAAAAGGTTAACGTACAAGGAGTGTTTGATGGCCCTGGGCCTGTACTCACTGGAGTTTAGAAGAATGGGGGGGTGGGGGGCGGGGGTGGATCTCATTGAAACCTATCAAATAATGAAAGGTCGAGATAGAGCAGGTGTGGAGAGGATGTTCCTTATAGTGGGGGAGTCTAGGACCAGAGGACACAGAGTGGATGTGGAGAGGATGTTCCCTATAGTGGGGGAGTCTAGGACCAGAGGACACAGATAGAGTGGATGTGGAGAGGATGTTCCCTATAGTGGGGGAGTCTAGGACCAGAGGACACAGATAGAGTGGATGTGGAGAGGACGTTTCCTATAGTGGGGGAGTCTAGGACCAGAGGACACAGCCTCAGAATAGAAGAACAATCATTTAGAAGAAAGATGAGGAGGAATTTGTGTAGCCAGAGGATGATGAATCTGTGGAATTTGTTGCTACAGATGGCTATGGAGGAAAAGTCATTGGGTATACTTAAAATGGAGGTTGATAGGTTTCTGATTAGTAATGGCATCAAAGGTTACGGGGAGAAGGCAGAGAATGGGGTTGAGGGGGAAGATAAATCAGCCACGATCGAATGGCGGAGCAGACTCGATTGGTCGAATGGTCCTATGTCTTATGGTCAATCTTCCCCTCATCCCAGGCCATCGGAGTTCTCTTCATCTATTAAACACCATGCTCTGTGACCTCTTCCACAACCTTTTTAGACTAAATCTCTGTCTATAAATAGTATTCGGGGCCAACTGCTCAAAACCAACTCACACTGGGCATGTAGCATAGTCGCCTCTCTGTCCCGAAGCCCGCCCCTCGGCGAGAACGATCACCGCCACGCATACTTACGTTCCTCTCTCCGCTGTGACACCGGAATCGGTGGCTCCAGGTCCTTGTCGTCGTCTCCCTCCTCGTCCGCCAGGTGGGAGTGTGCATAGTGATAGCTGAGTCCCGGGCGGTTCTTGTAACGCTTTCCGCAGACTGCGACGAAGTTGGGGGGAGGGGATTGGCGGGGTGGGGGAAGGGGGACGGGGGAAGGGGGTTGTTGGTAGGAGAGGAGACAAAGAGAGAGAATTCAAGACATGGGAAACAGGCAATCGAACACCTGACCGACTTGCAGGCAACCAAGTGCCAGAGGGGTTCATACAGGCTGAGCGGGCATCGAGACCAGGAATGCCATGCTCCTGGCTGCTCGTTACAACAAAGCAGGGGTTATTTTTCACCTGGAGACTGTTTGAATTGGGAAGGCAAAATAAAACTACGTCTGTACCTACCACAGGCTGCCGTCAAGTTGCCCCACGCGAGCTGACAATTGACTACGTCAAAGCACGTACACAGGCCTCTCGGCCCCTCTGCTCGTGGGTTTCCTCCCACTTATCACCAAGCTCTTCTCCTCCTTAACAGCTTCGTCCATCCGGGCTGCCAGACTGCTGAACACCTGCTGTCTCCTAGCACACACAGACACCTTATCTGAACGCCCTGCCCCACTCCCCACCTCACAGACACACTCTCACCCCGCACCCACCACTTTTCATCTTTTATTGCTGCCATTTTACATATTTAAACGACTGCTTGTTTCTCAGTAACATTATACTGTCTTACATCTCGCACTTTATGTCACCCGGTCGATCTTCAGGCACTTGCCACTTAGGGACCGTGCCCGTACGCGCTCCACCGTAACTATATCACGTGGCCCGCTGCTCCGTAGCAGTTAGCCTGACGCTATTACAGCTCGGGGCGCCTGAGCTCGGAGTTCAGCTCCTGACACCGCCTGTAAGGGGTTTGCACGTCCTCCCCGTGACTGCGTGGGTTTCCTCCAGGTACCCTGGTTTCCTTCTACAGTCCAAAGACGTACCGGTTAGTAGGTCAATTGGTCACTATAAATTGTCCCGTGGTTAGGCCAGGGTTAAAACGGTGTGTTGCTAGGTGGTGCAGCTCGTTGGGCTGAAAGGGCCTGTTTTGCACTGTATCAATAAATAGATAAACAAATGAAAGAAATGCGCGTTAAAGCCGAGGCGAGCAGGGTTACGGGTGGGCACAGGGAAGACCGTTGGTGCATCGAAGAGGGAGACGGAAACCCGCCCCTGATGCACGGCCCCCCCACACAACCCGCCTCGCGGAAGGACACTCGCTCTTCTGAGGCCGGAGGGTGGAGCAGTAGGCACGGTGCCTCCAAGTCAGGAGCACAGCTTGGGGGCAGCTCAGTCCTGTTCAACTGCAGCGTTGGGAGGGCGGTGAGGAGGGAGCACCGCATCTGTGGAGGGAGCATCCCGCCACTAGAAAGGCAATATACAGAAACTGTCTGCATGGCTAACAACGAGAGAGCGAGCGAGCTGCAACGAGCTGCAGAGCTCATGGTGGGCGCCAACGGGTTATAACACTGACTCGTTGAAATCCCAAGAGGGGAGGCGGCCTGAGGCTGTGAATGCAAGTCTTTGGCTGCCAGTAAGTTACAACGGTGATCAATCGCAGGCGTGGGGCGTGGGCGACTGGGAGGTTAACAGAGACAGGTGAGGGAAGTGTGCGGTGAACAGGAAGGAACAGGAGTTAACAGCCATGGACGGTCCCAGGCCCGGCTGCGAAAGAAGGAGAGTTGGGCACAGGGCGAGGCACCCTATCCCATAGAAACCCAGAAGCTCCAAGGACCTCATCCCTGGGTGAGGACGATGAGCTACACCTGGGGCCGACTCGGAAGACCGGCCCGGGACAGAGGACTCTGGTGAGCTGCGGTTGGCGGCCTGTGCCAACGAGCAAAAGAAATTACTGTGGAACCCGATTTAAATGGGTAATCGCGGTCCCTTTCACCCCACCCTGTCTTTTAAAACTAATCATTTATCTGTTACCCCCCCATCCGTATCACATAGCTTTGTAAAGGCTTTTTATCTGCCTTCACCATCTCCTCTGGCAGCTCATTCCAACACACCCACCACCCTCTGGGTGAAAAATCTGCCCCTCAGCTCTCTTTAAGTCTTCCTGACGACGCTCACTATCGATTTTTGGTAAAATCGATGCACCGTAACAAGTGTCCTATCCAGATACATAACCCGGTACTCCAACTGCTCTGCCTGAGACCGCAAGCAAGTTGTGGACACAGCTCAGCGCGTCACAGAAACCTGCCTCCCCTCCATGGACTCTGCCTACACTTCCTTCTGCCTTGAGATAGTAACCGGCGTCAAATACCCCACCCACCCCAGCCATTCTCTCTCCTTCCACCCCTCCCGTCGGGCAGAAGATACAAAAGCCTGAAAGCATGTCCCACCAGGCCCGAGGACGGCTTCTACCCTGCTGTTATAAGACTCCTGAAAGGACCCTTGTACGATAAGACGGCCTCTTGACCTCATTGTGGTCCTTGCGCCTTATCGCCTGCGCTGCACTTTCCCTGCTACTGGAACGCCACCTTCTGCGAGGCCTAGTGAAGGGTCTCGGCCTGAAACGTCGACTGTTTAGTCCCCTCCACAGGTGCAGCCTTCTCAAGATTCAAGATTGCTCAATGTCATTTCCAGCACACAAGTATAAAGGAGGGCCAAATAATTGTTACTCTCCGGGGGAGGAAAAAAAAGACAAAGAACACAATAATTAAAACAAAAACAATAAATACGTATTTGGGCACCATAGTAGAGTAACGGTTAGCATTACAGCTTGTGGAGTTCAGAGTTCAATTCCAGCTCCCCGTGACTGCGTGGGTTTCCTCCGGGTGCTCCAGTTTCCTCCCACAGTCCAAAGACATAACTGATGAGGCTAGGGTTAAATTGGGGGTTGCCGGGCAACATGGCTCTGTGGGCCGGAAGGCCCTGTTCCGTGCTGTATTGCTAAATAAAAACAGATCGGTCGCTTATATACACACAGATTCGATCGTACGTCCTTAAAGTGACGCTCGGCACAGGAGTGTCTGTACACAAGGTGACTGGCAGGAAATGGTGGAGGGCTGGGTCGGTGGGTGGAGGTGTTGATCAGCCTCACTGCTTGGGGAAAGGAACTGTTTTTCAGTCTGGTGGCCCTGGCACGGATGCTACGTAGACCTTGCTGAGATCTTACTGCTTTTCCCTTGTAACTTGACGTACTGATGCGAAATAGATCTGTGCAGAGGGCATGAAAATCTGTGCACCCTGTACTATGGTCCTTCCCCACCCAGCCCTTGCACCAAGCTTCAGTGCGTCACTCAGCAGTGAACGCACGTGTCACTGTCCCCGGTAAACCAATTACCAATCTCCCCTTCTGGAGATCCCAACCCCCCAGAAGTTCAATGTCATTTCTGTGGCCTGTAATGTCCCCGCTGAGGTGTCCAACCACCCCCCACGCACCCTTGACCGGGCTGAAATCACTCTGAGGCCAAGCCACACATCCACAGCCTTGGCAATCTTCACTCGCGCGAGCCGGTTTGGTCATCGAGGCTCTGCGTCGCCAGTTCCCCCACCCCCACAGACCGCGTACAAAACAGGAACAAAGAAAAGTCACAGGCAGAAGCGAAAAGACACAGGCCGAGACAGAACTGCGTGAAGCTCCAGAATACCTCTTTCAGAAGGTTTGGAGTTATGCTTTTGTTTGCATCTATCTGCAACAGAGAAGATAAAGAGAGAGTGAAAAGATCTTAACACGGCAAATTATTATCTAGTTTCTAAAGAAGAAGAGAGTCTGAAATCGATGCTGAATTGGGGAGAGCGGAGGAGGGAGGAGGGAAATAAGGAGGCTGGGTAGGAGGTTCTACAGATTGTGTCAACTATCTTATCATTACAATGCACTGTTAACCCAAGTTTGACAAGAGCATCACACACAAAATGCTGGAGGAACTCAGTGGGCCAGGGCCGAACGTCAACTGTACATAGATGCTGCCTGGCCTGCTGAGTTCCTCCAGCATTTTGTGCGTGTTGCTTGAATTTCCAGCGTCTGCAGATTTTCTCTTGTTTGTGATCTGACAGAGCTTAGAGAAGTCACCTCTTACTCAAACTCTCACACTCAGGTTGGAGAAAGCAACACTTTGGGCAGCCTCAAATCTGACATCATGAACACCAATTTCCCGAAATTCTGGTAATTTTCTCCTTCCCCCCTTCTCTTCTGCACTTCACCACTCTTCTCTGCTCCTCACCAGCCGATCAACTCCCCCTGGTGTACCTCCTTCCCTCTCTCCCACGGACCACTCTCTTCTCCTATCAAATTCCTTCTTCTTCAGCCCTTCATCTTTTCCACCTATCACCTCCCAGCTTCTTACTATATTCCCCATCCCTCAGGCTTCACCTATCACACTCTAGCTTGTCCCCCTTCCCCTCCCACTCCTTCCTACCTCCTCTCCAGCCCTGATGAAGGATCCCGGCCTGAAATATTGACTGCTTATTCACTTCCATAGACGCTGCCTGACCTGCTGAGTTCCTCCAGCATTTTTGGGGTGCTGTTCTGCATTCCTAGCAGCTGCAGATTCCCTTGCATTTGTGTTTACTCAACCCCGCTCGGTTTTACGATCAGTGGCCCCTTTCTGAGGTGCCACTCCTGGAGAATTCAAAATCCATTTTAAAAGAGGCTAAAAATCAATAGGGATCATTAAACCCTTTGGTTAGTCACAAATCCCAACTGGATTACTAATGCCTCTCCTTTGTGATGAGATCCAGTTGTCTTTAAGCTGGTGGGACACACACACACTCAGTGGCCATTTTATTAGGTACACCTGATTTGTTAATATAAATATCTAATCAGCCAATCATGAGGCAACAACTCAATGCATAAAAGCATGCAGTCACGGTCAAGAGGTTCAGCTGTCGTTGAGACCAAACATCGGAATGGGGAAGAAATGTGATCTTAAGTGACTTGGTCCGTGGAAAAATTGTTGGTGCCAGACGGGGCGGTTTGAGTACCTCAGAAACTGCTGATCTCCTGGGATTTTCACACACAACCATTCTAGAGTTTATAGAGGATGGTGCAAAAAACAAAAAAAATTCCCGTAAGCGGCAGTTCTGTGGGTGAAAACGCCTTGTTAATGAGAGAGGTCAGAGGAGAATGGCCAGGCTGGTTCAAGCTGATGGGAGGTGACAGTAACTCAAGTATACCCACACGTTACAACAGTGGTGTGCAGGAGAGCATCTTTGAATGCTCCAACCTTGAAGTGGATGGGCTACAGCAGCAATTGACCGCATTCGGTTCCACTCCTGTGCATAATAAAGTGGCCACTGTGTCTGTGTGTGTCCTGGTTAACTAGAACGTATCGGGACCAGTACATTTTGACTGTTGATACCTTAAAATTCTTCGTAGTTCCTAACTTGTTGAAGTAGTGAAATTGTTTCATTTTCATTCCCAGTCGTTTCTGGCACCTCCAAGCCTGAATGCTCAAAATCACAGTGAGCAAAACGGTTTTGAATTGTTAATTTTGAATGCTTATTTCTCACCATCAGTGACAGAAATCACTGCTCTTTGAACACAAACACAATTGACGCTATTTAGAAAGCGTTCGCTCGAAGCACAGTGTAGTGTCCAATAGCCACACACGTGCACGTGACTAAGAGACTGTTTGGCAACAATCTCCTGTCCCAATTAAGCAGACAGTGTCCCAAATAAACAAAGGGATTCCAGGCTATTTTAAAGTTCTCTGACTAGATTTTTTAAAGCTCTCAATGACCTGGGACCGGAGTACATCACAGAATCGTTTTCGTTTCATAGTCCTGCTCGAGCTCTCAGGTCTTCTTCTGCCGGTCTCTTAACTTTAAACAATCTCCCTCAAAAGAAAATTGGCAGGCCAGCTTTTTTTGAACTGTGCTCCTGAACTGTGGCATTCTAATACCCAAAACTATAAGGGATGGAGGCTCAGTTGACACTTTTAAACCCCAGCTCAAAACCTATTTATTTAACCTTGCTTCCAGTTCCTCCCCTCGCCTTGCTGTTTCTGTAGCGTTTGTCTGTTTTACCAAGCCAAGCTGCTAGCTCGATGCTCAACCCTGCACGGCTGGAAAGCGTGAAAGGAGCCGGCCGGATTCGAACCCGGGAACTCTTGTCCCAAAGTCCGGGTGTGGAAACCATGACACCACTGGCTTTTAACCTTGCTTTTAACTGACATCTTTTTGTTTTTTTTTTAATTTTAATCTTAAACTTGTACTTCTATCCCATTGTAAAGTACTTTGAACCACATTATCTGCATGAAAAGTGCTCTATAAATAAAGTTATTGTTAAAGTTATTTTCTCAATTAGTTTTCGTTCTCTAGGAGTTGTCCCAAATAAGGGACTGTCCCAATTAACCACACCCACACCCTGAAGGTCTCAAGCAAGGGTGGGGCCGGGGTGGGGTGGTTTGGAAGAGGTGGGAAGCCCAGCTGGGCAATAAATAGCGAGTGCTAAATACCAGCCTGCACCCAAAATTGACCACAAAGATTGGGATCCTCATTTGTCCTGCCCCCCCCCACCCCCTCCCCTTGTGCAGGCTACTCAACCCCACAGTCACGGCTGCCACAACCTCTTCACTCAGAGAAGAGGAGGGCGAAATGGGTACCAGGGAGGTGGGGAGGAGGGGGTGGAAGGATTGGAGAGGGGGAAAAAAAGATGTGGAGATAGGGGAAGACAAAACCAATATTGAAAGGCCTAGATAGAGTGAATGTGGAGAGGATGTGTTCTGCAGGGGGGGGTCTAGGACCAGAGGCAAGGGCCTTTGAAGAGGGCTGTTCTTTTAGAACAGAGGTGAGGAGGAATTTCTTCAGCCAGAGGGAGCTGCATCTGTGGAATTCATCGCTGCAGGCAGCTGTGAAGGTCAAGTCATTGGGTGTATTTAAAGCGGAGTTTGCTAAGTTCTTGATTAGTCAGGGTGTCAAAGGTTACAGGGGAATGGGGTTGAGAGGGAAAATAAATCAGCCTTGATGGAATGGTGTAGCAGATGGGCCGACTGGGACGATTCTGCTCCTATGTCTTACAGTCGGGATGGTGGGGAGAGGCGGGGAGGGGTGGGGAAGAAGGGCTGGGCGAAGGGGGCCAGTGGCGTAGAGAGAGAGAGAGAAAGAGAAAGAGAAAGAATCACATCAGGATAACAAGAGGGAGAGAGACTGAACAAGATAGAGGACAAAAAGTCAATGGCAAACGCAGCAAAGAGAGGGAGCCGTCATGTGCCAGGTCACGGAGACTTACTGTCACAGGCGTACGGCTTCTCACGGTCCTCGATGGCCGCAGCATCCATCGCTTTCTTCCTTGCGCTCCTGCCGACTCCTTTACCCTGCCGGGACAGACACACACAAGACCAGGCCGCCCTGAGCAATCGCCATAGAAACCAACTCTGAAACTCCCAAGGAGCGGGCCGCTCAAGCTCTTAATTTTAAGAATTAGATGCAAGGACATCCATAGATGGGGAGTCACGGCAAGGCAGTCCGGGAAAGCAGCTTGCTCTTAAACAGGGTTCTCAATACAAAACGCCCCGAGGTGCTCAGATGATGAATGTGCTGGCTAACAAAAGCTCAGACAATGGTCCCGGTTTCAAGGAATGTGTGAAAGGAGGGCGAGAGAGACACTTAACGAAGGTATTCCAGACTCAGCTGTCATCAGAAAAGCAATGGGAGAGGGAGTGGCGGGGGATAAGCAAGAGGCCGGAACTGGAGAACAGAAGTCCTACATTGATCATAGAACATTACAGCACTGTACAGGCCCTTCGGCCCATGATGTGGTGCCAACCCTCTAACCCGCTCCAAGATCAATCTAACCGTACCCTCCCAGGAAGCCCTCCATTTTTCTTTCATCCACCTGCCCATCTCTGCATGTCACTGAAGTATCTGCGTCTACCACCAACCCTGGCAGGGCATTCCACACACCCACACTCTGTGTAAAAAAAACCTCACCTCTAATATCTCCTCCCCCCCCCCCACTCACTATACTTCCCTCCAATTACCTAACATGATGCCCCACCGTATTAGTCATTTCAATCCTGGGAAACTATCCACTCGATCTCAAGACACCTCATACCCTCCGTCACTCCAAAGAGAAAAGCCCCAGCTCGCTTAACCTATCAACATGAGACACGTTCTCTAATCCGGCAGCGTCCTGCTAAATGCCCTCGGCACCATCGCTAAAGCTTCCACATTAAAGTTCCGCTTCCCTCGTTTTAGCCGTTTCCATCCTGGGAATTACTGTCTGAATGTCCACTCCATCCATGCCTCTTAACCTCGAGCAAATCCTGAACAAGGACTGTTTGCACCACGGATTTCTGACTTCAGTGCCCCCCGCAGTCCAACTTCACTTCAACACCACGTCCACACACCCCGCTCTGCCCGAGACACCGAAGCTGCCCTTAGATATTGGGGGCGGGGAGCTAAAATAGTTCTACGCTCTTCCAATAGACATTTCCGCATTCCGAATTTCACCAGCCTCCCCAGCACCATCTTCAAAAGTTGATGTCTCAAAAAAGGTGATATTCATCATTAAGGACAATCCCTCCCCCCAGTCGCCTAGGACGTGCCCTCTTCTCATTGCTACCATCAGGGTGGAGGTACAGGAGCCTGGAGATACACACTCCATGTTTTAGTATCAGCTTCTTCCCCTCGGTCAGATTTCTGAATAGACAAGTTCATTACTTTCCTTTATTTTTGCACTACCAATTTATTTTTATAAGTATTTCTTTAACGTAATTTGTAGTTATAACAGCCCTGTACAAAAGTCCTAGCCATGTATAGAGATAGCCAGGACGCCTACGATTTTTGCACAGCACTGTATTTATCAACATGGAGTGGAGAGTGAGTTTGTAAATCCGGCGCGAGTACAGGATGTTGGGAATGGCGAGGGTGGAGTGCCCTGGGAGGGGTGTGGAATAGGTGGGAGAGGAGTGCCAGGGGCAGGGGATGGGGCGGGTGCGGACCCACCCAGCACTGCGACACCGGGCAAGGTCATTTGATTCCAAACAATTGGTTTATTCATCATTACAAAATGTCCCGCTCCCTTCCCCTTTTCCCGACCGTGATTCCCCTCTCCCGGCCCCCTTCCCGCTCTCAGTCTACAGAAAAGGCCCGTATTAAAATCAGGTTTAACGTCACACACATCATGAAATTTGTTTTTTTTTTGCAGCAGTACAGTGCAATACATGAAATTACTACAGTACGGTTCCTCAAGGTCGTTATAGGCAGGAGTGGTAGTGGGGACAAGTTCCCAATGGCGTGTGTCTCAAATAGCCTCCGACAACCGAGTCCAGCTCCTGGCCTTCACGTGTGGCTTAGCTACTAAGGCCGTCACTGACAGGGGGAGGGGTAAAGGCAGATTACCGGTGCCTTAAAACCAGTCACTTCTCAAACCTCTGCTGCCTTGTGGCCGTACCCACTCATGGTGAGGGCTTCGGGAGTAAACCCTGAGGGAAAATCCAGAACTGGAATCCTAGCGGTTTGACACTGAGTTCAACGCTGACTGCCAACTCCTGTGACGCTGCTGGTACCAAACTGTATCGGTCCCTACCGTTCCTTTGGGTTTGTCAGAAGCGTGGAGAGGGGGAGCTTGCTACAAGGGCAACAGCTTGCTCTCCGCATCGTACTGCACAGGCTTACGTATCTAGAAAGCTAGGGCACAATATCCATGGTCAATCCTGACCAATGGGGGCCTCACTCACTGTGCAAAAGTCTTCGGTACCCCAGCTATATAATCTGCGCCCAAGACTTTTCCACAGTACTGTATGTATTGCTGCTGCAAAACAACAAACTTTACCACGTATGTCAGTGATGTTAAGCCCGGTTCTGAAAAAGAATCACTCTATCAACACATCTATCAAGTCACTTCTCATCCTCCTTCGCACTGAAGGGAAAAGTCCTAGGAGGAGATTGCAGAGTGACGAGGCCACAAACAGCCACCCATTACAGCAACACGGTCGAGCTGGTAATGGCATCAGTTGATCTGAATGATGATCATTGATTATAGAACATAAAACGGGCCATTCGGTCCACAATGTTGTGCTGAACCAGTTAAGAATTTTTATAAAACCCCAAATTCCTCCTATTCACATAATGTCCATATCCCTTCACCTTCCTCATATCCATGTGCCTGTCTAACTGTCTCTTAAAAGCTTCTAATGTATTTACCTCTACCACACAATATCAGTCATCCACCACTCCAGGTAAAAAAAACTTAATCTTCACATCCCCTTGAACCTATTCCCCCAACCCCCCCCCCTTCAATTCATGCTCTCCGGTATTTCTGGGAAACAGATACTCCCTGTCTACTCTATCTCTGCCTCTCATAGTCTTGATCAGATCTCCCCTCAGTGCCCTGCGCTCCAGAGAAAACAGCCCAACTGCGTCCAGCCTCTCAGCCTCTCTAAACCAGGCAGCATCCTGGTGAACCTCTTCTGTACCCTCTCCAAGACCTCACCAGAGCTGTGTGCAATACTCCAGATGTGGCTCTATAAAGCTGCAACAAAATCTCTTGATTTCTGAACTCAACGCCTCGACTAATAAATGCAAGCATTCCATAAGCCTTCTGAACCGCCCCATCGACCTGGAGCTGTGTCGCCATTTTCAAGAAGCTATGAACTTGGACCCCAAGATCTCTCTGCTCAGCTACACTGTTATGGATCTTGCCCCTAACTGTGTACTGTCTCCTGGCATTTGCCCGACCGAGGTGCAACACCTCACATTTATCTGGGTTAAACTCCATCTGCCATTTCTCTGCCCATGTCGGCAACTGATCTATAATGCGTTGTATTCTTTGCCGGCCTTCTACACTATCCACAACTCCACCAGTCTGACGTGAAGCAATGGCTGTAATTATGACGACCACCGTAGCCGGCTGTCTGTTCACAGCGAGGCAATACGGCGAGCACCGCCAGCACACCGCGGCTTACCTTGGCTCGGCCTTTGCTTCGGCGCTTCGGGAGGTCTTCCTCGTAATCTTCATCATCCAGGTCGTCCAGGAAATCGTCCGGATCCAGGATTCTCTGCAAGCCAAGACCAGAGGAGTCATGCGCCACGATCTAGCACCCAAACACGCCACTGCCAAAAGTCTGGCACGGTAACGCTTCACGGCGTCAGCGGTTCAATTCCCGTTGCGGTCTGTAGGGATTTTGTCTGGTCTCCCCGTGATCGCGTGGGTGCTCCGATTCCAAAGACCTACGCGTTAGGGTTAGTGAGTCGAGGGCGTGTCCCTTTGGGATCTTATATTTTCAAATAATGTCAATCCTCAGAGCAGAGGGAAGCCGTCATCTTCAAAGGGAACACTGGCCAAGACTATCCAATCAGAGATGTTGGAACTTGGTGCAAAAATCACAAGCAAACTGCTGGCGGAACTCAGCTGTGAAGGCAGAGAGACAGCCGATGTTCCGGAAAAAGTCACTGCACCGGGTCACGTGCCCGCCGTCACATGCCGCAGATGCATCGGAGAGCCACCACCTTCAGATTAACACCATTACAAAACAGTAGCAGAATTAGGCCATTCAGCCCATCGAGTCTGCGCTGTCATTCCATGACTGATTTACTATCCCACTCAACCCCATTCTCCTGGTTTCTCCCCATAAACTTTGACACCCTAATCAAGAACCTATTAACCTCCGCTGTCAGTGGCAATGAATTCCACAGATTGACCACCCTCTGGGTAATGAAATTCCTCCTCACCTCTGTCCTAATTGGACATCCATCTACTCCAGGGCTTCGCAGGCCCCTCGGTTAATGGTAGGGGGTCTATGGCACAAGAAGCTTGGGAAACCCTTGCTCTGTTCTGAAGCTGTGATCTCTGGTCCTAGACATACCCGTCATAGGAAACATCCTCTCTGCATCCACTCCATTAGGCCTTTCAATACTTGATAAGATTTCAGTGATATTCCCCTTTCTTCCTAGCTCTCTTCCGCCCTCCCGTAGCTCACCGTGGGCCGCCAGCCTGTATTACAACAGCAAGGCACCACCCGCCTTCCCCGGGGTGTTGGGAGTTGATGTCGACTGAGTGGTCTAATCCTGCTTCCATGTGTTATGGTCGTACCTGAAGGTGTTGGCTCTCCAATACATTTGCTGCCACCCTCAAGCTAAAGAATTTCACCCGGGTCTCATTCTCCACTCTGCTTTAAATATCCCCAAAGATCAAATGTTGCCTTTTAGGATGTTGATGATGCGGGGGTGATCTTGACAATGGCAACGCCCAGGATAAGGGAATGAATCAGCCCTTGATGAAGAAATGCCGAATTGGATGGCTGTGAAAGGAGGAGGGTTGGGCCACCCCATCCCGTAAAAACCTAGAGCTACAGAAACCCCAACAGTAGCTGCCTGGGAGTGGAAGGATCTCTGAAGATGGGCTACACTTGAAAGACTCACCCAGGTCAGAGGACTCTGGTGAGCTGCTGTCAGCAACCTATGCCCCAGACGGGGTAATGAGACGATTCTCCTCAAGGTAGCGCTGGTGAACTATGGAGACGTGCTGCAGGCTGCTTACAAAACTTCTGAATTAATCTCACTGCAACCAGCAGCCTCTCATTTCCCTTCACTTTCCAACCATCTGAATGAACCAGCGATTTCACAATCTTCTGAAGGACTTGGTGGACTTACGTAACTGCAAGCATGCAGGTACGGCACCTTTGAGCAGACAAGGGTACATCAGCATGGCCGGAAGAGAGGGAAGGAGGGAAGGGCGCAAAATCAGAATGAAACGCCGAAGAATGAATGTTCCTCTACCCAGCACCTTGTTAACAAATGTACAGTCACTGGAGAAGATGACTGAGGACTATGGGCAAGATTGCTGTATTAGAGGGAAATCAGGAATTGTTACATTCTGTATCACAGAGACATGGCTTATTCTGGATATATCAGCAAGACCCGAGGGCTTCTCAGTACACAGGATGGATCAGATTACTGATTCTGAGAAGGCAAAGTGGGGTCGGGGAAATCTGAGTTTCATGATAAACTTTGTGGTTCTCAGACACAGCGGACCTGTTGCACTCTTGGTCCCACGTCCCGCTTACCGAGAGAGTTCTGCATGATGCTAACCACTGTTTTTATACATCACCGAAAGCTGACATTAAACTCGAAATGGCCTATCCTGACACTGTTCAAATCATAGCTGGGGACTTTAATCAGGCTTGTTTGAAGAAATCTCTGCCCAATTATCAACAACTACTGTCCATCTTGATGGGTGCAGTCCTTCACTGATTCTATTGTGTTTCTTGGATCTACTGCGCAAGTCCATAAGAAAACGAATCTCAGGGTTGTGTATGGTGTCATATACGCACTTTCATAGTAAACTTACTTTGAAAATTAACATTTAGCAATAGAATCATGAAACAAAGACAAAATGCTGGCCAACCTTTCGTGCCCTGCTGTTGTTTACTGGGTAGTCATTGAGGCTGTCATCGTCCCTGTGGTCGGACAAACCCCTCTGTTTATCGAGCGCCTCGCCGCGTAGCAATGCTTCGAGGCTGCTGCCATCTGGAGATACCAGACTGTCTTTCTTCATTCCCAAATCCAGGTCTGGAGATTAAAGGGAAAAGACATGTCACAGGGAGCTCTTTAAGATAGCTCTTCGAAGAACCCATGCTTGGTTAGCGTGGGAGATGGAGAGAGGCTGTGCTTCGAACTCCTGGCATCAAACCCTCCCAGGACAGGGACAAAATGGTAAGACAACACAGTAATGGTAAGATGCTCCCTCTACACTGCCCCATCACTCGTTCCCAGGGTCAGACATAGGGTGAAGGTCCATCTGCACCGTCCCATCACACACTCCCGGGATCAGACACAGAGTGAATCTCCCGCCACACCGTCCCATCACACACTCCCGGGGTCAGACACAGAGTGAATCTCCCTCCACACTGTCCCATCACACACTCCCGGGGTCAGACACAGAGTGAAGCTCCCTCCACACCGTCCCATCACACACTCCCGGGGTCAGACACAGAGTGAATCTCCCTCCACACCGTCCCATCACACACTCCCGGGGTCAGACACAGACTGAAGCTCACTCTACACTATCCCATCACACACTCCCGGGGTCAGACACAGAGTGAAGCTCACTCTACACCGTCCCATCACACACTCCCGGGGTCAGACACAGAGTGAAGCTCCCTCCGCACCATCCCATCACACACTCCCGGGGTCAGACACAGACTGAAGCTCACTCTACACTATCCCATCACACACTCCCGGGGTCAGACACAGACTGAAGCTCACTCTACACTATCCCATCACACACTACCACGGTCAGACACAAAATGAAACACTCTCTCCATACCAAACCCTAACACACTGCCGGGGTCGGACACAGAGTGAAACTTCCTCTACACCGTCCCATCACACACTCCTGGGGGTCAGACTCAAAGTGAAACTCTCTCCACACCAAACCCTCACACACTCCCGGGGTCAGACACAGAGTGAAGCTCCCTCCACACCGTCCCATCACACACTCCCGGGGTCAGACACAGACTGAAGCTCACTCTACACCGTCCCATCACACACTCCCGGGGTCAGACACAGAGTGAAGCTCCCTCTACACCAAACCCTCACACACTCCCGGGGTCAGCAGAGGACAAACAGAGTCAAGTTTTGAAGCAATATGCGCTAGCTGCTGACTGACTAGAGCTGTATGTGCATTCCTGACCAATCAGTGGGAGGCAGTGGACTCAACACACAGGCACTAGCTCTCGTCTCAGCCCCTGCTGCCAGCTGAGATTAGAATTTGCTGTCGTGGTTTAAGGGTGAAAGGTGAAAACTTTAAGGGGAACACAAAAGGGGGAGCTTCTTCACTCGGAGAGTAGTGCAAGTGTGGAATGAGCTACCAGCAGAAGTGGTGGATGTGGGCTCGACTGGATAGGTACGTGGGTGGGAGGGGTATGGAGGGTTATGGTTCAGGCGCTCGATGAGCCAAGGCTAGTAGCTCGTTGCTACTTGTGTTGTTCAGAGCATTGCAGGCGCTGGAATGTGCGATGACACTCACAGGCAGCCCCGAGCTCGTCCTTATTGGCTGCTAACGGAATCAAAGCGGTTTCAATACAAAGCTCACGACTCACGAGCTTGCCTCTGTTTTCAGGCATCGTGCCGGGTGGCATAAGACTCGGAGTATTGTGTGCAGTTCTGGTCGCCCCGTTACAGGGAGGGTATGGGGGCTTCAGAGAGGGGGCAGAAGAGGCTCACCAGGATTAGAGGGTGTGTGATATCACGAGAGGCTGGACAAAGTTGGGCTGTTTTCTCTGGAATGGCAGAGGCTGAGAGGAGATCTGATAGAGGTTTATAAGGTTATGAGAGGTGCAGATAGGCAGCATCTTCTCCCCCCCACCCCCCGACTCTGAGTACAACATGAAGCTTTGAGGTGGGAGGGTGAAAATGAAAGGAGATGTGCTGGGTAGTTTTGTCCCCCCATAGGGAGAACAATGGCAGAGGTGAGGTACGAAGAGGTCTAGAGGCATCCTGCCCAGGGAAGAGATGGATGATAGGATCTTCTTTTGTTGTTGTAACCTTTATAGAGCACTAGTGAGGCCTCATTTGGAGTACCCTGAGCAGTTTTGGGCCCCTTATCCAAGAAAGGATGTGCTAGGATTGGAGAGGGTCCAGAAAAGGTTTCCCAGAATGATCCCGGGGATGAAAGGGTTAATACACAAGACGTGCTTGATGGTTCTTGGCCTGTACTCGCTGGAGTTTGGAACAATTGGGGGGGGAGGGGGAGAGAAAGAGATCTGGATGACGGAATTGATGGCTTCTTTGCGGCCAAGTTGCCGACGATGTGAAGGTTGCAGGTGGTGTTGAGGATACAGGAGGATTTAGACAGAATATACAAAGTACTGGCAGATGGAACAGCGTTGGGAAATGTATGATCATGCATTTTGGCAGAAGAAATAAAAGCAGGGAGAAAATACAAAAATCTAAAGTGCAAGGGGCCTGGGGAGTTCTCGTGCAGGATTCCCTAAAGGTTAACACAGGTTCAGTCTGTGGTGAGGAAGGCAAATGCAATGTGAGAATTCATTTCAAAAGGTCTAGAACATAAAAACAAGAGGATGTAATAGCGAGGCCTTATAAGGCACTTGAAGTATTGTGAGTGGCTGTGTCTGTATCTGAGAAAGGAGGTGCTGGCAGTGGAAAGGGCCCAAAGGAGGTTCGTGCAAATTATTTCGGGAATGAAAGGGTTAACATTTGAGGAGTTTTTGATGACCCTGGGCCTGTTGTTTAGAAGAATGGGGGGGGGGGGGGGTGGATTTCATTCAAACATACCGAATATTGAAAAGCCTAGACAGAGTGGATGAGGTGAGGATGTTTCCTACAGTAGATTAATAGATCAGAATGCACTACGATCTGAGTGGTTGAGGGGTGGGAGTGGCAGATCAGGACACTGGGCTACGTATAAAAAGCCCGTATCAGTGAGGGGGAAGCTCTGGGAGGGATGGGAGAGGAAGGCTCCTTGAGCAAACAGCAGCAGAAAAGGTACCGGACGAGATTAGCGAGGGAACTGATGACACAGGGATGGGTTAAATGTTTCTGTGTGTCGATGACATTCAAAGTTCAGGACATGAGTCAGCAGTGTCTTTCAGTAAATGAAACGGCACATTATCCGTGTCCCACGCTGCACGGGCACATCCCCCAGGCAACCGGGAGAGCTGGCACTCAGGCTCCTGCCTATCACGCAGGCCCTGTTTGACGTTGGTTACCGCGGCAACGCCACTCACCCGGGAACGGCTCGGCGCAGCGTCCCCGCGGCAGCCGGCTCTCTGAACCGCGCAGCGCAGCCCTCTCCGGGACCCTCCTCGCGTGCTATTTAACCGACGCACGAGCGGAAAGGGCGGCGAGTTCCCGCGCCTCGCCCCCAAAACTACCTGGCTTGAGGGCCGCGAAGCTGAGGTGGGGGTCCTCCGGAGGGTGGGCTCTCCTCTTTTTCCTCCAGCGGCGGGCAGGGTAGGTGTAGAGCTGTCCAGGGGCCATTCCTGCGTCGGGCGGGGGAAAGACAACATCATCACAGAGTGAGTACGAGGAACATCCACCACAGCCATGACCGTGATTAAGTTACCGGGCTTGTAGCCCAGAGACCTGGACGAGCTCTTGGAGAAACAAGTCCAACCCCCGCAGTGGCTAGTTCAGAAATTAAATTCTGCTCCGCTGTATATATGGGCAACACGGCGACGGAGCGGTTAATGTAACCCGGGGTGGGACCCAGGTTCGATTCCCACCACCGCCTGCAAGGCCTTTGTACGTTCTCCCCATGACCGCATGGAGGTCCTCCGAAATCCCAAAGGCGCCGGGATTAGTGGGTTAATCTGTCACATGGGGGTAACTGGGCCGTACGGGCTCGGCGGGCCAGTTGCCATGGCAGCACGGGCGCAACGGGCTGGAAGGGCCTGTTAATGTACCTCATCTCTAAATAAATAGAACAAACAACACAATCTCACCAATACAGCCCTGGTCTGTGACAACCACCACCAATAGCGAAAGCCCACACACTCTCCCGCAAGTGGTGGCTGACGGTGGGACATTTCAAAACGAGCGATTTCACTAAGTCAGTGTTCTGGGCCCAACTTTGCAACTCAAGCTGGAAGATCAATGCTGCCGTAATACCATAAGGCGTGGGAGCAGAAAAAGACCACTCGGCTCTTTGAACCTGCTCCGCCATTCCATCACGGCTGATTTATTACCCCTCTCAACCCCATTCTCCTGCCTTCTCCCCGTAACTTTTGACGGCCTGGCTAATTAAGGACCCGCTGAAGAAAAAGATAAAGAAATTCCTCATCTCTGTTCTAGAGGGGCTTCCCTCTACTCGGGGCTTGTCCACCCTGGTCCTAGGCTCCCCCACTATAGGAAACATCCTCTCCACATCCACTCTATCTGTGTCCTCTGGTCCTAGGCTCCCCCACTATAGGAAACATCCTCTCCACATTCACTCGATCTGTGTCCTCTGGTCCTAGACTTCCCCACTACAGGAAACATCCTCTCCACATCCACTCTATCTGTGTCCTCTGGTCCTAGGCTCCCCCACTATAGGAAACATCCTCTCCACATAACATCTACTCTATCTAGGCCTTTCAATATTTGATAGTTTTCAATGAAATACCAACTCCCCGCCCCATTCTTCTAAACCCCAGCAAATACAGGCCCGGAGCCATCAAACGCTCCTCATACATTAACCCTTTCATTCCCGGAATCATTCTCCATCCTTTCCTAGATAAGGGCCCCAAATCTGCTCACAATACTCCAAGTGCGGTCTGACCAGTGCCTTATAAAGCCTCAGCATTACACCCTTGCTTCTACATTCTAGTCCTTTCAAAGTGGATGCCAATATCGCATTTGCCTTCCTCACCATAGAAACTCCTTCACACGGAGTTAACGCCACTGCACAAGCAGCTGCTTTACAAATGGACACACTTGTACTCTGAGGCTGTGCACTCTGCTCCTAGACTTTCCCTACAACTGGAAGCACCGTCACCCCGTCCGCCCTGCTAAGTTGTCTCCGGATCACACACGTGAGGTCGACTCAGGGCGGGCGAAGGAGGGGCTCCGCCGTGGGCGTTTGGGCGCAGCGGACCCTTACCTGGCCCCCGGTGTCGTTTCTCCATCCAGATGTAGCAGTTGCTTTGGGCGACGCCGGTCTGTGAGTCGAGGAAGGGGAGGCGGACACTGCGCTCGGCGCAGAGCCTGGCGTTGTAGTTGTGGCACTGCTCGATGGCATCCTTGTAGTACTGCTCGCCGATGCTGCGGAAAGAGAGGGACAGACGATTCGCGGACAGCCATGCGGGGGGGGGGGGAGGTCACATGATCACAAGACAAAGGAGCAGAAGTAGGCCATTCAGCCCATAGAGTCTGTTCCACCATGAGCTAAACTATTCTCCCATCTAGTTCCAATTTCCAGCTTTTTCCCCATATCCCTTGATACCCTGACTAATTACATACCTGTCAATCTCCTCCTTAAACATACTCAATGATCGGGCCTCCACAGCTGTATGTGGCAACAAATTCCATAAATCTACGACCCTCTGGCTAAAAAAATTTCCCTCATCTCTGTTTTAACTGGGTACCCTCTAATTCTAAGACTGTGGCCTCTTGTCCTGGACTCACCCACCAAGGGAAACAGCCTTTCCACATCTACTCTGTCCACCCCTTTCAACATTTGAAATATTTCTATGAGATCCCCCCCTCATTCTTCTATACCCTAATGAATAACAGTCCAAGAGCCGACAAACACTCCTCATATGTTAGCCTCCTAAATCTTCTCTGAACTCTCTCCAACATCAGTAAATCCCTTCTAAGATAGGGGGCCCAAAACTGCACACAGTATTCCAAATGAGGTCTCACTAATGCCCCATAGAGCCTCATCAACACCTCCTTACTCTTATACACTATTCCTCTTGAAATGAATGCCAACATAGCATTCGCTTTCCTTACTGCCCATCCAGCTTGGTGGTTAACCTTTAGGGTATCCTGCACGAGGACCCCCAAGTCCCCTTGCACTTCCGATTTTTGAATTTTCTCCCCATCTAAATAATAATCTGCCAGATTATTTCTTCTTCCAAAATGTACAACTGTACATTTGTCAACGTTGTATCTCATCTGTCATTTCTTTGCCCACTCTCCTGAACTGACTAAGTCTCTCTGCAACCTTTCCGTTTCTTCAACACTTCCTGCTCCTCCACCCATCTTGGTTTCGTCCGCAAACTTAGCCACAAAACCATTTAATCCATAATCCAAATCATCAATATACATCGTAAAAAGAAGCGGCCCCAACACCGACCCCTGCGGAACACCACTAGTAACCAGCAACTAATCAGAATAGGATCCCTTTATTCCCACCCTTTGCTTTCTGCCTATCAGCTAATGCTCCACCCGTTTCAATATCTTTCCTATAATTCCATGGGCCCTCATCTTATTAAGCAGCCTCATATGCGGCACCTTATCGAAAGCCTTTTGAAAATCCAAATACACAATATCCACAGCCTCTCCCTTGTCAATCTTATTCGAGATTACCCCAAAAAATTCCAATAGGTTGGTGAGGCAGGATCTTCCCTTCATGAAACCATGCTGGCTTCGGCCTATCTTGTCATGCACCTCGAGGTATTTCATAACCTCGTCCTTGAGGATCGACCCCAATAACTTTCCAACTACCAATGTCAGACTAATAGGTCTGTAATTTTCTTTTTGCTGCCTCCCTCCTTTCTTAAACAGCGGAACTACACTTGCGACCTTCCAGTCCTCTGGAACCATGCCAGAGTCTACTGATTCCTGGAAGATCGTTTGCAATGCCTCCACAATCTCCAAAGCCACATCCTTCAGAACCCGTGGGTGCACCTCATCCGGACCGGGAGACTTAGTCCATTTAGCTTCCCAAGCACTTTCTCTCTAGTAATCTTGACTGTACCTAATTCTATTCCCTGAGACCTCTGGCTATCAGGTATGTTGCTAATGTCTTCCACTGGGAAGACTGATGCAAAATACTCATTTAGTTCCTCTGTCATTTCTTTGTTACCCATTACAATGGGTCGGCAGGATAGCGCATTGCTTTACAGCGCCAGTGATCGGTGCTCTCTGTAAGGAGTTTGTACGTTCTCCCCGTGAACGCGTGGGTTTCACCCCAGTCCAAAGAACTACGGGTTAGAGTCAGTGAATTGAGGACGTGCTATATTGGCGCCAGAAGTGTGGCTTTCCCTGGCAAGTCCTCGGATTGTGTTGGGCGTTAACGCAAATGATGCATTTCACTGTGTGTTCTGAAGTGCATGTGACAAATAAAGCTAAGCTCTGAGAAAACACGTTGAACTTGGCCACTCGGACAGAGGGGACAGGTGGAAGAGGTAGCAGCAGTATTTGGTCAGGAGAGGACAGTGGACTTTAGGGAAGGAGGTGGGCAACTGGAGGGAGCTGATGGGCAGGGAGGGGGAAGAGAAGGGCTGAGAGGGTCTCCAGAATGGGGCTAAAACAAAAAGGGGGGGGAGGGCAGGGAAACAGAGTGGGGTGGTTACTGGAAGTTAGAGGAAATCTAACATCAGGCTGGAACTCTGCTGTAGACGGCCCAAGCCGGCTGTGAGGAGGAGGGTTGGGCACAGGGCTAGCAAACTCATTCCGTATAAAGACCCAGAGCCTCAGAGATGCCAACAGAAAGCTCCGAACAGATCTTCGAAGATGGGGAAATCTTGAAAGACTCGGCCGAGCTGCTGTCGGTGCCCTGTGCTCCAGTGGGGGTGGTGGGCTTAAGAAGGTGGCCAGTTTGGAGACTACCCAGACGGACTAGGAGGCTCCGGATTCAACTTACGCGTCTAAGATTTAAGCTACCACTTCAGCGTAGAGTGCTGTTAATGAAGTTTTCAGTTCCTTCAGTCAGCCTCTGGTGAACCGGGTATGCCCAGCAGAGCTGAAACTTAACAGAGGAACGTGGGGCGACGCGTGCTGGTAGCAAGAATGAAGAGCGGTGGTATAAAGGGACGCGCAGTGAACGCATTTTAATTTGAGAGGCCATGGAGATTAATGGAATTGGGCAGAACAAAGATATAACAATAATACAAACACGAGGAATTCTGACCTGACGAAGGGTCTCAGCCCGAAACATTGACTGTACCTCTTCCTAGACATGCTGCCTGGCCTGCTGTGTTCACCAGCAACTTTGATGTGTGTTGCTTGATATAACAATAATCTTGCCTTGTCCCTTGACACCATCTCTTTGGTCAAGTATCTCCATTTCCCGAGATGATTGAGGTGAGTTAGACTCCCCCCCATCCCCACCCCCTCCTTGTTCTAACCAGTTTTTACAGGAGCACCATCGAGAACGTGCTGACCAGCTGCGTCACTGTCTGCTACGGGAACTGCAAAGCGCACCATCGCAAGTCCCTACTGCGAGGGACTGCTGAATGGGGTCTCCCTTCCACCCGTCCAAAGTTCAAAGTCAATTTTACTATCAAAGAACACATACGTCACCACACACAACCCCGAGGTTCACTTCCTAGCCGGCATACTCAGCAAATTTAAGTAGTAACTGCAACAGGATCAATGAGGAAAAATCAACCAGAGTGCAGAAGACAACAAACTGTGCAAATTCAAACATAAAGAAAGAGCGATAAAGGACAAGAACATTTATCAGGAGCACTTAGCACTGCCAATGACCAACCCAACAATTTCTGTGACCCCCGCCCCCCCCCAATCAGGCAGGAGGTACTGTAGCATCAGGACAAGGACTGCTAGGATGGGAAACATCTTTCTTACCACAGGGTCTGACACGACTGTACTCCCCGCCATCACCCAGGTCTCATCGCGAACGGAGCGCCAGCAACGTTATATGGTTTACTTTTTAAACTTGGGTCGTAAATACAACTTAGTATTTGTTAATTTCCTCCATGAGACCCTTGTTGTAGGGTTTGGAGGCTCGCGTGCCTCAGTGACCCAGAGATCTACGTTGGCTAGAGTCAGGGCTTTGGCTCTTGGTAGGGTCACCCATGCCGAACAGGGTCAAAGGGTGGAGGTCAGACTAAGAGTGGTCCACCAGTCCTCCAAGTTCAGGGCTAACAACCTCGACTCGTCAAACAACATTGTTACGGAAACAGCAATGAAGAATCCTTCTCCATCTGAGTGTGACAGTATTCCTGAGTCTCCACCCGGGACTTGCGTGGCTGACAGTGGTGAAAACCGAGAGGAAGCTACTGGCACGGTGAAGGAAGCCCTGAACACCGCCATGACCAAAATTGGCCAAGGACAGACAGAGCTGGGGGAGACCTTCATTGCTGCCCTAAACACCAGTGGCATTATGGGCAGAAAATAACTTGTAACTTACTTGTGGTAATAGGTGGGAAGTTCACGAGGGATATTAGAGGAAGGTTTTTCACTCAGAGAGTGGTTGGTGCGTGGAATGCACTGCCTGAGTCAGTGGTGGAGGCAGATACACTAGTGAAGTTTAAGAGACTACTAGACAGGTATGTGGAGGAATTTAAGGTGGGGGGGTTATATGGGAGGCAGGGTTTGACGGTCGGTACAACATTGTGAGCCAAAGGGCGTGTACTGTGCTGTACTATTCTATGTTCTAAGATATTACTTTCTGTGAGAGTTATATGTACTGTGTTGCGCACTCTAGTCCAGAAGGGCATTGTCTCATACCTGTATGATTAGATAACCATAGCGCCTCACGGCACGGGAGCAGAATTAGTCCACTAGACCTATTGAGTCTGCTCCACCATTCCATCACAGCTGATTTATTATCCCTCTCAACCCCATTCTCCTGCCTTCCCCCCCTGTAATCTTTGATGCCCTGACTAACCAAGAACCTATCAACCTCTGCTTTAAATATACCCAATGATTTCGCCTCCACAGCCGCCTGGGGCAATGAATTCCACAGATTCACCACCTTCTGGCTAAAGAAATTTCTCCTCCTGTTCTGAGGCTGCGTGTGCTGGTCCTAGGCTCCCCCACCAATGGGAACATCCTCTCCACATCCATTCCTTCTAGACCTTCCAATATTGGATAGGTTTTAATGAGGTTACCCGCCCCCCCTTCCCATTCATCCAAACTCTAGTAAATACCCAATAATAAACTTCAACGAGATGGCGCTGGATCTTGTGGGGAGCTGGAAGTCCGTGGGGGGTGGAGTGGGCATCAGATATGAACGGTCAGGGGTAAATGTTGGATTTGTGCGGCTTGGGTCAGGGTCGAGGGAACAGGTCGGGGTTGTAGGGATGGGTGAGGAGAATGCGGGTGCGGGCGGGGGCTGTGGTGTTCAGGAACGGAGACAAACACAGAGTGGCAGAGAGGGGGAGGCATGGCAGAGTTATGGGGCTGGGTTGTGAAATCAGCTGAGGACGTGGGGAGGGGGACAGGGGCTGGAGGGAAGTTGATGCCGGGGCTGCGGTGTAGGGGGGCCCCGGCGGATCGGAGGCAAGGGGGTCAGCGACGGGGAGCTGGTCGGACTGATCGCCCCGCCGGGGAAGCGCTGGGAGAGGCGGAGAGTCCGGGACTGGCCACGAAGGGAGGAAGGTCGGCGGTGGGGGCCAGTCCAGCGGGGAGGTGCGGAACAATCAGGGTGCGGGGGGCTCTGCGACGGGAAGGAGTCAACGGGACGGGAGCGGGATCGATGGGGGTGGGGGGACGGGGCGGCTCCGGCTCCGGCTCCGGCCGGGGCTGGGGAAGCCTGGAGACCGGGAGTCCGCAGGAATTGGCGGAAAGGACGGGAGAGGGGACTCACCCCCCGCCGGGGCTTCGTCCGCTCGGCGGGCCCGACCCAAGTTGCTCCGACAAGTTGCCCAGGGCTCCGGTCCCGCAGCCTGGCCCCACTCCTCGACCGCCCCTGCTTCCCCCCGACCCCCACATCACCGCGCCCGCCATCTCCCCCTGCCCCCACCCCCGCCGCCGCGCTCCCTCCATCTCCGCGGCGCTCCCTCCTCCCCACCCCCACAAACTTACTTCTTCACAACGTTTTGAATCACCGCCGCCATCTTGCTCGCTCCTTCCATCGGCGCGCATGCGCTGCCGGCGGATAGGGCGTCGGGCGGGCCGGGCGAACTGCGCCTGCGTCCTGCTAGCGCTCCTCTCGCCGGCACGGGCCAATCTGCGCCTGCGTGCTGGCTTCTTGATCCACGTGACCCTCACGCCCGCTGTTCCCCACCTCACGGCGGCGGTCTACAGCGCCGCCTATCGGCTAATAGGTAAACTGCGCAGCTTGCATTGGGCGCCATAATCATATAGACTAATTATGTATTTTAATTAATAATCACAAATGTTCTGTGAACAAAGGGAAATAATAACACAGGCGCACTCGTTGAACGTATTATAAGTAAAGAGGACGCTAGCACAATCATATATAGTTCACATAAAGTGTCTGGCCATTTCCCTACAAATACTGCCTCATCTGCTACGCCTCTCCAGTGCCTTTGTGTGTATCTCAGTAACTAAAATAACTTTTAAGACTGTTTGCATGGAATAAAACGCAGAGAACACAGAACAGCCACAGACAGCAGGCTAACCAACATGCACAAAATGCTGGAGGAACTCAGCAGGCCGCGGAAAAGCGTAGACGGTGGACGTTTCGGGCCGAGACCCTTCAGCGGGACTGGAGGGGAAGAAAAAGGGTGAGGGGTCAGAGTAAGAAGGTGGGGGGAGGGGAGGAAGAAGTACAGAATGGTAAGTGAAAGGTGAAACCGGGAGAGGGGGAGGGGGTGAAGTTAAGAGCTGGGAGGCTGATTGGTGAAAGAGATAAGGGGCTGGCGAAGGGGGAGTCTGATAAGAGAGGACAGAAGACCATGGAAGAAAGGGAAGGGGGGGAGCACGAGAGGTAGGCGATAGGCAGGTAAGGAGATAAGATGAGAGAGGGATACAGGAAAGGGGAATGATGGCGGAGAGGGTGGGGGCCATTACCGGAAGCCGCCTCCCCTCCGTGGACCCTGTCTACACTTCCCACTGTCTCAGTAAAGCAACCAGCATGATCAAAGAGCCCCCACCCCACCCACTCCAGACATACACACGTCTCCCCCTCTCCCATCCGGCAGAAAATGCCAAACTCTGAAAACGCGTGCCACCAGGATCAGAGCAGTTTCTACCCCACTGGGATCAGGCTCTTGGATGAGATGGGCCCCACAATCTACCTCATTGTCTGCCCGCACGGCACTTTCTCTGTCGCTGTGTCACTCTGTTGCTGTCCCGCCTTGTTCCGCCTCAATGCGCGGGGTAGTGATCTGATCGGTGTGAGCAGTGCACAGGAGACGATCTTCACCCTATCTCGGTACATGTGACAAGAATGAGCCAAACCCAACAGCAATCCGAGAACGTCCCTCCTCGCTCGTTGGTGCTTGGCCCTCGACTCTTTAGCCAAGGAATGTCCACCCACCCGCTACACAAATACCCACCAGTTACTCAGAGAGGGGAGTCCAGTTCCAGCAGATTCTGGTGACTTGTCTCCTCCGCAGATCAGGCACGTGACGGAACAGCGTCCTCTCGCCTACATCAGGGCCAGATCTAACGACACTCAACGGAGGGCGGCGGGTAGATGAGGGTTCAATCCCAACCTTGGGTGAGAGAGAGAGTGTGTGTGTGTAAGACAGAGAGAGAGTATCGGTGTGTGTGTGTATGTGATCACCACCATTCCCTCCAAGCTGCGCGGGCACACGGCCGCGCGGTGCCTGAAATGCTCCCCTGCACGTAGCCTTCGTTGCCGCGCAGCTGGGACTTCAAAGGCTCAAGGGCTCATTTTATTATCAAAGTATGCACGCAGAATACAACTCTGAGATTTGTCTTCTCCGGATAGTCGTAGAAAGAAGCTGCAGACAGTTGTAAACCTTGTCAGCTCCATCTCAGGTACTAGCCTACAAAGTACCCAGGACATCTTCAGGGAGCAGTGTCTCAGAAAGGCAGCATCCATTATTAAGGACCTCCAGCACCCAGGACGTGCCCTTTTCTCACTGTTACCATCAGGTAGGAGATACAGAAGCCTGAAGGCATGCACTCAGCGATTCAGGATCAGCTTCTTCCCTTCTGCCATCCAATTCCTAAATGGACTTTAAAGCTTTGGACACTACCTCACTTTTTTTTTAATATACAGTATTTCTGTTTTTGCACATTTTTAATAATCTATTCAAAATACATAATTGATTTACTTGTTCATTTATTTATTATGTTTTATTTTATTTATTTTTTTCTCTCACTGCTAGATTATGTACTGCATTGAGCTGCTGCTGCTAAGTTAACAAATTTCACGTCACATGCCGGTGATAGTAAACCTGATTCTGATTCTGAGAACACAGAGAACCACAGAAGTCGTTGGAACAAAGACGTCAATCCCACCACCTCCGCCCCCCCCCCCCCCGCCGGAAAAGAAAAAGAAACAAAAACTCGCAAACCCCAAACACCCCCAGCCCCTCCCTCTGACAAAATCTAACGGGTCCCCCCCCACATGGAGAGACAGTAAGAACATCAAATCGCAAACCCCACCCCCCCCAAGGCCTCCCTTGCGTAAAAGCTGACAGATGACCCAAACCGCCCCCGCCCCCCCGCCTGCCAATCCGCAACAAGAAAGAATGGGCGGGAACGCGAAAAAATAGCATCGAACTGAAAGAGGCAAAAGTGAACTGCAGTTAATATGAATACAGTCCAATCCATAAATCTCGGAATTTTGGTAACATCTCCGAGAGCGTCGGGACCCAGCGGCCTCCCCAACGGCAGCCACTCGAACCAGCTGCCCCTCTGATGGCAGCCACTCGAACCAGCTGCCCCTCTGATGGCAGCCACTCGAACCAGCTGCCCCTCTGATGGCAGCCACTCGAACCAGCTGCCCCTCTGATGGCAGCCACTCGAACCAGCTGCCCCTCTGATGGCAGCCACTCGAACCAGCTGCCCCTCTGATGGCAG
Source organism: Mobula birostris (assembly GCF_030028105.1). Classification (NCBI taxonomy): domain Eukaryota; kingdom Metazoa; phylum Chordata; class Chondrichthyes; order Myliobatiformes; family Myliobatidae; genus Mobula; species Mobula birostris. The sequence continues at coordinate 4,948,700 of NC_092397.1, forward strand.
CCACTCGAACCAGCTGCCCCTCTGATGGCAGCCACTCGAACCAGCTGCCCCTCTGATGGCAGCCACTCGAACCAGCTGCCCCTCTGATGGCAGCCACTCGAACCAGCTGCCCCTCTGATGGCAGCCACTCGAACCAGCTGCCCCTCTGATGGCAGCCACTCGAACCAGCTGCCCCTCTGATGGCAGCCACTCGAACCAGCTGCCCCTCTGATGGCAGCCACTCGAACCAGCTGCCCCTCTGATGGCAGCCACTCGAACCAGCTGCCCCTCTGATGGCAGCCACTCGAACCAGCTGCCCCTCTGATGGCAGCGACTCGAACCAGCTGCCCCTCTGATGGCAGCGACTCGAACCAGCTGCCCCTCTGATGGCAGCCACTCGAACCAGTGGATCTTCTTTAATGTAATGTCAATGTAATTATGTAATCCGTGTTAATATTGTGTGATCAAGATCGGAAACACAAACATCAAACAAGTCAACAAATTCAAATATCCTGGCAGCCTAATAACAAGTGATGGCAGGTGCGACACAGATATCAAATACAGAATAGCCATGGCGAAAGAAGCTTTCTAAAAAATGAAGACCATATTTACAGACAGAAAGATGAGCACGTACACTAAAAACAGAATACTGCAGTGCTACATTTATTCTGTCCTGATTTATGGAAGTGGATGCTGGACCATTTCTCCAGCAATGGAAAAGAGACTAGAAGCAGTTGAATTATGGTTCTACGGGAGAATGTTAAAAATATCATGGACCACACACACATCAAATGAAGAAGTTCTCAGGAGAGCCCAAGCAGTTCGGTCACTCATACCAACAATAAGAGAAAGACAACTCAGATTCCTAGAACACATCATGTGGAAAGATGAACTAGAAAAACTCACACTCTCTGGAAAGATTGACGGGAGTAAACCCAGAGGAAGACCTCGGCTTATGTACGTCAAAAGCATAGCCAGGTGGCTACACATCGAGGAAATGGAAGTCATCCAAAAGATGAAGGATAGATCTATATGGAAAACCATGGTCACCAAAGTCCGCGTCGGACGTGGTACCTAGACAGACAGACAGTGTTAATATAATTGTGAAATAATCTGTAATTAATTATGTGTTAATGAATATAATCTATAAATTTTCTAAATAATAAATATACCACAAACTTCAACATATTTACTTTATCAGTGTTTCAAGTTACAACAATGTCACAAATTGTAACAATAGACCCAGAATGGAAGTCGGTAGCTCATTGGTAATAAACTGCCGGCCCACAGTATGCCAATGCCATCTAGCCAAAACATTTTACTTTTGCCCATAGAGCTTGTCAGTCTTTTTGACTGCCTGACATTGTTTGTTGGGTTGTGAGTTATGGTTTGTGTTTGTTTGATGGTCATATTGCAATAAAATAACATTTATAAAGTCCCATGCATTTATCAGGCCATGTAAAAGTTTCCTGCTTAGAACAATGGTTGGTCCACGCAAGTGTGTAAAAATAAATTAGAGGGAGCATTCACAAACAAGTGAAAATCTGCAGATGCCGGAAATCAAAGAAACACACACAAAATGCTGGAGGAATTCAGCTGACCAACAAAAGAGTAAACGGTCGACGTTTCAGGACGAGACCCTTCATCAGGACCAGAGAAAAAAGACGAGAAGTCAGAGTAAGAAGGTGGGGGAGGGGAGGATGAAGTACAAGGTGGTAGATGATAGGTGAAACCAGAGAGGGGGAGTGGTGAAGTAAAGGGCTGTGGTCGATCGGTGAAGGAGATAAAGGGCTGGAGAAGGGGGAATCTGATAGGAGAGGACAGAAGGTCATGGAAGAAAGGGAGGAGGAGAAGTACCAAAGGCAAAGCATCTCCCGATCTAAGTCTGGTCTCACCGGTATGCAGGAGGCCACACCAGGAGCACAAGACATAGTGCTCCCAACAGACTCATGGGCGAAGTGTCACCTCACCTGGAAGGACTGTTTGGGGCCCTGAATGGTAGTGAGGGAGGAGGTGTAGGGGCAGGTGTGGTACCTCTATCATTTGCAGGGATAAGTGCCAGGGGGGAGATCAGTAGGGAGGGACGAATGAACAAGGGAGTCACGTAGGGAGCGATCCCCGCAGAGAGCACAAAGTGAGGGGGAGGGAAAGGTGTGTTTGGAGGGGTGGATCCCGTTGGAGATGGCGGAGGTTATGGAGAATTATGTGTTGGATGTGGAGGCCGGTGATGTGGTAGGTGAGGACAAGAGGAACCCTTTCTCTGGTATGGTGGTTGGAGGATGGGGTGACAGTAGACGTGCTTGAAATGGAAGAAATGTGGTTGAGGCCAGTGTTGATGGTGGAGGAAGGGAAACCCCTTTCTTTGAACAAGGAGGACATCTCCTTCATTCTAGAATGAAAAGCCTCATCCTGAGAGCAGATGCGGCCAAGACGGAGGAACTGAGAGAAGGGGTGGCATTTTCACAGGTAACATAGAACATAGAACATAGAATAGTACAGCACAGTACAGGCCCTTTGGCCCACAATGTTGTGCTGACCCTGAAACCCTGCCTCCCATATAACCCCCCACCTTAAATTCCTCCATATACCTGTCTAGTAGTCTCTTAAACTTCAATAGTGTATCTGCCTCCACCACTGACTCAGGCAGTGCATTCCACGCACCAACCACTCTCTGAGTAAAAAACCTTCCTCTAATATCCCCCTTGAACTTCCCACCCCTTACCTTAAAGCCATGTCCTCTTGTACTGAGCAGTGGTGCCCTGGGGAAGAGGCGCTGGCTATCCACTCTATCTATTCCTGTTAATATCTTGCACACCTCTATCATGTCTCCTCTCATCCTCCTTCTCTCCAAAGAGTAAAGCCCTAGCTCCCTTAATCTCTGATCATAATGCATACTCTCTAAACCAGGCAGCATCCTGGTAAATCTTCTCTGTACCCTTTCCAATGCTTCCACATCCTTCCTATAGTGAGGCGACCAGAACTGGACACAATACTCCAAGTGTGGCCTAACCAGAGTTTTATAGAGCTGTATCATTACATCGCGACTCTTAAACTCTATCCCTCGACTTATGAAAGCTAACACCCCATAAGCTTTCTTAACTACCCTATCCACCTGTGAGGCAACTTTGGGTGGGAAGATTTATAATCTACCCTGTGAGAGTCATTTACCTGAGGGAACATTGGTGAGCAGGTGCATGTGTGAGAGACAGTGTCGGTGACTCTGTGCATGTGTTCCGTGTGGGTGAGAGAGAGACGAAGAGGGTGCTTGCATGTGTGTGTTTGCAATTATGCCGGGGAGAACCCAGGAGAAGCTCACCTGGTCAAAGGGCTGAAGGACTTGTTTCTGTGCTATGAATGTCTCACTGTCGGTGGCCTTTCAACTACTCACAATCTTAGCAAACTCGTGAATTGGCCGACCTTATTTCCAGCAGTGAGGAGACAGCCCACAGAGGAGAGGTTCACACCCTGACACAGTGGTACCAAGATGACAACCTCTCCCTCAATGTCCAAACAAGAAAAGAGCTGACTGTGGATTACAGGGGGGACGGAGACAGGCTCACCCCGATCAACGTCAATGGGACTGAAGTTGAGGGGGTGAGTAGTTTCAAGTTCCTTGGTAAACTCATCACCGAAGATCTCACCCGGACTGTACACACCGGCTGTGTGGCAGAAAAAAGCACAACGGCGTCTCTTCCACCTCAGGCGACTGAAGAAGTCCAGCATGAGCCCCCAAATTGTCAAGACCTTCGACGGGGCACCATCCTGACTGGCTGTTTCACCGCCTGGTGTGGGAACTGCACCAACGTTGATCGCCGGGCTCTGCAGACAGTGGTACGGACAGCCCAGCTCATCTGTGGATGTGAACTTCACTCCATTGAGGACACTTACAGCAGCTGGCGCGTAAAGAAGGTCTGGAAGATCACTAGGGACACCAGTCACCCCAACCATGAACTGTTCCAGCTGCTTCCGTTTGGCAAACGCTACCACAGCATTAAAGCCAGGACCAACAGGCTACAGGACAGCTTCTTTCTACAAGCCATTAGACTTATAAATTCACATGTCTGTACATTGTGACGGAGTCATAACCCAAAGATTTTTAGTCCCTCAGGTTGTGGGACGGATGTAAGTTTTAAATAAACTCAAACTTCACGGTTGCAGGAAGCACACTACTCGATTTGTGCTCAGTGGGATCCCACAAACATCCTCTCTCTCAGCCTGAAGACTTTCTCTGGCCAGGGACCGAACCTTCAGGAAAAATACTACACACAAACACAAACACACACACACACACACACACACACACACACACACACACACACAAGAACCCCCCCCCCCCCCCCACAACCTCCCGCACCTCCAGAGCCTCTTTGCAAAGAGCACATCTCCGTAAACTTTGGCTGCCCCACGCTTGAAAGCTCCTTAAATCATGAAATTTAAAGACCGAAGTTGTGGGCCTCTGGGATTCGATTCCAGGAACTGGGATCATCAGTGCCCTAGCCTGACTTTCCCAGGCTATATTCACCCCTCTGCTTCCTCCCACTCACATCCTGTCCCGCAAGCTCAGCAGAAACACACAGCCTCTCGCCGGGACCCTCCCTCCAGCTGCCGAAATCTCCCGCATTAACTGAGGAGGTTCTGCAGATGCTGGAAACCCAGAGCAACACAGACACACACACACACACACACACACACACACACACACAGAACGCTGGAGGAACCCGGCAGGGCAGGCAGCATCTATAGACGTTTCGGGGCCGAGACCCTTCAACAGGACAGGAAAGGAAGGGGGAAGAAGCCAGAATAAGAAGGTGGTGGGGGCGGGGGGGGGAGGAGGACAAGCTGGAAGGTGATAGGTGAAGCCAGGTGTGAGGGGAAGGAGGGGGAATGAAGTAAGAAGCTGGGAGGTGATAGCCGGGAAAAGGTAAAGGGCTGAAGAAGAAAGAATCCGATAGGAGAGGAGAGTGGACCATGGGAGAGAGGGAAAGAGGAGGAGAACCAGGCAGGTGAGGAGAAGAAGGGAATTGAAGAAGATAGAAGGGGGAGTTGGGGGGGGCAGGGGGGAAGTACTAGAAGTTGGAGAAGTCGATGTTCAGGCCACCCAGACGGAATAGGAGGTGTTGCTCTTCCACCCCGAGCGTGGCCTCACCGCCACAGAAGAGGGAGGCCGTGGACCGACATGTTGAGACGGGAGTGGGGAGTGGAATTTAAATGGCTGGCTGCTGGGAAATCCCACTCTTCTTTTTTTTTGCAGCCCGGGGCAAACGGGTCCCTCCCAATCTGCGGCGAGTCTCGTCGGCCGTGGAGGAGGCCGCGTAGGGAGCGCCAGATACGGCGGGCGGTCCCGGCGGGTTCGAGTTGCAGGTCGAGAAGGAGCCTGGCTGAACTTCACCGTCCCGGGGACCGGGGAGGTCTCGTCGACCTTGGGTCCCGCGCTGGAACGGCGGAGTGGCAGGGAACGCGATGCTATAAATTGACAGTGATTGCGGTTCAACTCACTGCTTACTATGAGGAGTCTGCAAGCTCTGCCAGAATGTGTGAGGAGGGATGTAAGGGGTAAGTTTTTTACTCGGAGAGTGGTGGATGCCTGGAATGGTGGTAGAGGCAAATAGAGCAGAGGCTTTTAAGGGACGTTTGCATAGGCACGTGGATGTGAGGGATACAGACATGGGGTAGGCAGGGGGGAATAATGTTTGGGTGTTTTTTCTATGTAGCCCCCCGGCCAGCCTCAGGGTCGCTCGGCTCGCTGTCATCTAGGGAAACAGCCCTTGGCCCCGCCAAACTGGGTAATTAGTTTGTGTGCATGCTGTGTGAGGTACCCCACCCCGCCCAAATAACAGACAGTACACCAGATACGATTAAATGAATTACAGTTTATAGATATTACTGGACTAGATAATTAATAAAATATAAAAGGAAAATAAAAGGCGCCACACTTATCAAAGTTCAGATTCTTCGTGCACAAAACAGTTGGAGCTCAGGGCCCCCCTTCTTCACCCTGCGACCCCTCGGACCACCTCGACCGGCCGCCTGGGACCAACCACGGTGGTCGACCAGACACTCCACCCGAGTCCGTCTCCTCGCCGAACGCCCCACTCGGGGTCCGACCCCGTCAGTGGACTCACAGCACCTGGTCCATCCTCTGTCTCTCTCTCTCTCCTGCATTCTCCCCCAAAACTCCACGCATAGAATATCTTCAGACACACCAAAAACACAACAACTATCCCAATTGGTTCGTAATATATTCTTATCACACTCTAACCCAAAACAAGCTGCTAGCACAAGAACTTTCTCAGCGTTTAACATAACAAAGAAGCATTCCCATGTATAACATAACAAAGAAGCCATTTTAATTAGCCTACGCAGTAACATAAAAGACGAAACCCCCTTACATCTGATTTAGCTGGTTCAGCACAACATTGCGGGCCGAATGTCCTGTTCCCCGTGCTGTACTCTTCTGTGTTCTATGTTCCCTGTGACCACGGGGGTTTCTTACAGGAGCTCCAGGCTGCTCGTGCATCCCAGCGACGTACAGGACAGGTTTCGGGGTGAGGGGGTCTTGGGGATGAAATAGTTGGCGCTGGACGCGTGGCCACACTTGCTGGTTGTTGAGCCAAAAATAAGGCCCAAATGGTACATAGGAGCGGAATCAGGCCATTTGGCCCATTGGGTCATCATGGCTGATCCAGTTTCCCCTCTCGGCCCCAATTCTCCACGTGTCCCTTCATGCCCCGCCTAATGACAAAATCTCACTGTGTGTTCCGATGTACATTTGACAAATAAAGCTAAACTTTAATCTTTAAATCCTTACTGGTGGGTTTAAAGGGGAGGGTGAGAGAGGGAATTGGAAATGAGAACCATGCTGTGTGAAAGAGTTAAGTGGAACCCAAAAGGTAACGTCTTCATACAGTGGGTGGTCTGTACGTGGTACAGGTTTAAGGGGGGGAGATTGAATAAGAAATTAATTTTATTTCTTTATTTATTGGGATACAGTGCGGAATAGGTTCTTCTGACCCTTTGAACCACGCCACCCAGTAATCCCCCAATTTAGCCCCAGCCTAATCACGGGACAATTTACAATGACCACTTAACCTGCTAACCTGTACATCGATGGACTGTGGGAGGAAACTGGAGCTCCCGGAGGAAACCCACACATTCCACGGGGAGAACGTACAAACTCCTTAGCGGGGAATTGAACCCGGGTCGCTGGGACTGTCAGGTGTTGTGCTGACCGCTACACTACCATGCCACACAACGTTTTTACAGAAAGGGTTCAGATTGTTCGATTTAATATCAGAGAATGAATACAGTATACAACCTGAAATTCTTACCCTTCACAGACGACCATGAAACTGAAAATCAACCCCCAGAGAATGAATGATAGGAACATCGGAACCCCAGAGCCCCCATCTCCCCCCTCCCACGCAGAAGCAGCAACAGAAGCATCGACTCCCTCCCCCCCCACTTGCACCAACCCCTACCCCCACCATAACAAAATAACAAAAAACCCCACAGAGACCTTGATCTAAAGTCCATCAAAAACTACTCTCATTAGTGTGTGTGTGAGAGAGAGAGAGAGAGAGAGAGAGAGGGAGGAGACAGAGAGAGAGAGGGGGAGAGAGAGTGAGGGGGGAGAGAGAGGGGGAGAGAGAGTCTGTCTCGTGGAGCGGAGAGAGAGTTTGTAAATCTGGCGGGAGCAAAGGGCCTCGGGAATGGTGAGGGTGGGGCGCCGGCGGGAGGGGTGTGGGACAGGTGTCAGAGAAGTGCTGGGGTGGTGGGGGGGCATGGGGGTGCAGACACCTGTAGCCCTGAGACACCAGGCAAGGTCATTTGATTCCAAGCAGTTGATTTATTGATCATTACAGAACGTCTCTCTGGTGCTCCCTGCTCCCTCCCCAACCATAGTTCCCGTCTCCCTGCCCCCTTCCCACTCCCAGTCCACAATAGAGACCCGTATCAGAATCACTCACATACGTCATGAAATTTGTGTTTTTTATTGTGGCAGCAGTACAATGCAATACATAAAATTACTACAGTACTGTGCAAAAGTCTTAGGCACCCTAGGTATAATATGTAACTGAGACTTTTACATGTGACATATAAAACTATCAAACAAAGTGAATTTCCTGCATTCCAAGGAATAAAGTCACAGCCCTCTGATCCTCTCATGTAACTCAAATCCTGGCAATAGTCTGAGAAGTCTGCTCTGCACTCTTCCAGCTTAATAACATCCTTTCTATGACGGGGTGACCAAAACTGGACGCAACACTCCCTGTGCAGCCTCTGGAACGTCTTGTACATCAGTAAGTGTTGGGGCCTATGCCTCTTCCGACACGACACCTCAGCTCCTGTACTTGCCCCCGCCCACCTCCCCGGACTGGGTAAGGCCGGCACGCCAAACGTTTTTCTTCACCGTCATGCCCACCTGCGACGCCACGCTCGGCCTGCCCCTCGGGCTCCAGTGTGTCCAGTGGGAACGCTCCCCCCCCCCGTACAAAGTTGCGTCAGCCTTCAGTGGAAAACTTCCCACTCCCATTCCGACTTCTCCACTGCCACGATGAGGCCAGAGTCAGGTGGGAGTATTCCGTCCGGGTAGCCTCCAACCTGATAACATGAGCACCGATTTCTCGAACTTCCCCCACTTCGCCATTCCCTATTCCTGTTTCCCTCTCTCACCTCATCTGCTTACCTGCCCATCACCTCCCTCTGGTTCTCCTCCCCCTTCCCTTTCTTCCACGGCCTTCTGTCCTCTCCTGTCAGTCTTCCCCCTTCTCCGGCCCTGTATCTCTTTCACCAATCCACTTCCCAGCTCTTAACTCCATCCCTCCCCCTCTCACCTGTCACCTTGTGCTTCCCCCTCGCCTCCTCCCTCCCCGCCTTCTCACTCTGACTTCTCCCCCTCCTTTCCCATCCGGAAGAAGGGTCTCGGCCCGAAACCTCGACTGGTTATTCATTTCCATGGATGCTTTGGGTTTCCAGCATCCGCAGATTCTCTCCTGTCTGTAGAGTAATGTTATGTGTTTTGCACTATGCAGCCACGACAAATCTTACATCCGACAGGTCAGCGATAATAATTCTGTTTCAGCGGTACTGAGGTGGTGATTCCAGACGCAGCAGTCGGTTCAGGAACCCGATGGTCGAAGGGAAGTCGCTGTTCCTGAACCGGGTGGCGTGGCACTTCAGGCTCCTGTACTTCCTGCCCGATGGGAGCTGTGAGAAGACGGCACGGCCCGGATGGTGGGGATCTTTGAGAATGGATCTTGCCTTCTTGATTATTTTTACTATAATAAGAGGCGGGAGGAGAAGATGGCAGCGCGCCGCGCGTGCGCAGCTCTCCGGTGAAAATGATATCGTATCTGTTAGATAGAGGCCGTGGACAATTCTGATATGATGGAGACAGACATGAAAGCACGGAGGAACATCTGGAGAAATTTCTGAAACGCCTGGTTTGCTGTTGTTGTTACTGCGCGGTCGGGAATCTTCCGGAGGGAAGGCCTCAAAATCCCCAGCTTTGCCTGCTGCTGGCGACCGAGACTGAGGTCGAATCGTTCGGATAGAGATGGCGCTCGGTACTCGGTGTCGGAGGGCTGGTCGGAGGCTCGAAGTTTTCGGATGACTCAGAGTCGGACTGTGGTCGGGCATGGCAGGGAGAGTTTTCTTCCTTCTCCCGTCTGCGTGAGATGTGGGACTTTCGAGAGACTTTGAACTTTTTTACTGTGCCATGGACTGTTCTTCATCAAGTTATGGTATTGTTGCACTGTTGTAACTAAATGTTATAATTATGTGGTTTTTGTTAGTTTTTTCAGTCTTGGTCTGTCCTGTGTTTCTGTGATATCACACCGCAGGAATATTGTATCATTTCTTAATGCATGCATTACTAAATGACAATAAAAGAGGACTGCGTGTCCTCATAATCTAATCTAAAATAAAAAGTCTGTTTCCTCCTCCCCTTCTTACCCCATCCCCCATTTTATTTATTTATTCATTTATTATATTTTTCTCTCTCTCTTTCTTTCCCTCTCACAATCACAATACATTCTGTACTTCAATTCAAGTTTAATTGGCATTCAACCATACATGAATACAGCCAAACGAGGCAGCGTTACCCCAGGGTCAAGGTGCTAAACACAACACCAACCGTGACACACAGCAGAAGGTCACAATAAGAATCCTCCCCTCTCCCAGAGTGACACCACGGCTTGATGCCCAGTCCCCCGCACAAACAAGTCAACACACTCATATAGAATACTGTATCAGTAAAAATACAATTTCATGAATATAGTGCAGATCACCCAGCTACCAATATCACCTGCCGACTGGGCCCCGACTCCCACCAGGCAACCCCGCGGCTTTGAGGCCCAGCCCCCCCCCCCCCGGTGGAGCGTTCCAGGTTGGGTGCCACTCCCCTGGTGGCAGAAAAGCAGGCGACCCCGTGGCTTGAGGCCCCCAGTCTACTGAAAACCTGCAGCTGGCCACGACAGAGCCTGTCTTCTGCCGAGCGAAGCCCTGGGAGGGCAGCAACGCCGCGCTGACCCAGTGAAGCGCCAATGGCTTCGTCCCATCACTCCAGTGGGGGGGCAATGAGGCTTCGGGCCTAGTCCTCACAGGGAGCTCCCCTGGACATCTGCCCCCTGCTCTCATCCGCGAATCGAACTTACGGAATATCAGTTTAGCGATGTCCAACATAGGGACCTTGTCTGCTCTCCATCTTCCTCTGGTTCTCCCTTGCCCCTTTCCTTCTCCCGTGTCTCCAGCTTTGTTTCCCTTTTGCCAATCTACTTCCCAGCTCTTGGCTCCATCCCTCCCCCTCCTGTCTTCTTCTATCATTTCTGATCTCCCCTTCCCCCCTCCCACTTTCAAATCTCTTACTAGCTCTTCCTTCGGTTAGTCCTGACGAAGGGTCTCGGCCCGAAACGTCGACTGAACCTCTTCCTAGAGGTGCTGCCTGGCCTGCTGCGTTCACCAGCAACTTTGATGTGTGTTGCTTGAAATTCCAGCATCTGCAGATTTCCTTGTATTTCTGCTTCTAAATATTATTTTTATCCGGGTTTAAATACAGTATATATTTTTTCTCGATTCTTGTCGGACTATGTTTAATTTTAAACAGAAGAGGTCCTGCAGACGCTGGAGATCCAGAGAAGTGTTCTCAAAATGCTGGATGTGGTCAGCAGGTCAGGCAGTCCTGCACGATGCTCTCAGGAAGATATTTATCACACGGCCCCGTGTTTGCCAACGTGGAGCGGAGAGCGGGTCTGCAAACCTGGTGGGAGCGGCGAGGGTGGGGCGCCGGTGGGAGGGGTGTGGGACAGGTGGCAGGGGAGGAGTGCCGGGGGAGCCCTGAGACACCGGGAAAGGTCGCTTGATTCTGACCTACACCATGTCCCGCTGGACTTTAAAAACTTAAAGTACCGCAGGTCTGCACCGTCAACGAGTTGCTCGTTGGCAGAGAAAAGGAAGGGGGGGGGAGTTTACAGTCAAATAATGAGTGGCCATCAGGGTTGCCTTTCTTGTGATGGTAGGACTCCTGTGTTGGACATCGCTAACCTGATACTCCGTAAGTTCGATTTGCGGATGAGAACGAGGGGGCAGATGGCGGGGGGAGCTCCCTGCGAGGACTAGGGCCGAAGCCTCAGCGCTGCCTCTTTGCAACACCACCCCCCCCCCCCACCACTGGAGTGATGGGACAAAGCCGTTGGCGCTTCACTGGGTCAGCGCGGCGTTGCTGCCCTCCCAGGGCTTCGCTCGGCAGAAGACAGGCTCTGTCGTGGCCAGCTGCAGGTTTTCAGTGGACTGGGAGCCTCAAACCGCGGGGTTGCCTGCTTTCTGCCGCTGGGGGAAGTGGCGCCTGACCTGGAATGCTCTACTGGGGGGCTGGGCCTCAAAGCTGCGGAGTTGCCTTGTGGGAGTCGGGGCCCGGTCGAGAGGTGATATCGGTAGCTGGGTGATCTGGACTAGATTCATCAGTATTTTACTGATATTCTATATGAGTTTGTTGACTTGTATGTGCGGGGGACTGGGCATCAAGCCATGGTGTCACTCTGGGAGGGGGGAAGGATTCTTATTGTGATCTTGTGCTGTGTGTGACTGTTGGTGTTGTGTTTAGCACCTTGACCCTGGGGTAATGCTGCCTCGTTTGGCTGTATTCATGTATGGTTGAATGCCAATTAAACTTGAATTGAAGTGCAGAATGTGTCTCTGGTGTTTCCGCTCCCTTCCCCCTTTCCCCACCCAAGATCCCCCTCTCCCTGCCTCCTTCTCACTTCACTCCATAAGAGAGCCATATCTGAATCACGTTTATCATCACTCACATATGTCATGCAGTTTGTTTTTTTTGCGGCAGCTGCACAGTGCAATACATAAAATTACAGTACTGTGCAAAAGTCTTTGGCTCCCTGCTATATACGCACCTAAGTCATTTGCAAGCTGTGTTGGCACGTGACCAAGTGGTTAAGGCGTTCGTCTAGTGATCTGAAGGTCGCTAGTTCGAGCCTTGGCTGAGGCAACATGTTGTGTCCTTGAGCAAGGCACTTGACCACACATTGCTCTGCGACAACACTGGTGCCAAGCTGTATCAGCCCTAATGCCCTTCCCTTGGACAACATCGGTGGTGTGGAGAGGGGAGATTTTCAGCATGGGCAACTGCCGGTCTTCCATACAACCTTGCCCAGGCCTGCGTCCTGGAAACCTTCCAAGGCGCAAATCCATGGTCTCACAAGACTAACAGATGCCTGGAAAAAAAAAGTCATTTGCACAGGACTATATGTTTATTCCCGTCCGTAGATGCTGCCTGACCTGCTGAGTTCCTCCAGTACCTAGTGTGTTGCTTTCAATTTAAGTCTTTCCTCTAGTACATTAAAGTTTTGACCCTCACATCCTACCTTGCTGTGGTCCTCCAACCTTACTGCCTGCCAGCACTGCATCCTCTCTGTAACTAAAAGCTCAAACCTTTAAGTAAATTTCATTATCAAAGTACATATCTGTCACCACATACGACCCCGAGATTTTCCTGTGGGCATAGTCAGCAAATCCATAGAATAGTAATTATAACAAAATCAATGAAAGATCAACCAGAGTGCAGAAGACAACAAACTGTGCAAATTCAAATATAAATAAATAGCAATAAATAACGAGAACATGAGATAAAGAGTCCTTAAAGTGAGATCATTGGGTGTGGGAACATCTCAATGGATGGGCAAGTGAGTGAAGTTATCCCCTTTTGCTCAGGAGCCTGATGTTTGAGGGGTAGTAACTGTTCCTGAACCTGGTGGTGTGGGTCCTGAAGCTCCTGTACCTTCTACCTGATGGTTGAGGGGTAATAACTGCTCCTGAACCTGGTGGTGTGGGACCTGAGGCTCCTGTACCTTCTACCTGATGGTTGAGGGGTAATAACTGTTCCTGATCCTGGTGGTGTGGGTCCTGAGGCTCCTGTACCTTCTACCTGATGGATGAGGGGGTAATAACTGTTCCTGAACTTGGTGGTGGAAGTTCTGAGGTTCCTGTACCTTCTACCTGATGGTTGAGGGGTAATAACTGTTCCTGACCCTGGTGGTGTGGGTCCTGAGGCTCCTGTACCTTCTACCTGATGGATGAGGGGGTAATAACTGTTCCTGAACTTGGTGGTGGAAGTTCTGAGGTTCCTGTACCTTTTACCTGATGGCAGCAGCGAGAAGAGAGCATGGCCTGGGTCGGGGGGATCGCTGATGCTTTCCTACCACAGCGTTCCTTGTAGATGTGCTCAATGGCCAGGTGGGTTTTACCCGTGATGTCCTGGGCCAAACCCATTACCTTTCTGTTGGATTTTCTGTTCGAGGGCATTGGTGTTTCCATACCAGGCCGTGATGCAGCCAGTCAGCACACTCTCCATCACACGTCGATAGCAGTTTGTCACAGTTTTCTCAGTAGCTGTAACACTTTATTCTGCATTCTCTTATTGTTTTTCCCCTGCCCTCTTTCCATGTACCGATGAGATGAAACGGTCTGTATGGACGGCGTGCGAAATGAGGTTTTCTGTACATTGGGGCACATCATAGTAACGAGCCGATAAATCAGTTCCCTCGGTCATCTGCACCTTTCCGTGATCTCTGCATCCCAGGAATTCTCCCCTCTCCCTGTTCAGATTCCCGTTGGTGACAGGTGTCCCACCGCCTCTACAACTCCCTCCAAAAGCAGCCCTTCCCGCCTGGACTCTGCTCACCTGACCTCATGTCACATGATGTGGTCACCTGACCTCACGTCACATGACAGGGCACTGAGAGGGTGCGCCACTCTCCCACAGCTCCAGTTTTATCCCCCCTTTCCACCTACGTCCGTGACACTTCACACGCTCTTGATCTTTTCAATGATCATCTTATTTTCACTATGGATGTCCAGTCTCTATACACCTCCGTCCCCCACCAGGAAGGCCTCAAAGCTCTCCATTTCTTTCTGGACACCAGACCCAACCAGCCTAGTGGAACTTCTCCTCAATCTTAATAATTTCTCCTTTGGCTCCTCCCAGTTCCTTCAAACAAAAAGGGTAGCTATGGGCATCCACATGGGTCCCAGCAATGCCAGCCTGTTTGTCAACTACGTGAAACAGTCTATGTTCCAAGCCTACACTGGTGACCGTCCCACACTTTTCCTACACTATATTGACGACTGCATTGGTGCTGCTTGTCAATTTCATCCACTTTGCCTCCAACTTCCACCCTGCCCTCAAATTCACCTGGTCCGTTTCCGACACCTCCCTCACCATTCTCAATCTCACTGTCTCTATCTCCAGAGACAGCTTATCTATTATAAACTGACGGACTCTCACAGCTACCTGGACTATACCTCGTCCCACCCTGCCACATGTAAAAACACCATGCCTTTCTCTCAATTCCTCTGTCTCCACTGCATCTGCTCTCAGGATGAGGCTTTTCATTCCAGAATGAAGGAGATGTCCTCCTTCTTCAAAGAAAGGGGCTTCCCTTCCTCCACTATCAAATCTCTCCTCAGCCGCATCTCTTCCATTTCATGTATGTGACCTCAACCCAGCCTTCCACCACCCCACCAGTGATAGGGTTCCTCTTGTCCTCACCTACCACCCCACCAGCCTCCACATCCAGCACATAATTCTCCGAAACTTCCGCCATCTACAAAGGGATCCCACCACCAAGCATATCTTTCCCTCCCACCCTCCCCCCGCACCATTTTCTGCTTTCGGCAGGAATTGCCCCCTATGCGACTCCCTTGTCCACTTATCCCTCCCCACTGATCTCCCTCCTGGCACTAATCCTTGCAAACGGAACAAGTGCTACACCCGCCCCTACACCTCCTCCCTCACCAACATTCAGGGCCTTAAGCAGTCCTTCCAGGTGAGGCGACACTTCACCTGTGAGTCTGTTGGGGTCATATACTGTGTCCGGTGCTCCCGGTGTGGCCTCCTGTATATCGGTGAGACCGGAAGCAGATTGGGAGACCGCTTCGCCGAGCACCTACGCTCCGTCTGCCAGAAAAAGCGAGATCTCCTGGTGGCCACCCACTCCAGTTCTACTTCCCATCCCCATTTTGACATGTCAGACCATGGCCTCCTCTACTGCCCTGATGAGGCCACACTCAGGGTGGAGGAGCAACACCTTTTATTCCATCTGGGTAGCCTCCATCCCAATGGCATGAACATTGATTTCTCAAACTTCCGGTAATGCCCCTCCTTCACCATTTCCCATCCCTCACCTTATCTCCTTACCCTGCTCATCAGCTCCCACCGGTGCTCCTCCCCCTTCCCTTTCTTCCATGGCCTTCTGTCCTCTCCTATCAGATTCCCCCTTCTCCGGCCCTTTATCTCTTTCACCAATCAATTCCAAGCTCTTTACTTCACCCCCTCCCCCTCTCCTGGTTTCACCAATCACCTACCACCTTGTACTTCTTTCCCGCCTCCCCCCTCTTCCTTACCCTGAATTCTCATCTCTTTTCCCGTTCCTGAGGTAAATACACTTGCTGTAATTCTCAGGTTTTTATTATTATGTGTTGCAATGTCCTCCGAGAGGACCACGACCTCATCGTAGGATTTGGAGGCTTGCGGGCCTCAATGATCCAGAGAGCAATGTCGGCTGGAGTCAGGGCTTTGGCCCTTGGTGGGGTCACCCGCGCCAAACAGGTCAAAGGGTAGAGGTCAGACTGAGAGTGGTCCACCAGTCCTGCAGGTTCAGGGCTAACAACCCTGACTGGTCAATCAAAATTGTTCTAGGAACAGCAATGAAGAATCCTTCTACATCCGAGTGTGACGGTATTCCTGAGTCTCCACCCGGGACTTGTGTGACTGACAGTGGTGAAAACCGAGAGGAAGCTCCTGACACGATGAAGGAAGCCCTGAACACTGCCAGAGATTTCATCGCTGCCTTAAATGCCAGCGTCTTAATGGCCAGTAGGTAAGTTGAGCTGCAAAACAGCAACTTTCACGGCTTTTATCAGTGATATTAAACCTGGTTCCTATTCCAGGCTTGTGTTGACATTGACTGTTATACAGACGTCATATCAAGGGCAGAGTTGGCAATAAACTTCACTCAGTGCTGAGGCAATTAACGCGCCTTTTAAAACCACCCTAATAGTCACCCTGGGAGATACTGAAAAACCGTGTTCCTTCCGACCGCAGAGAATTCCATCACAGACAGTCCCAAGCCCGGCTGCGAAAGGGAGAGCTTTGGGCATTGGGCTCGCAGCCCGGAGCTGGGAGGGGAAGGATCTTTGCTTAGAAGTCCTGCAGCGAAAGCCACAGCTCCCTGGAAGCCGACGGGGGCAATCGACCCTCTACCATCCCGGACCATCGCCATCGTAAACGGATGGGACACCATCACCAGGCCGGCGCTAACGTGGAATCTCCTGGGAAAGCGGGGGCGGGGACGGCCAAAGAGCACCTGGTGATGTGGCCAACAAGACGAAGGGCCACCCCTGGGGACAAGGTGAAAGACCGGCCCAGGACGGAGGACTCGGGACAGCGGCCTATGTGCGACCAACAACGGCAAGACAAGAACCACCACAAACACTTCAAATGTTGTAAATTTAATCTGGTAGTTGCTGCATCTTTAAGTTTTGTCGTATGTACAAGGTCTATTTGTTATCAAGACGCCATTCCAGTCCGGGGCGTCGGAGTTCAACTCTGGCATGATCTGTTTGGGAGTTTGTACGTTCTCCCCGTGACCACGTGGGTTTCCTCCAGGTGCTCCAGTTTCCTCCCACGGTCCAAAAATGTACCAGTTAGTAGGTTAATTGATCATTGTAAATTATCCCGTGTGTAGGTTAGGTCAAATTAGGAGGGTTGGTGGGTCGCAGGGACCAGTATCTCAATAAATTATGTACAAGACGTTGAATTAAATAACAGTTATATTAAGCTGTGGTTTCAGAAATTATGAGGCAGGAAGATGGTAAAGCTAGCTGGCCTCACTGCCCCTCGTGGGAGCGAATGTCTTCCGAAGAGGCTCGATGCTTGCCGAGGGGGCGGCTTTCGTTGGCTCCTTGAGGGGTCAAACTGCCCCCTAACAGGGCAGAGCTTCGCCGGGAGTCTCCGTGCTGGCATGTTGTCAGTCCAAACACGCCCCCCACCCCCCACCAAGAGGAGGAGAAGGCAGATCAGCGGCTGGATATCAAGCTGACAAGGGGAGACTGTTGCAGTCGAACAGCCCATGGCGGTCAGAACTGCACCTTATCGTCTACCTGTCTTTCTCTGTCGCTGTTCCACTTTACTCTGCATTCTGTTACTGTTTGACCCCGTTCTACCCCAGTGCACCGTGCAGTGATCTGATCCGCACGGACAGTGAGCCAGGGCTTTCAGTTCAGTGGATGTGGAAGCTTTAGAGAGGAGATTCTCCAGGATGCTGCCTGGATTAGAGAGCAGGTCTTATCGGCTGGGCGAGCTGGTGCTTTTTTCTTTGGAGCGAAGGAGGATGAGAGGTGACTTGATAGAGGTGGACAAGATGATAAGGAGTGGACAGCCAGAGACTTTAACCCCAGGGCAGAAAGGGGGGCATAACTTTAAGGAGCTTGGGGGGGGTGCAGGCCAGAGGTACTTTTTTTAATATTGAGAAATCTTAGTGCGTGGAACACCCTGCCGGGAGTGGTGGTGGAGTCAGATACATCAGGGAGAAACTCTTAGAGAGGTGTATGGGTGATAGAAAAATGGAGGATGATATGGGAGGGGAGGGTTAGATTGATCTCAGAGGTGGTTAAGGGATTGGCACAACATCGTGGGCCGGAGGGCCTGTATGTCCTACCTCAGTACAAGTGACGACTGTAAACGGATTCCAGTCCTGGAGAGGACGGGGGGGGGGGGCCAGGAAGAGGTGGAAATACGAAGCTGCTGGCCCCTGAGGGATTGTAAACACCCTCCCGTGCAGCAGGGAGGCGGGTTCCACAATGCTTGCCCTCTACCTGACCAGGGGTTGGAGCCCCACTGGCACTCAGCGCGGTAGCATACAGCTCCAGTGACTCAGGTTCAATTTCTGTGAGGAGATTCTATGCTCCCTTCGTGACTGCTTGGGTTTCCCCTGGGCGCTCCAGTTCCCTCCCACCTTCCAAAGATGGATGGACCGGTGTAAATATGCGGCGTGGGTTCGCTAGGCTGTATGGGGTCTCTCAGGCCACCCCCCGCCCCCGCCCGACACATCTCAGCCTGCACCTCCCAGCCTCCCCATCCGGTGCAGCTTATTCCACGCTGGTCACCTGCAGCCTATTTGAACCCCAGTTCTCATCCATAGTCCATGTTCACTCATCCAGCGGGCCGGCCTCACCCAGTCGCTCCTAGCCTTCACTCTCGCTGCCTGGAGTTTATCTCGTTGCCCGCCCTGATCCGTTTCAGTCCCCTCTCGCTTCGTGGCTCGTCATCATTAAAGTTTACGGCCTCCTCTATATTCCCTGACAATAACAACCAGTGGAGCTGCTGGTCGGATTTCTCGGTGGTTAGACAGTTGAGGGCTGTTGGGCTGCGGCCAAGTCTCTCTGTTCTTTTCCCTTCCGCCCCGACCCTCGAGACCTCCTACTCGGAGGAGAGGATCTCGCACCTGGATCCCGGCTCCTGAACCAGATCGGCCACCTCGGGCGGCAAGTCCTTCTTCTGCTCCATAACCTCGAGGATGTCGTCCAGGATCGAGGGCCCGAGGTCCAGCTGTAGGGAGAGGAGGGAGACGGCGTGGGGGAGCAAGGCCTCCGCCCGGGCCGCCGGGACCTTCTTGCTGATGCGGTTCTCCCCCGAGGTCTCCGCCCGGCCCGCCGGCTCCTTCTCCCGGCTCTCACTGTCTTTGCTGTCCAGGTGGAGCCTGGGTGGTTTAGGGGGAGCCCGGGGACCCCCGAGGGCCGGCAAGGAGACGGCGTTCTGCAGCAGGGGCGACAGGGGGAGGTGATCGCCTTCGCGGAGGCTGGCCGTCCTGCCCAGTTCGGCGGACGAGGAGGGCGGGGGCCGGGGCCGGAGATCGCTCAGCCGCCCGGGCAGCAGGTGCAGTTTCCCCTCGAGGAAGGAGAGGTCGCCGAAGACGTCGTCCGCCCCTCGGCTCCCGATGTGGATGGTGTGCCTGAAGTCCCCCAGGGGCGGGCTGATCATCTCCGAGCTCAGGGCCTCGCGGGGCTTCTTCTTGCCCCTGTGGCTGCCCCACTTCAAGGGGACGGGAGGCTTGGCCGACATTCCCTCCCCAGAGGCTGTCAGCTCTCTGCCCCCGGAGATCTCAGCAGACAGGGGGGCGGGGATTCGCTCTCCGGGTTCCCGAATGGTTCCCTTCTCCCGGTCCTCGCCGGCGCCCGAGTCTGCGGAAGGGAAAACGGACAGAGTTAACGGGGAGTCCTGAGGAAAGGTTGTCCGTCTCCCAGGCAGCGAGGAGGGAGCACCGCCGGAAGGGGTGGTGAGGGAACGCCGTGCCCAAGAGAGGAGTTGGCGAGGGAGCACTTTTACGCCAACGCGACCGTGTTGAAAGAGCGTCAAGCCGAGGGAGAGGTGGATTTGAGGGACCCAGGCGCGGTGCGGAACGAGATGCTTCCTCAACACCGCTTCTCACGCAAGGTGCCCTTCCTCCTCAACACCCCATCCCACGGTGCGACGCTCCCTCAGCGCCGCGCCTTTCCAACAAACGTCCGAAACTTTATTCAAAGACAAACGAAGGGTTACAATACAAATAATGAATTCAAATTAAAATGGAGATAATACTACTCAGTTCTCGGGGGAGGGGGAGGGGGGAACCATTCCCGGAAATCCCCCACTGTATTCATAATGGTGCACGCTCCCTCTCCCAAAGACACCGGCACGAATGGAGCCCCGGAAGAGGGATAGGCTGACCGCAAATGGCCGTGTTGGCCAGGCTAGCTGCAAGTCTACCAGGAGACACCCCCTCCTCTACGAGCGACCTCCCCCCCTCCCCCGCATAAACCAGGAGCGCGGGGCCGAAGTGCGGCCGGAACCTGAGCAGCCGCCCGTTCAGATACTCAGACAGGGGCTGCAGCCTCTCCCACTCCACGTGAACTTGGTACACGGACACCTGCTGTAACACCCTCCACTCCGGGTCGCCCACTGGGGACCTCCCTCACCCCCTGACGGCGTGACCGGAGGGCAGGAAGTGAAAGGTGTGCGAGAACGAGAACCAAACTCGAGAGAAAATCAGCAGTTGCAGGAAATCCAAAACAACACACACGCACACACACGCACACACACACACACACACACACACACACACACACACACGCACACACACACACACACACAGCTGGAGGAGCTCATCTATGGAAAAACAGTCGGCGCGTCACAGAACGGAGGAAGCGCCGCGCCGCGATGGGAGGGTGCGAGTGGACCCGCGACGCGGCATTTGCTATGTGGTGCCGGGGTCTGGTGTCCCAAGGGCTCCTCCAACTCCAGCAGCTCCGCCTTCCCACAGCGTGGCGCTCCCTCAGCACCGCCCCTGTCCACAGTGGCGCTCCCTCAGTACCGCCCACTTCCCACAGCGTGGCGCTCCCTCAGTACCGCTCCTCCGCAGTGCGGCGCTCACAAAGTGTCCGCTCTCACAAGCGCGGGAATCGCCGCCCGCTGCCACAACAATCAACTTTTAATCGGATACCCGGACATTTACCTCCGTCTATTATACCGAAAATTAACGGTCTCTTTGCAAATCCGCCGACTCACAATGACTCGACTGATTTGGGACTTCCGAAGACTTAAGGGTTAATTTAAAAACTAACAACAACTGACAGTACAGGAAGGGAAACTGTACCCCGAGGTGCACGATCTCTGAATGGAGCACTCGTTACTCGCGCAGCTGTGATACTGTGTCGGTGAACTTTCTTGGATTGGGGCCACATTAGGGGGCAGTGCCCGATCTGGCACAGGGCAGTGTGTGTGTGTGGGGGGGGGCTCCAACATTAATCTGACCCGGTGAGACTGTCACACAATGGAATGCAAACAGCGTGAGTCACCGACTGCAAAGTGTGTGTACACGCACGCAGGAGTCCTACTGGGTACTGCGGAGATCGACGAGACAGAGAGAGACAGAGAGAGACAGAGAGAGACGGAGAGAGACAGAGAGAGACGGAGAGAGACAGAGAGAGACAGAGAGAGACAGAGAGAGACAGAGAGAGACGGAGAGAGACGGAGAGAGACAGAGAGAGACAGAGAGAGACGGAGAGAGACGGAGAGAGACAGAGAGAGACAGAGAGAGACAGAGAGAGATTGTGTGTGTGTGAGAGAGAGACTGAGTGAGACAGAGAGAGACAGAGAGAGACAGAGAGAGACGGAGAGAGACAGAGAGAGACAGAGAGAGATGGAGAGAGACAGAGAGAGACGGAGAGAGATTGTGTGTGTGTGAGAGAGAGACTGAGTGAGACAGATTGTTCGTGAGAGTGTGTGCGTATTGTGAGAGAGACTGTACGTGTGTGAGAGACAGAGAGTGTGTGTTTGGGAGAGTGAGGGTGAAAGAGATACTGTGTGAGAGAGACTGTGTGTGAGAGAGACTGTGTGTGAGAGAGATTGTGTGTATGTGTGTGTGTGTGTGTGTGTGTGTGTGAGAGAGAGAGAGAGAGAGAGAGAGGGACTGTGTGTGAGAGAGATTGTGTGTGTGTGTGTGTGTGAGAGAGAGAGAGAGGTATGTGAGAGAGAGACTGTGTGAGAGAGATTGTGTATTTGAGAGAGAGGCTGTGAGATTGTGTGTGAGAGAGAGATTGTGTGTGTGAGAGAGACTGTGAGCGAGAGTGTGTGTGTGTGTGAAAGAGACTGTGTGAGAGTGTGTGTGTGTGAGAGAGACTGTGTGTGAGAGAGAGACTGTGTGTGAGAGAGAGAGACTGTGTGAGAGAGAGTGACTGTGTGAGGGAGAGAGGGACTGTGTGTGAGAGAGATTGTGTGTATGTGTATGTGTGTGTGTGTGTGTGAGAGAGAGAGAGAGAGAGAGGGACTGTGTGTGAGAGAGATTGTGTGTGTGTGTGTGTGTGAGAGAGAGATTGGGTATGTGAGAGAGACTGTGAGATTGTGTGTGAGAGAGAGATTGTGTATGTGAGAGAGAGACTGAGATTGTGTGTGAGAGAGAGATTGTGTGTGTGAGAGAGACTGTGTGAGATTGTGTGTGAGAGTGTGTGTGTGAGAGAGACTGTGTGTGAGAGAGAGACTGTGTGTGAGAGACTGTGTGTGAGAGAGAGACTGTGTGTGAGAGACTGTGAGAGGCAGAGAGATTGTGAGTAAGAGACAGATTCTCTGAGGCCAGTGACCGTCAGACCCAGGCCCCCCGAGCTGTGAGACAGTGGAATGTGTTCATTCCGGAAGCTTGCCACATCTCCAATATCTGCAGGACATCGGAATCTGCCCGACGTCAGGAGCATCTGCGCTCCTCACTGCCCTCAGTCAAGCAGCCAGCATTAATCAGAGACCCCACCCACCCCAGACATTCCCTCTCCTCTCCTCGTTATGACCCTTGCACCTTATAGTCTGCCTACACTTCGCCTTCTCTATAACACCTTATCCTGCATTCCAGCGCCTTCCCCTTGTCTAACTCACTGTGATGAAATGATCTGGTTGGCGGGCTTGCAAAACAAAGGTTTTCACTGTACCTCTGTACACGTGACAATAATAATGACTAATTAAGGAACTGCTGTAAGTAGCTGCAAGTTTGTCCGAGGCTGAATTAAAGGTGGTGATGAAGCAGCAGACAGGAGGGAGACTGCAAATCTGTCTGAGCGGTGTCATTACAACAACCTCTCGCTCAATGTCCGCAAGACCAGGGAGTTTCAGGAAGGGTGAGACGAGGGAACATGAATCAATCCTCACAGAGGGATCAGAAGTGGAGAGAGTGAGCAATTTCAAGTTCCTGGGTGTCAACATCTCTGAGGATCTGACCTGGACCCAACATATCGATGCGGTTACAAAGAAGGCAGGAGAGAGACTATACTTGGTTAGGACTTCGAGGAGATTTGCTTTGTGACCTAAAACTCTCAAAAACTTCTACAGATGTGCCGTGGGGAGCATTCTGACTGTCTGCCTCACCATCCACTGCACAGGGCCGAAAGAAGCTATGGAAAGCTCTTAAATTAGTCAGCTCCGTCATGGGCACTGGCCTCCGTAGTATCCAGGACATCGTCAAGGAGCGATGCCTCAGAAAGGCAGCGTCCATCATTACGGACCCCCATCACCCAGGACATGCCCTCTTCTCATTGCTACCATCAGGGAGGAGGTACAGGAGCCTGAAGACACACACTTGACGATTCAGGAACAGCTTCTTCCCCTCTGCCATCCAATTTTTAAATGGATATTGAAAGCATGAAAACAACTCTCTTTTTTAAAAATATTATTTCTGTTTTTGCACTATTTTTAATTTAACTATTTAATATATATATATATATATATATATATATATATACACATATATATATATATATATATATACTTACTGTAATTGATTTACTTTCTTTTCTATATTATTATCATGTATTGCATCGTACTGCTGCTGTTAACAAATTTCATGACATACGTCACTGATATTAAACCTGACTCTGATTCTCGACTGCAAGAGCCTCAGGACCCACACCACCAGGTTCAGGAACAGTTATTACCCCTCAACCATCAGGTAGAAGGTACAGGAGCCTCAGGACCCACACCACCAGGTTCAGGAACAGTTATCACCCCTCAACCATCAGGCAGGAGGTACAGGAGCCTCAGGACCCACACCACCAGGTTCAGGAACAGTTATCACCCCTCAACCATCAGGTAGAAGGTACAGGAGCCTCAGGACCCACACCACCAGGTTCAGGAACAGTTATCACCCCTCAACCATCAGGTAGAAGGTACAGGAGCCTCAGGACCCACACCACCAGGTTCAGGAACAGTTATTACCCCTCAACCATCAGGCTCCTGAACCAGAGGGGATAACTTCACTCACCCCAACACTGAGCTGTTCCCACGACCTACGGACTCACTTTCAAGGACTCTTCATCTCATGTTCTCGATATTTATTTATTTACTATTATTTCTTTCTTTCTGAACTTGCACAGTTCGTTGACTTCTGCACTCTGATTGATCACCTGAGTTGGCGCAGCCTTACATTGATTCTGTTATGGTTATTCTATTGAGTATGCGCGCAAGAAAACGAATCTCAGGATAATAAATTGACTTTGAACTTCTGTGTACTGGAAATGACATTAAACAATCTTTCATCTTGAAGAAGGTGAGATCAGATCCTCTATCTCTAGACTCTGATGTAGAGGGTGGGGCTGCGGGGACTGTGTGTTTAAGGGGGTGGAGGGGGGAAGGCGCGTAAGATTCAAGTTTTACAGATACATCCTCTCTGGATGCATCCCGGCTCGGCACAGGAACCGCTCTGCCGGTGACCGCGAGAAGCCGCGGGGAGTCGTGGACACAGTTCAGCACATCACGGAAACCAGCCTCCCCTCCGTGGACTCTGTCTACACTCCTCACTGCGTCAGTAAAGCAGCCAGTGTAATCAAACACCCCCGCCCACCCCCCTGATATACTTCCTCCTCCCTCTCCCATCGGGCAGAAGATGAAAAAGCCTGAAAGCTCGTCCTACTAGGCTCAGGGACAGATTCTACCCCGCTGTTATAAGACCTGAACGGTCCCTCTATATGTTAAGACGGATTCGTGGCCTCAGAATCTACCTTGCACCTTATTATCTGCCAGTGCTGCACTTTCTCTGTAACCGTAGCAATCTATTCTGCACTCTGTTACTGCTTTTCCCTTGACCCACCTCCATGTACTGATGAAGTGAAATATTCTGCAGGCGAGCAAAGTTTCGCACTGAACCTCGCTACCTGTCGGAACTGGTTGATTGTTGTCATAATAAGATCATAATGAGGTCAATTGCAAGGTCAAGTGTCAATCTTATTGTTCAAGAGGTCGGTTCAATAGTCTTGCCCCTTATTGTCACCTTGCAGTGCACTTTCTCTGTGGCTGTGACGCTCTATTCTACTTGCTGTTCGTGCTTTCCCCTTGGTTCCTTAAGTTTGTCAGAGCTGGGGGAGGACACGCTCCCGCTAGCTATTAAATGCTCCCAGTGGTGGACACCTCAAACAGCCTCTGACAACCAAGCCCAGCTCCTGGCCTTCACGTGTGGCTTAGCTACTAAGCCCGGTGGAACTGTTTCTACTGACAGGAGAAGGGGCGAAGGCCAGTTACTGGCGCCTTAAAGCCAGTCGCTTCGGGCAGACGGGGCTCGTCAGCCGTGGTTGGCAGCTCATCTAGGAGAAGGAAAACTCTGATCTCAAACCTCCGCTGCCTTGTGGCTGCACCCACTCATGGGGAAGGCTTTGGGAGTGAACCCTGAGGGAAAAATCCGGAGCTGGAGTCCCTCTGTTGAGTTCAATGCCGACTGGCAACCTGCAACACCGCCGGTGCCAAATTGTATTGGTCTCTGCCGTTCCTTTGGGTTCATCTGATGCGTGGAGAGGGGGAGCCTGTTACATGGGCTCTCCATATCATACTGCCCTGGCTTGCATGTCTAGACAGCTGGGACACAATATCCATGGTTGACCCTGACCAACGGAGGCCTCTCAGATTGTCTTGCCTTGTTCTACCTCAATGCACTGTCCGAAAAGTTTGCAAGACAAGCTTCTGACTGCATCTTGGTGCATGGGACGACAATAAACAAATTTACAATTTAACGTTGAGGCAGGGTTGGTGTCATAAAAAACACAGGCAAGATACAGGAGTTGGCCACAGCCCCACAAACCTGCCCTCAAGTATGGCACCAAAGACTCTCGTACAGATGTACCGTGGAGAGCATTCCGACTGGCTGCATCACCGTCTGGTACAGGGGGGAGGGCACTGCACAGGATCAGAAAAAGCTGCAGAGAGTTGTACACTCAGCCAGCTCCACCATGGCCACCAGCCTCCCCAGCATCGAGGACATCTTCAAGAGGCAGATTCCATCATTAAGGACCCCCATTACCCAGGACATGCCCTCTTCTCATTGCTACCATCAGGGAGGAGGTACAGGAACCTGAAGACACACACTCAACATTTTAGGAATAACTTCTTCTCTTCCACTTTCAGATGTCTGACTGGTCCATGAACTCATGTCGTGGCTATCCCTTGAGGTCGAGGACGATGGCCTTCGTCCTGAAGAAGTGGCCCACAGAGTGAAGACGCCTGTGCGTGTATTTGTTTAACGTGTACTTGATGTTGCACTCCAAGAAGCACACGATACTTCACAAATCAACCAAATGATTCCAGTGGCATGAAAACCACGACGACTGGAGCTGAAGGATTTGTTGCAGCCTTCATCGGCCTTCACAGCCATTGAGTTCAAAGTAACCTCGTCCGCCTGTTCCACCGCTGAGGTCTTGGTTGGATTGTTCTCTGTCAGGGACCTCACCCTCGACCTTACTGCCATGGGTGACCCTACCAGGAGCATAGCTCCAGACGGCATCGCCCTCGGGATCACAGGACCAGATAAGCTTCTCCACCACAACAAGGTGACAATCCATGAACTCGTGTACACTACTTCTGTAACTTGCTCTCTGTCTGCACTAGTTATTTATCCCTTATTATGACTTATAGTTTTTTTTAATGTACTACAACACACTGCTGCTACAGAACAACAAATTTCATGACCTGTGTCAGTGATAGTAATCTGAATCTGATTCTAAACTCCATCATGGGCACCAGCTTCCCCGCCACCCCCCCCCCCATATTGAGGACAAAGGCAGCGCCCCAAGGCAGCAACAGTGATACTAAACAGCGGCTTGCTCGAAGCTATTACAGCTGGGAGCATTGGAGTTCAGAGTTCAATTCCGGCGTGCTCTGCAAACAAGTTCCTTTCCCGTGTGCCCCTGGGTGCTCCGGTTTCCTCCCGCAGTCCGAAGTTAGTCAGTTAATTGGTCATTGCTAATTGCCCTGTGATTAGGCGAGGGTTAAATCGGTGGACTGCTGGGAGGATCATTGGGCTGGAAGGGCCTGCTGGAAGATGCAGTCATTGGAAGTGTTGTGTATACTATGAACCAAAATCAGTGCAGACACCTAGTGCAGATAATGGACAGTCTTCATACAATGCTGTCGACAATTGCATCCTCCAAACCTTCATTCTCATTGTAACATTCAGGATGATTGTCAATACCTCCAAATTCTTCATAGTTCCTAACTTGTTGGAGCAGTGAAATAGTTTCATTTTCACTCCCATCGGTTCCTGGCATCTCCAAGCCCGAATGCTTGAAACTGTTCTGAATTGCCTTACTGCCCATTCCTCGGCAATTGTAACTGACAAAACAAATCACTGCTTTTTTGAACAGAAACACCTGCAACTGACACTATTTTAAAACTGCTCGCGCTAAGCACGATGCAGTGTCTAATGGCCGTACACGTGACTGACGCGAGTTAGAAGGTGTTCGGAAACAGTCTCCAATTAAAGCGGTGTAGTGATTCAAATAAATGAAGGGAACTCCGGCTAGTTTTTCAATTTGTTTTTGTTCTTTAAGAGTTGTCCCAAATAAGCAGCTGCCCCGATTAACCAATAGCCCAATTAATCAGAATCTGCTCTATATACTGTAGAGAGAGAGAGAGAGAGACAGGTAGATATACATATAAACACATACACTCAGTGGCCACTGTATTAGGTACATCTGCTCGTTAATGCAGCTATATAATCAGCCAATCATGTGGCAGCAACTCAATGCATAAAAGCATGCAGGCATGGTCAAGAGGTTCAGTTGTTCAGACCAACCATCAAAACAGGGAAGAAATGGGATCTAGGTGACTTTGACCATGGAAACATCAACAGAAACTCCAGGGTCCTCATCCCTGGGAAAGGAAGGATCTTTGTCCAGAGCAGGAGTTCCAGACCTGGGGTCCACGGATGCCTCAGTTAATGGCAGGGGTCCATGGCATGTAAAAAGTTTGGGAACCCAAGAAGATGGGCTGCATCTGGGAACAAACTGAAAGACTGGCCCAGGATAAAGGACTCTGGTGAGCTGCTATTGGCAGTCCATGAAGGGAACGAGCTGCCGGTGGAAGTGGTGGGTGTGGGATTGATTGCAACATTTAACACTCAACATGGGCACTCTTATCAAAAAGGCTCAGCAGAGGTATTTCCTACGTCAACTCAGGAAGTACAACCTGCCTCAGGAGCTGCTGATTCGATTCTATTCAGGAATAATCCAGTCTGTTCTCTGTTCTTCCATCACTGTCTGGTTTGGATCAGCTGCCAAACAAGACAAGAATAGACTCCAAAGAACCGTCGGGGCTGCGGAAAGGATTATTGGTGTGAAGCTGCCCTCGATCCAGGACTTATCTGCACCTAGAGTCAGGAATCGAGCAAGCAGCATCATTGTGGACCCATCACACCCTGGACATCACCTGTTCCAACTCCTTCCTTCTGGCAGGCACTTTAGATCACTGTATGCCAGGACAAATAGGTACAAGAACAGTTTCTTTCCGTATGCCGTCAGTCTTATGAACACTTGAATTTTAGTCTATTATAAACCAAGTCCACCTGTACATACACTGGTGTACAGCACCTCATTGTATATAGTTCACGATTATTTGCACTATTGTTTTGTTTGCTTTTTGATTCTGTACAGCGAGAGCTCAGGGAAACCGGCATCAAATTCCCTGTGTGTGTCCACATACTTGGAGATAATAAAGGATTCTGATTCTGATTCTGATTTAAGCGAAGTTTTGGATGGGTACATGGATGGGAGGGCTATGGTCCAGGCGCGGGTAGATGGGCTGAAGGGTCTGTGAGAGCCTGGAATGCTCCGTGACAACGTGCAAACTTGTTGGTCCGTCATGAAGCTGGAATATCGAACTGCCTCCCCCGATTCCAGATGAACAGAGATTCCTTCTCAGGAACAGATCAGAACGAGATGACAACCAACGTACACCCAGTACTTCCAACGCACACGGCTAAGTACTGGCAGCTTCTACAATGTTCCCGATTGTCAACTGCGTTTATTTTTTTAATGAAAGGATTAATGAGGTGTGCTAAAACAAAATAATCTAGTTGAAGAATATGAACTGCGCCGCGGACGGCGGAGAGAGGAGGGGGGTTGGGCAATGGGATTAGCAACCCCCATCCCGTAAAAACCCAGAGCTGCGGAAACACCAACAGAATCTCCAGAGGCCTCATCACCGGGAGAGGAACGACCTTGGCCCGGACGTCCTGAGGTGAGAGCCGCCAGTCGGTCTACCGCCACCTCGAAGCGGACACCAGGAAGATGGACGAAACCCGGGACTGGCGGCTAGAACGACTAGAAAGCCCGGACTCGGGCAGAGGACTCTGGCGAGCTGCTGTCGGCGGCCTGCACCCCAGCGGAAGAAGAAAAAGAAAAGAGAATAACTGCGAATAAAAAGGGCGATCAGAACTCTGAGGTTTCGAAACACTGCGACGCGGAGTGAGGCCATTCGTCCCGTCGGGTTCGTGCTGGCCCCAGCAGAACAGCCTCGTGACTCGTTTCCTCCCCTCAGATCAGAATGAGGTTTATTATCCCTGACGTACACTGAGGGGCCACTTTATTAGGCACGCCAGCTCGTTAATGCAAATAGCTAATCAGCCAATCACGTAGCAGCAACGCCGCGCATAAGAGCATGCGGACACGGTCAAGAGGTTCAGTTGTTGTGCAGACCAAACATCCGAATGGGGGGAGAAACTCAGTCGGGGATAACCCCGCGACAAAACAAAACAATAAAAAAACACCTCTCTGCTTTGTCCGTGGATATCCAGGCTAAAGATGCCCCCGCGTCGCGACGAGCGGGTCTCTGTCACCGACTGTGCGCTCCGAGCTCTGCGGCAAAATGAGCACCAGACGCCAACCATACCCTCAAGAAGCCGTTCCCCCGGGGCCGACAGACACCGTCCTTTCCAAAAGGAGCCGCTTCTCCGCTGTCGACGTGTCGCGCCAGCTACTTCGGAGGGCTGTGTGTCAATAGAGGAACTATCAATCGGGCGGGTCGGACTTCGCTCCAGCCGCGAACCGGTGGCCAGTCTACCTCTGCCCTGTTGAGCAACTAATATTGGTCAGGAGAATCCTTTCAGAGAACTTTTTTCACGGCTTTTTCTTCAACCCCGGCGCTGGGACACCAACTAATAACTAACCCCCCCAAAAAACAAGTGTGGGACTCCCTCTGGATTCAGAAGGCACAACGGTTTCTTCTTAGGCCCACCACTCCGACTGGGGCACGGGCCAGGACGGCGGGTCGCCGGAGTCCCCTGTCCTGGGCCAAGACAAGATCGACTGGCCCTGGGGCTTCCACATTTACCGCAGGACTTTGTGAGTCTTCTCGGCGTAGATCCTTCTTCTCCCAGGGATGGGATCTGCGGAGTTTCTGAAGTTCTGGATTTTTTTTTAAGGGAAGTGGGTTGCTAGACCCCCACCCCAACCCTCTTACAGCAGGGCTGACGACACACACTCAGCGATTCAAGAACAGCTTCTTCCCCTCTGCCATGCGGTTCCTGAATGGACAGTGAACAACACCTCGCTACTTTTTTATATCTGTTTTCGCACTACTTAATTAATTCAGCTATATAGACACACACATATATACCCCACAAACAAGAGAAAATCTGCAGATGCTGGAAATCCAAGCAACACACCCAAAATGCTGGAGGAATTCAGCAGTCCTGGCAGCTTCTATGGATTAGAGTAAACGGTCGATGTTTCAGGCCTTTGACAGGACTGGAGTAAAAAAGATGAGGGAAAAGCCTTCCCACTACTTTTTTATTTCTTTTTTGTTGCTCTCTTTTTGCATTACTTAATTTAATTTTTAAATATATATTTTGTATTGTAATTTATAACTTTTTTTATTATTAAGGATTGCAACATACAGCAGCTGCAAAACAAATGTTACAACATATAAGCCGATAAGATATAGGAACAGAATTAGGCCATTTGGCCCATCGAGTCTGCCCTGCTATTTCATCATGGCTGATCCATTTTCCCTCTCAGCCCCCAGTCTCCTGCCTCTCTCCATAACTTTTCACACCCTGACCTATCAACCTCCGCCTTAAATGCACCCAGTGACTTGGCCTTTCCGGCCGCCTGTGGCAACGAATTCCACAGATTCACCTCCCTCTGGCTAAGGAAATTCCTCCTCATCTCTGTTCTCAATGGATGTCCCTCTATTTTGAGGCTGTGTCCTCTGGTCCTAGACTCTCCCAAGATAGGAAACATCTTCTCCACATCCACTCTATCTGTGTTCTCTGGTCCTAGACTCCCCCACTATAGGAAACATCCTCTCCACATCCACTCTATCTGTGTCCTCTGGTCCTAGACTCCCCCACCATAGGAAACATCCTCTCCACATCCACTCTATCTGTGTCCTCTGGTCCTAGACTCCCCACTATAGGAAACATCCTCTCCACATCCACTCTATCTGTGTCCTCTGGTCCTAGGCTCCCCCACTATAGGAAACATCCTCTCCACATCCACTCTATCTGTGTCCTCTGGTCCTAGGCTCCCCCACTATAGGAAACATCCTCTCCACATCCACTCTATCTGTGTCCTCGGCTCCTAGACTCCCCCACTGTAGGAAACATCCTCTCCACATCCACTCTATCTGTGTCCTCTGGTCCTAGGCTCCCCCACTGTAGGAAACATCCTCTCCACATCCAGTCTATCTGTGCCCTCTGGTCCTAGACTCCCCCACTATAGGAAACATCCTCTCCACATCCACTCTACCTGTGTCCTCTGGTCCTAGACTTCCCCACTATAGGAAACATCCTCTCCACATCCACTCTATCTGTGTCCTCTGGTCCTAGGCTCCCCCACTATAGGAAACATCCTCTCCACATCCACTCTATCTGTGTCCTCTGGTCCTAGGCTCCCCCACTATAGGAAACATCCTCTCCACATCCACTCTATCTGTGTCCTCTGCTCCTAGACTCCCCCACTGTAGGAAACATCCTCTCCACATCCACTCTATCTGTGTCCTCTGGTCCTAGGCTCCCCCACTGTAGGAAACATCCTCTCCACATCCACTCGATCTGTGTCCTCTGGTCCTAGACTCCCCCACTATAGGAAACATCCTCTCCACATCCACTCTATCTGTGTCCTCTGGTCCTAGACTCCCCCACTATAGGAAACATCCTCTCCACATCCACTCTATCAAGGCCTTTCACCATTCGATACGTTTCAATAAGATCCACGCTCATTCTTCAAAGTACCAGCCAGTACAGGCTCAGAGCCATCAAACACTTCTCTTACAACAAGCCTTTCAATCCTGGAATCATTTTTTGAACCCTCTCCAATGTCAGCACATCCTTTCTTACATAAGGGGCCCAAAACTGCTCACAATACTCCAAGTGAGGCCTCACCAGTGCTTTCTAAAACCTCAACATTACATCCTTGCTTTTATATTTTAGTCCTCTCGAAAGAAATGCTAACATCACATTTGTCTTCCTCACCACAGACTCAACCTGCAAACTAACCTCTAGGCAATCCTGCACAAGGTCTTCCCAAGTCCTTTTGCGTCTCAGTTTTTTTGTACTTTCTCTTTGTTTAGAAAATAGTGTATGTTTTCATTTCTTCTATCAAAGTGCATGACCGTAGACTTCCTGACACTGTATTCAATCTGCCACTTCTCTCCCCAAGGTTCCTCATGAGTTAACAGCATCAAAACAGGCCCATCGGCCCATCTAGTGCATGCCAGTATTTTACTCTGTTTTTTTCCCCGTGCACACTGGCAGGGGTGGGGGGGGGAATTTAACCCCCCCTGACCCCGCACGCGGTTGGGCTGTGGGGGTAAACCGTAGCACCCCAGGCGGTTACGGGGAGAAGGTGCAAACTCCACTCAGACGGCCCCGGCCCCTGCCACGCGAGGCCGCACCGCGATAGGCGGTGCGCTACACTTAGAGCACGCCGGCACGGAAACGGTCCGGCCCGTGCCGAACTGCTCAGCCTTTCCAGCTTTCTGCTCCGTTTTTATCCGGGCGGGGAGCTGGCTGCCGGTAAAGCTAACTCGGGGGGAGGGGGGTGGTGTGAGAGCTCCCATCCACGCCCTACCTGCGTGCTGTCAACAGGCCTCACACCGCGAGCGACCCAGATTCCATTCCCGCCGCCGCCTTCACGGAATGGGTATGTCCTCATCGTGTTTACTCCAGATGCTCGTCTCACCTCTCGCATCCCAGAGGCATACGGGTCAGTAGGTAGGGTGGTTAAGAAAGCTTATGGGGTGTTAGCTTTCTTAAGTTGAGGGATAGAGTTTCAGAGTCGCGATGTAATGATGCAGCTCTATAAAACTCTGGTTAGGCCACACTTGGAGTATTGTGTCCAGTTCTGGTCGCCTCACTATAGGAAGGATGTGGAAGCATTGGAAAGGGTACAGAGGAGATTTATCAGGATGCTGCCTGGTTTAGAGAGTATGCATTATGATCAGAGATTAAGGGAGCTAGGGCTTTACTCTTTGAAGAGAAGGAGGATGCGAGGAGACATGATAGAGGTGTACAAGATAATAAGAGGAATAGATAGAGTGGATAGCCAGCACCTCTTCCCCAGGGCACCACTGCTCAGTACAAGAGGACATGGCTTTAAGGTAAGGGGTGGGAAGTTCAAGGGGGATATTAGAGGAAGGTTTTTTACTCAGAGGGTGGTTGGTGCGTGGAATGCACTGCCTGAGTCAGTGGTGGAGGCAGATACACTAGTGAAGTTTAAGAGACTACTAGACAGGTATATGGAGGAATTTAAGGTGGGGGGTTATATGGGAGGCAGGACTTTGAGGGTCAGCACAACATTGAGGGCCAAAGGGCCTCTAC
Source organism: Mobula birostris (assembly GCF_030028105.1). Lineage (NCBI taxonomy): Eukaryota > Metazoa > Chordata > Chondrichthyes > Myliobatiformes > Myliobatidae > Mobula > Mobula birostris. Next base: position 4,982,845 of record NC_092397.1, read on the forward strand.
TGTGCTGTACTATTCTATGTTCTATGTAGTAGGTTATTTGGTCACTTGGGTTCATTATGCCAGCATGGTAGCGTAGTGGTTAGCACATAGTGGTTACAGTGCAGGCGACATGGGTTCAATTCCTGTCACTGCCTGTAAGGAGTCTGTATGTTGTCTCAGTTTCTGTGATTAGCCTAGGATTCCCTGTTACAGAAATCTGAAATAAGAATCAGTGGATTGCCAGGCAGCACGGCGTATCTCTGAAAAATTATAAATGTCAGTCACCGTCCTGATCGCCCAGCCCAGATAAGAGAAGGGAGGAGAGAGTTCAGTAAGATTGAAAGCGTACAGGGAAAATTTACGAGCTTGTTTCCCGGAACCCGAAGTGTTTAAGGGGGAATGTGAGGGGGAACGTCCAGAGAGCGGTGGCAGTGTGGGATGAGCTGCCAGTGGAAGGGGTGGGTGAGGGTTCATTTTAAGAGAAGCTTGGAGAGGTACATGGATGGGAGGGGTTTGGAGGCCGATGGTCCGGGTGCTGTGGGTCTGGCCAGAGTAACAGCTCAGCACGGACTAGATGGGCCGAAGGGCCTGTTTCTGTGGCTGTAGTTCTCCATGACCCTAGACAGGGTGAATGGTCTCTGCCCAGGGTAGGGGTTCCTAAAACCAGACAGCAAAGGCGAGAGGGGGAACATTTTTAGGGGTCTTGGGAGGGTGGGGCAAGTGTGGTAGAGGTGGCTATCAAGTACGTGGATAGGAACGGTTTGAAGGGATACTGGCAAGGTTTATAGCAGGGGTTCCTGACATTTCTTTATGCCATGGACCCCTACCATTAACTGAGGGGTCCATAGACCCCAGGTTGGGGACCCCTGGTTCAGAGACAAGGTCAAGTGACCAGCTTTGGCCAGCACGGGTGAGGGGTTCTCCCTGTGAGCATGTGGGTTCCCTCTGGGCAATCCGGTTGCCTCCCACATCCCAAACGCGTTCATTATGCGCCCTGTCGTATGGCATGGGCGATCGAAGTTCAAACTAAATGTTATTATCAGAGAAGAAACACAGAAAACCTACAGCACAATACAGGCCCTTCGGCCCACAAAGCTGTGCCAAACACGTCCTTACTTGAGAAATTACCTAGTATTACCCATAGCCCTCTATTTTTCTACGCTCCATGTACCTATCCAGGGCTCTCTTAAAAGACCATATAGATATATGTCACCACATACAACCCCGAGATTCATTTTCCTGCAGACATACTCAGCAAAGCTATAGAACAGTTAAAGGCATCCATTAGTCTTGCGAGACCGTGGATCTGCACCTGGAAGGTCTTCACTCTCCAGGGCGCAGGTCTGGGCAAGGTTGTATGGAAGACCGGCAGTTGCCCATGCTGCAAGTCTCCCCTCTCCACGACACCGATGTTGTCCAAGGGAAGGGCATTAGGACCCATACAGCTTGGCACCGGTGTCATCGCAGAGCAAGGTGTGATTAAGTGCCTTGCTCAAGGACACAACACGCTGCCTCAGCTGGGGCTCGAACTAGCGACCTGCAGGTCACTAGTCGAATGCCTTAACCACTTGGCCACGTGCCCACATAGAATAGTAACTATAACGGAATCAATGAAAGATCAACCAGAGTGCAGAAGACAACAAACTCTGCAAATGCAAATATAAATAAACAGTAACAAATAATGAGAACATGAGATAAAGTGTCCTTAAAGTGAGATCACTGGTTGTGGGAACATCTCAATGGATGGGCAAGAGAGTGTAGTTATCCCCTTTTGTTCAAGAGCCTGATAGTTGCGGGGTAGTAACTGTTCCTGAACCTGGTGGTGCGAATCCTGAGGCTCCTGTACCTTCTACCTGATGGCAGCAGCGAGAAGAGAGCGTGGCCTGGGTGGTGGGGATCTCTGATGATGGATGCTGCTTTCCTATGACAGCCTTTCATGTAGGTGTGCTCAGTGGTGTGGAGGGCTTTACCTGTGATGGACTGGGCCGTATCCACTACTTTTTGTAGGATTTTCCACTCAATGACCATGACCATGATTGCTCTTGGCAAATTATTTCTATAGAAGTGGTTTTGCCATTGCCTTCTTCTGGTCAGTGTCTTTACAAGATGGGTGACCCCAGCTGTTATCAATACTGTATATTGTCTGCCTGGTGTCAGTGGTCACATAACCAGGACTTGTGCTGTGCACCGGCTGCTCATACGACCATCCACCGGCTGCTCCCATGGATTCACGTGACCCTGATCGGGAGCTAAGTAGGTGCTACACCTTGCCTGAGGGTGACCTGCAGGCTAGCGGAGGGAAGGAGCACCTCACTGCTCCTTTGGTAGAGACGTATCTCCACCCTGACACTCATTCCCCGTTATAGAAATCTGAAATAAGAACAAACGCAGACAGCTCCATCATGGGCAAAAACCTCCCCAGCGTCCAGGACATCTCCAAAAGGCCATATGCCTCAATCCATCATTAACAACCCCCATCACCCAGGACGGGCCCTCTTCTCATTGCTACCATCGGGGGGAGGTACAGGAGCCTGAAGACACACACTCAACGATTCAGGAACAGCTTCTTCCCCTCAGCCATCCGATCTCTGAATGGACATTGAACCTGTGACTACCTCCTCATTATTTTTCCCTCTTTTTTTTAAACTACATATTGAATTTAATTTAACTTTATATATATATTTATTATTATAGTTTTGATTACTGTGTATTGCACTGTACCACTGCCACAAAACCACAAATTCCACGGCATATGCTGTTGATTTTAAACCTGATTCTGAGCCTGATTATTGATTATTGATTGATTGATTGCGATACTGTGTGGAGGAGGTCCTTCCAGCCCTTTGTTCCGCACCGCCCAGCAATCCCCCAGTTTAATCCTAGCCCAATCATGGGACAATTTACAATGAGCGATTAACCCACCAACTGGCCTGTCTTTTGGAATGTGGGAGGAAACCAGCGCACCCAGAGGAAATCCCGTGGTCACGGGGAGAACGCATAAACTCCTTATAGGCGGCAAGTAATTCTGATACGAGAGATTCTGCAAAATGCTGGAAATCCAGAGCAACATGCACGAAGAGCTGGAGGAACTCAGCAGATCGGGCAACAGTCCACGTTTCTGCCAGCGACCCTTCATCAGGAAAGCTGAGTCCCGATGAAGGGTCTCGGCCCAAAACGCCGACTGTTCACTGTTCCCCGTAGATGCTGCCTGGCCTGCTGAGTTGCTTCAGAATTTCACAACGTACATCAGTATATCGAACCTGATTGTGGAAGAAGAGTTAGTATCAATGATCTGTTATCACCCATCAATCACCAACCGGAAACTCAGACTGTTTCTCCGTCCACAGGTGCTGCTAAATATTTCTAACTTCTATTACTTTTACCATAAGAGATACAACATAGAAATCTACAGCACATTACAGACCTTCAACCCACAATGTTGTGTCGACCATGTAACCTACTCTAGAGACTACCTAGAACTTCCCTAGCACGTAGCCCTCTATTTTCCATAGGAGCAGAATTAGGCCATTCAGCCCATCGAGTCGGCTCCGCCATTCCACCATGGCTGATTTATTGTCTCTTGGCACCATTCTCCTGCCTTCTTTCCAAAACCGCTGATGCCCCTGATCAATCAAGAACCTGCAACCTATTATGTACTCAAGGAAGTTAGCTTTACAGCATTAATGGTGGTTAGCTGAGAACCATGCCTCCAAAAAGCTTTTTGATTGTTTGTCTAAAACGGGTATCCGAGGAAATATCATGTATTTGTGAAGTCAGAACAAGGTTATAAACGTAGAGAGCAGCTCAGACTTATTAAGGATGGGATTAGGAACATGAAGAAACGTGAAAGAAACTCCGGGTGGACAAGAGTCTATTCCTCTGGCTTCGATATTTGCAATGGACGATCCATTCATCGTATCGTTGGTATATCTTTTTTAGTTTATAGGAATTGTGCCTGGGTTTTAGAAATGCTTTGAGCTTCATGATTGAAAAATGGTCTTAAGAAATGCTTACACGAGGAATTCTGCAGATGCTGGGAGTTCAAGCAATGCACATCAAAGTTGCTGGTGAACGCAGCAGGCCAGGCAGCATGTCTAGGAAGAGGTACAGTCGACGTTTCGGGCCGAGACCCTTCGTCAGGACTAACTCTGGTTAATCTGGCCTACTGCGTTCACCAGCAACTTTGATGCGTGCTGCTTAGAAATGCTTTGTTTCTTAGAAACGGTTGATAATTTGGAAATGTTTAAGATAGAAATCCTCTGTGAGCCTTAGATGTGTTTTAAGAATGTTGTCTGAAGTTAAACGTGTATCACTGACCTCCAAGAGAACTACAATCTTGCAATGGGTTTGGAGGGCTATGACCCAGAGAGCTATGTTGGCCGGAGTCAGGGCTTTATCGGCTCTCTGTGGGGTCAGCCACGCCAAACATGTGAAAGGGTAAGAGTGGTCCACCGGTCCTCCAGGTTCGGGGGTTCAGCTTAGGGCTAGCAACCCCGAGTGGCCAAACAAAACTGTTATGGAAATGAAGATTCTTTCTCCATCCGAGTGTGACGGTATTCCTGAGTCTCCACCCGGGACTTGCATGACTGACAGGAGTGAAAACCGAGAGGAAGCTCCTGACACGATGAAGGAAGCCCTGAACACCGCCAGAGATGGAGGACCTCCATTGCTGTCGTAAACGCCAGCAGCATAATGGGGAGTAGGCAACTGAAAAAAAAAATGGACTGTGCTTTAAGTTACTTTCTTCGCAGGAAAAATCTCTTCGGTAGGGAGGAGGGACTCACCACTCAATAAAAATGGGTATCGGGAGCCGAACTCGCCATGGAGCGTAAACAGGGAAGTGAACTAGTTTTTGAAGATTGGATATTTACAGTATAATCTCCCTTTAGTGAGAACACTCGTGGCTACTTACATTGGGTCGGGCACAAGGTCTCCACTTGAGTTTAGAACTTTACGGGAGAGGAACCCAATACCTACCCATCTTCTAGACCTCTCAAAATGAATACTCACTTGGGTGAGGCCTCATCTGGAGTATTGCATGAAGTTCTGGTCGTCCCCACTACAGGAAGGATGTTGAGGCTTAGAAACATAGAAACATAGAAAATAGGTTCAGGAGTAGGCCATTTGGCCCTTCGAGCCTGCACTGCCATTCAGTATGATCATGGCTGATCATCCAACTGAGAACTCTGTACCTGCCTTCTCTCCATACCCCCTGATCCCTTTAGCCACAAGGGCCTTATCTAACTCCCTCTTAAATATAGCCAATGAACTGGCCTCAACTGTTTCCTGTGGCAGAGAATTCCACAGATTCACTACTCTCTGTGTGAAGAAGTTTTTCCTAATCTCAGTCCTAAAAGGCTTCCCCTTTATCCTCCAACTGTGACCCCTCGTTCTGGACTTCCCCAACATCGGGAACAATCTTCCTGCATCTAGCCTGTCTAATCCCTTTAGGGTTTTATACGTTTCAATAAGATCCCCCCCCAATCTTCTAAATTCCAGAGAGTATAAGTCTAGTCGATCCAGTCTTTCATCATATGAAAGTCCTGCCATCCCAGGAATCAATCTGGTGAACCTTCTTTGTACCCCCTCTATGGCAAGGATGTCTTTCCTCAGATTAGGGGACCAAAACTGCACACAATACTCCAGGTGTGGTCTCACCAAGGCTTGTACAACTGTAGTAGTACCTCCCTGCTCCTGTACTCGAATCCTCTTGCTATGAATGCCAGCATACCATTCGCCTTTTTCACCGCCTGCTGTACCTGCATGCCCACTTTCAATGACTGGTGGAAAATGACACCCAGGTCTTGTTGCACCTCCCCTTTTCCTAATCGGCTTTGGAGAGGGTGCAGAAGAGGTTCACCAGTATGCTGCCTGGTTTAGAGAGTGTGTGCTATCAGAGAGGCTGGATAAACTTGGGTTGTTTTCTCTGGAGCACCAGGGGCTGAGGGGAGATCTGATAGAGGTTTATAAGATTATGAGAGGCATAGATAGTGGACAGAGAGCATCTGTTTCCCCAGGGTTGAAATTGAGGGCATGCATTGAAGGTGAGGGAGGGTAGATTCAAAGGGGTAGGTGTTTTACTCAGAGAGTGGCGGATGCCTGGTATGGTTGCAGAGGCAAACACATTAGAGGCTTTTAAGAGCCGTTTGGATCGGCACACGGATGTGAGTGCCGATATAGACATGGTGTAGGGAGGAGGCATTCATTTTGGGGTTGGGGTGGGGTTGTGAATTACTTTTTAACTGGTTCGGTACAACGTTGTGGGTCCAAGGGCCCTGTTCCTGCTGTACGGTTCAGGGTTCTAACTCTGCACTTGCCTTCCTTCCGTCGGCTCAACCGGCAAGTTGAATTCCACCACCTGTCACCGTCTCGTCCCACACCGACCCGGGGCAGTCTCACACTGCCGGCACGCCCGGCGGACACCCCGCAAAACCCGACCCCTCTTTCAGGCCACATTGTACGTACCAGCACCCGCGTCCGCTTACTCGAGGGGGGTGGGGGTTAACAGATCTTTAACTCATTCTCCGACCCGCTGTCGTGTGACAGTGGCGTTCTGGGCTGATCGTTGTTTCAGAGACTAATGCTGCTGACGAACTAAGCCGGCTTCGTTATACCCAGTGCAAGGACTGAAGTCCAGGTGACAGCGCCCACCGGCTCCCGCTGCACTCGGCTGATCCCGGGAGGGGTGGCCGACTCCCCGAGAGCCAAAATTGAAAGCGGGCGGCCGCGTTCAGTTGAAGTTTCTGCGCCTCGCCCGGCGATGCCGCAAGTACTTCCTCTTTACCGCCCGGGGCCAATTCTGTACTACGGAATGATGAGATTATATATTAAAAAAAACCAGTCCCTGCCAGGTCTGACAGTCTGAAACCAACAACGATCGTCGGGCGGGGAATAGAGGGGAAGTTAACCTTTGCTGTACCTGTCCCGGGCAAATTTAAGATTCAAGATTGTTCAACGCGATTTCCAGTACGCAAGTGTAAAGGAGGACGAAATAATTGTTACTCCGGATCCGATACAGCGCAAAAAGAAAACCACACAATCAGATAAAGAACACGATAACAAAAAAAACAACAGCTCAAGATGTTGGATTTTCGAAGTTTCATTCCGGCGGCGACTGGAAGGAGGTTGTACGTTCTCCCCGTGAACCGTGTGGGTTTCCTCCGGGGGATCCGGTTTCCTCCCACAGTCCAAAGACGTGCCGGTTAACAGGTTAGTTTGGTCATTGTACATTGTCCCGTGATTAGACTCGGGTTAAAAAGGAGGGTTGCTGGGTGATGTGGCTCGTTGAGCCTGGAAGGCCCTGTTCCCCGCTCTCTCTCCCCCCCCCCCCACCCCGCCACTGTATCTCTAAATATAAACAAGCAAGCTAGTTTATATATTAAGATCCCTCCGTTCTACGACACCACTGAGGGCTCTACCGTTCACCGTGAATGCCCTAACTACAGAACCTCACACTCATCTAAACTAAACTCCCGTGATCTCCCCCTCACAACTTGGACTCAGTGGCCTCCTGTGCCCAGTAAAGTGGCCACTGAGTGCATGTTCATGGTCTTCTGCTGCTGTAGCCCATCCACTTCAAGGTTCGACGTGTTGTGCATTCAGAGATGCTCTTCTGCACACCACTGTTGTAACGTGTGGTTATTTGAGTTACTGTCACCTTCCTGTCAGCTCGAACCAGTCTGGCCATTCTCCTCTGACCTCCCTCATCAACAAGGCGTTTTCACCCACAGAACTGCCTCTCACTGGGTGTTTTTTTTTGTTTGTTTTTCACCCCATTCTCTGCAAAACTAGAGACTGTTCTGCATGAAAATCCCAGATCAGCAGTTTCTGAGATACTCAAACCACCCCGTCTGGCACCAACAACCACTCCACAGTCAAAGTCACTTGGATCACATTTCACCCCATTCTGATGTTTGGTCTGAACAACAACTGAACCTCTTGACCGTGTCCGCACACTCTTATGCGCGGAGTTGCTGCCACATGATTGGCTGATTAGACATTTGCATTAACGAACTGGCGTGCCTAATAAAGTGGCCCCTCAGTGTACGTCAGGGATAATAAACTCATTCTGATCTGAGGGGAGGAAACGAGCCACGAGGCTGTTCTGCTGGGAGCCAGCACGAACCCGATGGGACGAATGGTCTCACTCCGCGTCGCAGTGTTTCGAAACTTCAGAATTCAGATCGCCCTTTTTATTCGCAGTTATTCTCTTTTCTTTTTCTTCTTCTGCTGGGGTGCAGGCCGCCGACAGCAGCTCGCCAGAGTCCTCTGCCCGGGTCCGGGCTTTCTAGTCGTCCCCGGGTGTCGTCCATCTTCCTGGTGTCCGCTTCGAGGTGGCGGTAGAGGGTCGATCAGCCCCGCGGCTTCTACCGACTGGCGGCTCTCGCCTCAGGACGTCCGGGCCAAGGTCGTTCCTCTCCCGGCGATGAGGCCTCTGGAGGTTCTGTTGGTGTTTCCGCAGCTCTGGGTTTTTACGGGATGGGGGTTGCTAATCCCATTGCCCAACCCCCCTCCTCTCTCCGCCGTCCGCGGCGCAGTTCATATTCTTCAACTAGATTATTTTGTTTTAGCACACCTCATTAATCCTTTCATAAAAAAATAAACGCAGTTGACAATCGGGAACATTGTAGAAGCTGCCAGTACTTAGCCGTGTGCGTTGGAAGTACTGGGTGTACGATGGTTGTCATCTCGTTCTGATCTGTTCCTGAGAAGGAATCTCTGTTTATCTGGAATCGGGGGAGGCAGTTCGATATTCCAGCTTCATGACGGACCAACAAGTTTGCACGTTGTCACGGAGCACTCCAGACACTCACAGACCCTTCAGCCCGTCTACCCGCGCCTGGACCACAGCCCTCCCATCCATGTACCCAATGTTGCAATTGATCCCACACCCACCACTTCCACTGGCAGCTCGTTCCTCACTGGGGGTGAGTAAGTTTCCCCTCATAGGCCGCCGACAGGTTGTCCACAGACCAGGAGGTTCCAAGCCTTTTTTTTAATGACATGGACAGTCACCATGAACCAGGGTGGGGGGTCCAGGTTGGGAATCTCTGCTCCGGATGAAGATCCTTTCACTCCCCCCTCCCCCTCCTCTCCTCCCTCTGCAGCCAGCTCGAAACCATCAATGGGCCAGTTAAGTTCCCCTTAAATATTTCAGCCTCCCCCGCTGAGCCTACGACCTCTAGTCGCAGTCCCACCCAACCTCAGCGGAAAAAAGGCTGCTTGCAGTTACCCATGTTGATACCCCTCTACTCTGCGCTAGCGAAGCGGCCAGTGGTAATGCCAGCGACCCGCGTTCATTCCAGCTGTCCTCTCCGAGACCGAGGTTTTCCCTTCCCGAGGCCCCGGTTTCCTCCCTCATTCCAAAAGGCGCACGGGTCAGGGTTAGCGAGCGGCGGGCACTCGCGGGCTGCACCCAGCACCTCATCGGACTGTGTCGGCCGTGCACGCAAGCGGCACGTTTCACCGCATGTTTCAATGTACACACGACAAACAATAAAGGTAATCGTTGAAGACAGAGCAAATACTGCATGCCTTTTTTCTCCAGGGCGCAAATGGCTAATACGGGGGGGGGGGGGGGGGGTGGCAATTTTACGGCGATTGAAGGAAAGAAATGTGAGGAGTCAGAGGTAAGTTTTTAAACATACAGGGTGGTGTGTGTGTGTGCGGAACGCCCTGCCAGGGGTGGTGGTAGAAGCGGGTACGTTAGAGACATTTGATACTAAAATAGGTGGAGTTGTGGATGCAGATGATACTAAGATAGGTGGTGTTGTGGATAATGAAGGAGGTTTTCAAAGCTTGCAGAGAGATTTAGGCCAGTTAGAAGAGTGGGCTGAAAAATGGCAGATGGAGTTTAATGCTGATAGTGTCAGGTGCTACATTTTGGTAGGACTAATCAAAATAGGACATACCTGGTAAATGGTAGGGCATTGAAGAACGCAGTAGAACAGAGGGATCTAGGAATAATGGTGCGTAGTTCCCGGAAGGTAGAATCTCATGTGGATAGGGTGGTGAAGAAAGCTTTTGGTATGCTGGCCTTTATAAATCAGAGCATTGAGTATAGGAGTTGGGATGTAATGTCGAAATTATACAAGGCATTGGGAAGGCCAAATTTGCAGTATTGTGTTCTGGTCACTGAATTATAGGAAAGATGTCAACAAAATTGAGAGAGTACAGAGAAGATTTACTAGAATGTTACCTGGGTTTCATCTCCTAAATTACAGAGAAAGGTTGAACAAGTTGGGTCTTTATTCTTTGGAGCGTAGAAGGTTGAGGGGGGACTTGATAGAGGTATTTAAAACTATGAGGGGGATAGATAGAGTTGACGTGGATAGGCTTTTTCCATCGAGAGTGGGGGAGATTCAAACAAGAGGACATAAATTGCGAGTTAAAGGGCAAAAGTTTAGGGGTAACATGAGGGGGAACTTCTTTATTCAGAGAGTGGTAGCTGTGTGGAACGAGCTTCCAGCAGAAGTGGTTGAGACAGGTTCAATTTTGTCATTTAAAGCTAAATTAGATAGATATATGGACAGGAAGGGAATGGAGGGTTATGGGCTGAGTGCAGGTCGGTGGGACTAGGTGAGAGTAAGAGTTCGGCACGGACTAGAAGGGCTGAGATGGCCTGTTTCCGTGCTGTAATTGTTATATGGTTATTTAGGAGAATCTTAGATAGACACTTGGATGATAGATCAATGGAGGGTTATTTAAGAGGGAAAGGTTAGATTGATATTGGAGCGGGTTAAAAGGTCAGCACAATATGATGGGCCGAAGGGCCTGTACTGGTCTACATTCTAGTCCCATTATATTTTCCTTGCAGTCCAAACTAATTAACTTGGTAATGATCGCCCTAACTAAATGCCAACAATAATACATGTTTAATTAAACGAAATCCCTTCTGCCCATACAATGTCCACATCCCTCCACTCTCAGCACACTCGTGCCCTGATTTAGGAGTCTCTTAAATGCCTCCATCATACCTACCACCACCACCACCCCGAATCAGAATCAGGTTTGTTGTTTGTACTTAGAGATACAACCCAGTAACAGGCCCTTCCGGCCCAAAAATCATGCGTCGCCCAACTATACCCATGTGACAAATTGCCTGAATAATCTTAAGGCCATGAGACACAGGAGAAGAATCAGGCCATTTGGCCCATTGAGTCTGCTCCACCATTCCATCATGTCTGATCTGTTTTCCTCTTGGCCCCAAACTCCTGCCTTCTCCCCGTATCCCTTCGCGCCCTGACCAATTATAAACCTATCAACCTCTGCCTTAAATATACCTAAAAACTTGGCCTCTACAGCTGCCGTGGCAAAGAATTCCACAGATTCACTACGATCTGGCTAAAGAAATTCCTCCTCATCTCCATTCTAAATGGACGCCACTCTATTCTGAAGCTGTGCCCTCTGGTCCTAGACTCCCCCACTATAGGAAACATCCTATCCACATCCACTCTATCTGTGTCCTCTGGTCCCAGACTCCCCCACTATAGGAAACATCCTCTCCACTTCCACTCTATCTGTGTCCTCTGGTCCCAGACTCCCCCACTATAGGAAACATCCTCTCCACATCCACTCTATCTGTGTCCTCTGGTCCTAGACTCCCCCACTATAGGAAACATCGTCTCCATGTCCACTCTATCTGTGCCCTCTGGTCCTAGACTCCCCCACTATAGGAAACATCCACTCCACATCCACTCTATCTGTGCCCTCTGGTCCTAGACTCCCCCACTATAGGAAACATCTTCTCCACATCCATTAAGTTCCCTGGTCCCCACCGCTTTATTTTCATCATGGATGTCCAGTCCTTATATACTTCCATCCCCCATCAGGAAGGTCTCAAAGCTCTACGCTTCTTTTTGGATTCCAGACCTAATCAGTTCCCCTCTACCACCACTCTGCTCCGTCTAGCGGAATTAGTCCTCACTCTTAATAATTTCTCCTTTGGCTCCTCCCACTTCCTCCAAACTAAAGGTGTAGCTATGGGCACCCGTATGGGTCCTAGCTATGCCTGCCTTTTTGTTGGGTTTGTGGAACAATCTATGTTCCGTGCCTATTCTGGTATCTGTCCCCCGCTTTTCCTTTGCTACATCGACGACTGCATTGGCGCTGCTTCCTGCACGCATGCAGAACTCGTTGACTTTATTAACTTTGCCTCCAACTTTCACCCTGCCCTCAAGTTTACCTGGTCCATTTCTGACACCTCCCTCCCCTTTCTAGATCTTTCTGTCTTTGTCTCTGGAGACAGCTTATCCACTGATGTCTACTATAAGCCTACTGACTCTCACAGCTATCTTGACTATTCCTCTTCTCACCCTGTCTCTTGCAAAAACGCCATCCCCTTCTCGCAATTCCTCCGTCTCCGCCGCATCTGCTCTCAGGATGAGACTTTTCATTCTAGGACGAGGGAGATGTCTTCCTTTTTTAAAGAAAGGGGCTTCCCTTCCTCCACTATCAACTCTGCTCTTAAACACATCTCCCCCATTTCACGTACATCTGCTCTCACTCTATCCTCCCGCCACCCCACTAGGAATAGGGTTCCCCTGGTCCTCACCTACCACCCCACCAGCCTCCGGGTCCAACATATTATTCTCCGTAACTTCCGCCACCTCCAACGGGATCCCACCACTAAGCATATCTTTCCCTCCCCCCCTCTCTTTGCATTCTGCAGGGATCGCTCCCTACACAACTCCCTTGTCCATTCGTCCCCCCCATCCCTCCCCACTGATCTCCCTCCTGGCACTTATCCGTGTAAGCGGAACAAGTGCTACACATGCCCTTACACTTCCTCCCTTACCACCACTCAGGGCCCCAAACAATCCTTGCAGGTGAGGCAACACTTCACCTGTGAGTCAACTGGGGTGATATACTGCGTCCGGTGCTCCCGATGTGGCCTTTTATATATTGGCGAGACCCGACGCAGACTGGAAGACCGCTTTGCTGAATGTCTACGCTCTGTCCGCCAGAGAAAGCAGGATCTCCCAGTGGCCACACATTTTAATTCCACATCCCATTCCCATTCTGACATGTCTATCCACGGCCTCCTCTACTGTAAAGATGAAGCCACACTCAGGTTGGAGGAACAACACCTTATATTCCGTCTGGGTAGCCTCCAACCTGATGGCATGAACATCGACTTCTTAACTTCCGCTAAGGCCCCACCTCCCCCTTGTACCCCATCTGTTACTTATTTTTATACACACATTCTTTCTCTCACTCTCCTTTTTCTCCCTCTGTCCCTCTGAATATACCTCTTGCCCATCCTCTGGGTCCCCCCCCCCCACCCTTGTCTTTCTTCCCGCACCTCCTGTCCCATGATCCTCTCGTATCCCCTTTTGCCTATCACCTGTCCAGCTCTTGGTTCTATCCCTCCCCCTCCTGTCTTCTCCTATCATTTTGGATCTCCCCCTCTCCCTCCTACTTTCAAATCCCTTACTCACCCTTCCTTCAGTTAGTCCTGACGAAGGGTCTCGGCCTGAAACGTCGACTGCACCTCTTCCTACAGATGCTGCCTGGCCTGCTGCGTTCACCAGCAACTTTGATGTGTGTTTCTCCACATCCACTCTATCTGTGCCCTCTGGTCCTAGGCTCCTCCACTATAGGAAACATCCTCTCCACGTCCACTCCATCTGTGCCCTCTGGTCCTAGACTCCCCCACTATAGGAAACATCCTGTCCACAACCACTCTATCTGTGCCCTCTGGTCCTAGACTCCCCCACTATAGGAAACATCCTTTCCACATCCACTCTATCATGACTATTCACCATTCGATAGATTTCAATGAACCCCACCCCCCGATTCTTCTGAATTCCAGTGATTACAGGCCCAGAGCCATTAAACTCTCCTCCTGTGACAAGTCCTTCAACCCTGGAATCATTTTCGTGAGCCTCCTTTGAACCCTCTCCAATGTCAGCACATCCTTTCTTCAATAAGCGTCCCAAAGCTGCTCACAATACTCCAAGTGAGGCCTCACCAGGGCCTTGTAAAGCCTCAACATTACAACCTTACATCTTTGGAATGTTGGAGGAAATTGGAGCACTGGGGGGAACACGCACGATCATGGGGAGGACGTGCAAACACCCTCTGGACAATGGCAGGAATTGAACACTGGGCTTTTGCATGCTAATGGAGTTACACTAATCACTATGCCAGATATTTGCATTCACGGGCAAGTGCACAAGTGTCACTGACATACACTCTGCTAGGAACATCTGTACACCTGTTCGTGAATGCAGACATCTAATCAGCCAATCGTGTGGCAGCAACTCAATGCATAAAGGCATGCAGACATGGTCAAGAGGCTCAGTTGCTTTTCAGACCAAACATCAGAATGGGGGGAGAAATAGGACCTAAGTGATTTTGACTGTGGAATGATTGTTGGTGCCAGATGGGGTGGTTTGAGTATCTCAGAAACTGCTGATCTCCTGGGATTTTCACGCACAACAGTCTCTGGAGTTTTCAGAAAATGGCGTGAAAAACTTCCAGTGAGCGGCAGTTCTGTGGGCGAAAACACCTTGTTAATGAGAGAGGTCAGAGAAGAATGGCTAGACTGGTTCAAGCTGACAGGGAGGTGACAGTGACTCAGATAACCACATGTTGCAACAGTGGTGTGCAAAGAGCATCTGTGAATGCACAAGATGTCGGATTTTGAAGTGAACGGGCTGCAGCAGCAGAAGACCATGAACGCGCACCCAGTGACCGCTTTGTTGGGCGCAGGAGGTTCCTAATAACGCGGCCTCCGAGCGAATGTTGTGGAAATTTGCTGTTTTGTGGCAGCGGTACAGCAGCAGACATTGAAAGAGATCACAAACACGAGGAAGTCCTCAAATGCTGGAAATCCAGAGCAACGCAGACAAAAACGCTGGGGGGGGGGGGGGACTCAGCAGGTCAGGCAGCATCTACGGAGGGGAATAAACAGTCGACGTTTCGGCCCAAGATACCCTTCATCAGGACTGGGAAGGAAGGGGGAAGACACCAGAATAAAAAGGTGTGTGTGTGTGTGTGTGTGTGTGTGTGTGGGGGGGGGGAATTCACGACATATGCCAGTAATGCTAAACTTGATTACGATTTGACCCTGGACTAGAGGGGCCGAAGGGCCTGTTTCTGTACTGTACTTTCCTGTGACCCTCTGATCCTGAAGACGTCCCGTGTGTCTGCCAGGGCAGATGTCTCATTCCATATGCGTCCAGTTGGGGAGGGACCGGGTGGGGTGCTGTCTGTGGGTAATGACAGGACGCAGCTGCCGGGACTGTCCTGATGGGAAACAAAACACGTTTCTCGAGGAGCTTGAAGAGTTCAACAGGATGTGAAGATAACACCCCCATTCCCCCCCCCCCCACCCCCCGACCTAAGCTCCTGGGGAGGTCTGTAGAAAGAGACCGAGCAGAGAGCTGGAGGTCCGAAGTGTGGGTGGTTAGGGAACTGTTCATTCCTGGGGAGCCTTGAGACACGCCAGCGTTCGTTCATTTGTCTGCTCAGCCCTGCCTAGTTCACGTCAACAGCGAGGCGTCCCGATCTTTCACTCTCAACAATCATCCTCTACGCGCCACGGAGAGCATCCCGTCCGGATGCGTCCCGGCTCGGTGCGGGACCCGCTCTGCCCGTGACAGCGAGAAATCGCAGGGAGTCGCGGGCACAGCTCGGCTCGTCACGGAGACCAGCCTCCCCTCCGTGGACTCTGTCTGCACTTCTCACTGTCTCAGTAAAGCAGTCGGTGTAATGAAAGGCACACCCCCCCCGACCCAGACATTCTCCCTTCTCCCCTCTCCCGTCGGGCAGAAGATCGTCCCACCAGGCCCGGGGGCAGATTCCACCCCGACGTTATCAGACTCGAAACAGTTCCTCAGTCCGATAAAAATGGACTCTTAGCCTCACAATCTAACCCGCAAAATGACGGAGGAACTCAGGAGGTCGGGCAGCGCCCGTGGAGAGAAATGGATCACTGACGTTTCAAGCACCCTTCCCACAACGTAGCGCTGCTTCCTCAGCGTCCGCCCTCCCAGAGGGGGCCCTCCCTCCTCACCAGCCCTCCCGCACTGCGGTGCTCCCTCAGCACGGCGCTCCCTCCTCTCTTCCTTTTCCTTTTCTGCTGCCTCCTCCCCGCCGACCCGCCCTCGTTGAGGTGCTCCCTCCTCACTGACCCTCCCACAGCGCCGTGCTCCCTCCTCACCGCCTCTCCCTCAGTGTGACACTCCCTCCTCACCGCCTATCCCTCAGTGTGACACTCCCTCCTCACCGCCCCTCCCTCAGTGTGACGCTCCCTCCTCCCCTCCCCTCCCACAGCCCGGGCTCCATCCTCACCGCCCCTCCCTCTGCACGCCGCGCTCGCCTCACTGCCCCTCCCACATCATTCTCTCCTCACCCCCCTCTGTTTACTTAGAGGCTGATATTTTATTCAGCTGATACTGAGTTTGAGTGAAACTCGATCCTTCATAGGTAAAGCACCTCCCCACTACGTGGAGCGTTGTCACAGGAAAGCAGCATCCATCATCAGAGATCCCCGCCACACAGACTATGCTCTCTTCTCGCTGCTGCCATCAGGAAGGAGGTACAGGAGCCTCAGGACTCACGCCACCAGGTTCAGGAACAGTTATTACCCCTCAACCATCAGGAAGGAGGTACAGGAGCCTCAGGACCCACACCACCAAGTTCAGGAACAGTTATTACCCCTCAACCATCAGGAAGGAGGTACAGGAGCCTCAGGACCCACACCACCAGGTTCAGGAGCAGTTATTACCCCTCAACCATCAGGAAGGAGGTACAGGAGCCTCAGGACCCACACCACCAGGTTCAGGAACAGTTATTACCCCTCATCCATCAGGAAGGAGGTACAGGAGCCTCAGGACCCACACCACCAGGTTCAGGAACAGTTATTACCCCTCAACCATCAGGAAGGAGGTACAAGAGCCTTAGGACTCACACCACCAGGTTCAGGAACAGTTATTACCCCTCAACCATCAGGAAGGAGGTACAGGAGCCTCAGGACCCACACCACCGGGTTCAGGAACAGTTATTAACCCTCAAACATCCGGCTCCTGAACCAGAGGGGAGAACTTCACCTGCCCGAACACGAAACTGTTCAACCAGTTTTATTATCAAAGTACACACGTCACCATACACAGCCCTGAGATTAATTTTCTTGCGGGCATGCTCAATAAGTCTATAGAATAGTAACTATAACAGGATCAATGAAAGATCAACCGGAGTGCAGAAGACAACAAACTGTGCAAATTCAAAAAAAAAGAGGAACAATAAATATCGAGAACATGAGATGAAGAGTCCTTGAAAGTGAGTCCAGAGGTTGTGGGAACCGTTTAGCGATGGGGCAAGTGAAGTTATCCCCTCTGGTTAAAGAGGCAAAGTTATCCATTTGGTAGTAACTGTTCCTGAACCTGGTGGTGGGAGTCCCGGGGCTCCTGTACCTCACTATCAATGACTCTTCATCTCATGTTCTTGATATTTATTGCTTATTTATTAATTATCAGCATTATTGCTTCTTTTCCCCCTCTCTTTTTGTATTCGCACAGTCTGATGTCTTTTGCACGCCGGTTGTTCGCCTGGTGGTGCGATCTTACATTGACTGTACTTTGGTTATTGGATTCATTGAGTATGCCCACAAGAAAATGGATCTCAGGGTTGTGTAGCGTGACATATGTGTACTTTGATAACAAAGTTACTTCGAACTTCCTTACAGGCCGGAGAGGTTTGTAACCCGAGCCAAGCACTGAACATTTGGTCCCCATCTCTGCCCCCCCCCCCCCCCCGCGGGAACTTGGATGCAATTGGCACTGCCAAGGTTAGGCAACGAGCGTCTGGTCTGCAGGAACCAGAGCTGAGGTCTGCCCAGGGCTGGCCCTTTGCTTTCCTGTGACAGATTGGGTCAAAGGTTGACCAGTACACCGTCTGGAGGGGGAGGGGGCAGCGAGGAGTGAGCGCCACTCTGTAGGGAGGGGGGAATGTGGTGAGGTGGGAGCTCTGTGGGAGGGGCGATGAGGAGGGAGGACCTCACTGTGGGGGGGGAGTGAGGAGGGAACACTGTGGGGGGGGTGAGGAGGGATCGCTGAGGGAGGGGGCGAGGAGGGAACGCTGTGGGAGGGGTTGAGGAGAGCACTGTGGGAGGGGATAAGGAGGGAACACTGTGGGAGGGGGTGAGGAGGGACCCTGTGGGAGGGGGTGAGGAGGGACGGTGTGGGAAGGGTTGAGAAGGGACGCTGTGGGAGGGGATGAGGAGAGAAATCTGTGGGAGGGGTTATATCAAAGCAATACTGGGATACACTAATGGACGAGAATATTTTTTTCGAGCAGCAATACCCATTGTCACTTAATGCCAACCCTGAGCTCATCTCACTGTTCACTGATGTTCGCAAACTTTCCCCGCACTCCCCCAAGTTAAAGTTGCAGCGGGAGGCATTATCTCCTCCCACACTCCCGGGGGTGGGGGTGTTTAACGAACATACATATCATCCTCAGACACAGCCTGTCTCAGTCGTGTCTCTCTACACGGAACAACCCCCAGTGATTTGATGCCCAGAATCCTTCGTAAATTCAGACAGCTGGATTTGTGACACGGACACTGACTCACGCATCGTCCGCGTCGACCACGAACACAGTCTCGAGGCGGTGCTGGGAGCAGTCCGCAAATTTTGCCACGCCTCCGACACCAATATAGGATGCCCACAACTCACTAACTCTAACCGGTACGTCTCTGTGACTGTAACAGGCCCTTGCGGTCTAACGAGTCCTGAGCCGTCGCCGCTCGATTACACACACATGGCCGATTACCCCAATAACCCGTACGTTTTTGGACATTGCGAGGAAACCAGAGCATCTGGAGGAAACCCGTGCAGTCACGGGAAGAGCGTACAGACTCCTCACAGGACACCGGCGGGAACTGAAGCCGGCTTGCCGATGCTCTCACTGTGTTACGCTAACGGGCCAGAAATCGCTCAGGCCTCAGCTACGCGATGCAAGAGGCCGAAAGGCAAGTTTGAAACTCCTTACTTACAATAGCACTTTTGCACGCGCACGCGCGCGCGCACACGTGTTTACACACTCACACACATACGCACACTCTCTCTCCCACACACAAACACACACACACACACACAGACATACTTTCTCTCTCTCTCTCTCTATCTCACACACACACTCTCCCCCCCCCCCCACACACACACAGAAGCACTCTCTCCCACACGGGACACACACTCACACAGAAACACTCTGCCACACACACAGAAACACTCTCTCCCACACACAGACACACACACACTCTCTTCCTCACACACACACTCACTCTGTCTCCAACACACACTCATACAGAAACACTCCCTGCCACACACACGCGCACATACACAAATACACAGACACACTCTCTCACACACAGAAATACTCTCTCTCTCTCTCACACACACACACACACTCACACACAGAGATACACACATATACAGGCAGACACACACATTCACACATACACTCTCCCACACACAGACACACACACATACACACTCTCTGTCACACACAGAGATACGCACACAAAGACACACACACACACACACACACACATTACCTGGTGCACAGTTCCCCGCTGAGGATGGACTTTGTCTCGGATCGTCTCTCTGCAGTTCGGGAGGAGAGCGTCTATTCTTTGCGAAATCCCTTGGCTGAGATCCAGCGTCAGCTCCCTGAGAACGGGATTGGGGACGTCAAGGCAGCCGTGTTCATTTGTATTGTTTGCAAGACTTAACTCATTCAGAGCCCGGACAGAAGGAAGGCACACACACCCTCTCTCCCCCACCCCTCCGTCTGCAGGACAGCACGTAATCCCAATTATGTCACCCGCAATCTGTTCCGCGGCGCTGTGTGTAAACTCGCCCGGAGAGTCCTTTCCCCCCTCGATGCCTGGAAGATGACAGATGGCCTAACGGAACCACCCCACCTCCCTCCGCCTCGGCGGATGAATCCCAGGCCTTGGCTGTCAACGCAGCACAGACCCCTGCCCGCAATCTCACAGCCCAGTGCAGGCCCTTCGGCCCACAATGTTGTGCCGACCCTTCTAACTCATCTCACTTTAACTCTTTTATTTTTTAACAAAAGAAAGTTTATTCACACCAAAGTACACAAAGTACACGTATTTTCAAGCCAGCGAACAAATTCAAGTTAAATATGATCATTATGTGGAACGAGCTTCCAGCAGAAGTGGTTGAGGCAGGTTCGATGTTGTCGTTTAAAGTTAAATTAGATAGATATATGGACAGGACAGGAATGGAGGGTTATGGGCTGAATGCTGGTCGGTGGGACTAGGTGAGAGAGTTCGGCACGGACAAGAAGGGCCAAGATGGCCTGTTTCCGTGCTGTAATTGTTATATGGTTATATTACTGTCTATAAAACTAAATTTCCTTGGGGCGACGGTGGGAGTACCGTTCCCAAAATCCCCCACTTCTACCCATGACAACTACTTGCTCCCTCTCCAAGGACACCCGGGCATGAGCGTATCCCTGGGAAAGGGGGCAGGCAGTCAGCCCGGGCAGAGCCATCTAAACCTCTCTCCGGACTTCTGAAATGCCTCTGTCGTATCTGCCTCCGCACCACCCCATTCACCCCCCGCCAAGCAACACATTTCAGCTACCCCCCCCCCCGCGAGTAAAAACTCCTCACTGCCTCAGTAAAGCAGTCAGCATAATCAAAGCCCCCTCCCCTCCCGTCGGGCGGAAGATTTAAAAGCCTTAAAGCTTGACCCCCCCCCGCGCTTCTACTCCGCTGTTATCAGACTCTTGAAACCCAGTTCGATAAAATGGACGCTTGAACTTACAAACTCCCTCGTTGTGACCTTCCTCTTTCTCGTTTCCCTGCGCTGCACTTTCTCTGTCGCTGTGACACTTTCTTCTGCATTCTGTTATTGTTCTGCCTCGATGCACTGTGTAATGAACCTGGACAGTGTGCAAGGCTTTTCACTGTATCTCCCGCACCGGTGACACTAGTGAACCAATTCTAAAAGTACATTTTCTTGCGGGCATACTCAATAAGTCCAAGCCTGGGTGGCGGGGGTCCCCGATGATGGACGCCGCTTCGTGTAGATGTGCTCAGTGGCGGGGAGGGCTTCACCCGTGGTGGACTGGGCCGCACCCACTGCTTTTCCATTCCAGGGTGTTGGTGTTTCCACACCAGGCCGTGATGCAGCCAGGACGTAAACTCTCCACCTCGGGTCTGTAGAAGTCTGTCGAAGTTTTAGACGCCGTGCCGAGTTCTCCGCACGCTCCTGAGCAAGTAGAGACGCTGGGCCCGGGAGGCAGGTCCTCCAGAATATTAACACCGAGGAATTTAAACCTGCTGACCCTCTCCACCTCCGATCCTCCTGATGAGGCGAGAATCGGTTCATGGACCTCCGGTTTCTTCCTCCTGAAGTCAACACTCAGCTCCTTGGTCCTGCTGACATTGAGAGAGAGGTTGTTGTTGTGGAATTAACTAGAGAACATATACATCTACAGCACATTACAGGCCCTTCGGCCCACAATGTTCTATTCTGGAAACTGCCTAGAATTTGCTTACCGTAGAGCCCTCTACTTTTCCAAGCTCCGTGTACCTATCTATAAAGGCATCCGTTAGTCTTACGAGACCATGGATCTGCGCCTGGAAAGTCTTCACTCTCCAGGGTGCAGGCCTGGGCAAGGTTGTATGGAAGACCGGCAGTTGCCCATGCTGCAAGTCTCCCCTCTCCAAGACACCGATGTTGTCCAAGGGAAGGGCATTAGGACCCATACAGCTTGGCACCGGTGTCGTCTAGTACCAATCTAAGAGTCTCTTGCAAGACCCTGTTGTATCCGGCTGCACCACCGTCGCCGGAAGTGCATCCCACACACCCACCACTTACTGTGTGAAAAACTTACGCCTGACGTCCCCCTCGTACCTGCTTCCAAGCTCCTTAAAACGACGTGGAACGGTAACTGGAGCCGTTGTGTCCGTGGATCGAATCCGATCGGGACCGATTACAACCCCAGGAGTAGGTGGCGTGATGCTGCAGACCACTAGCGACCCGGGTTAAATTCCCGTCGCTGTCTGCGAGGAGTTTGCACGCTCTCCCCGCGAACTGCACGGATTTCCTCCGGGTGCTCCGGTTTTCTCCCACAGCCCCAAGGTGTTAAGGTCAGGGCTAGTGAGTTAGACGTTGGTGCCGGAGAAATGGTACCACTTGCGGGCGCACCCTCGGGCTGTGTCGGTCTTTAACGCAAACAAGTCACCTCACCGAATGTTTTGCTATACACGTGACAAATTAGGCGAATATAGTTTATCTTTCAATTATCGAAGATGCCCCCCTCCGATCGGATTACGAAGCGGGAGATGAGGGGCGTCAGCTTCCAACACAGTCCGAGGACCGAGCCGGTGCCAACGCAGCGTCCCGACCACTCATACTGACCCTAACCCATGAGACTCAGGCGAGGGAGAGCCACCAACGCCGACCCAGCCCCGCCCCGCCGCCCTAGGAGCAGCCCATCCAACGCCCGGTTTGGGCTCTGACGCCGTACCCGGTTCCACCCCGGAGGAGAGAGGGAGGTCCGTAGCTGAGGGGAGAGGGGCTTCCCTTGGCAATGAGGCGATGTTTGGCCCTGGCACCAAGGAGTCCTGGTTGACCTCGGAACGGTCTATAAAATCATGAAGGGGGGGTAGGGGGTAGATAAGGTGGCCACAGTGTTTGCCCCAGGGTGGGGGAGTCTAGAACTGTGGGGGGAGTGGTAGAGGTCAGAAGGACCCATACCATTAACCGATAGGTCCGTGGACCCCAAGTTGGGAACTTGGGGGGGGGGGCAAAAGACGTTGGGTTTGTGGAGTAACACACACACAATGCTGGAGGAACTCAGCAGGTCAGGCAGCATCTATGGAGAAGCAAGGTTAACATTTCAGGCCGAGAACCTTCATTGGGACTGGAAAGGAAGGGATGTTCCTGAATTGTTGAGCGTGAGTCTCAGCGCCTCTGTACCTCCTTCCTGATGGTAGCAATGACAAGACAGCATGTCCTGGGTGGTGGGGGTCCTTAATGATGGATGCCACCTTTCTGAGGCATCACATTTTGAAGATGTCCTGGATACTCCGGAGGCCGGTGCCCACGATGGATCTGACTGAGGTTACAACTCTCCGCAGCTTATTTCCATCCTGTACAGAAGCCCCTACCCGCCCCATACCTGACGGTAATGCAGTCAGCTAGAAAGCTCTCCACAGTACATCTATAAAATTAGAGAGTGTCTTTGGTGACAAACCAAATCTCCTCAAACTCCTAATGAAGTTTAGCCACTGTCGGGTCTTCTTTGTAGCTGCATCGATACGTTGGGTGCAGGTTAGATCCTCAGAGATGTTGGCACCCAGGAACTGAACAGACAATGAACCCATGTACACTACCGAGTGTCTTTTTTTGCTCTCTTTTTGCACTACCTGTTTAGTTTAATTTTTATATGTTTTATTATGTATTGCACTGTACTGCTGCCACTGCCTCTGCTTTAAATATACCCAATGACTTGGCCTCCGCAGCCGTCTGTGGCAAAAAATTCCACAGATGCACCACTCTGTGGCTAAAGAAATTCCTCCTCATCTCCGCTCTAAAAGGACATCTCTCTATTCTGAGGCTGTGTCTTTTCATCTTAGACTCTCCCACCATCCTCTCCACATCCATTTTACCTAGGCCTTTCATCATTCGATAGGTTTCAATGAGATCTTCTGAATTCCAACAAGTACAGGACCAGATCCATCAGCTGCTCCTTATATTAATTTTTTTTTATTTAGGCAGATACTTTATTAATCCCAAAGGAAATTACGGTCACAGTAGTATTATAAGTGCATGGATATACATATTAGAAGAGAAGTAGAAAGAATGACATAGCAAGGAAGAGTGAGGAGGTCCTGGACAGTGAGTATAGAGAGCTTGGTAGGAAGTTGAAAAGCAGGACCTCGAGGGTGGTAATCTCAGGATTGCTACCTGTGCTAGGTGCCAGTGAGGGTAGGAATAGGAAGCTCTGGAGGATGAACAAGTGGCTGAGGAACTGGTGTAGGGAGCAGGGTTTCAGATTTCAGGATCATTGGGACCTCTTCTGGGGCAGGTGGGACCTGTACAAGAGAGACAGGTTACACTTGAACTACAGGGGGACCAATATCCTTTCAGGGAGGTTTGTTAGTGCTATTGGGGAGGCTTTAAACTAGATTTGCAGGGGGATGGGAACCAGAGTGCCAGAGCTGACAGTGTGGCTGGGGTGAAAATAAATGATGTTAAAAGTTCAAGCAAATCCGCTGATAGAAAGGTTGTGAGTGGTGGTAAAAATCTTCTGAGGTGTATATATTTCAATGCTAGGAGTATTGCGGGGAAGGCGGATGAGTTGAGGGCGTGGGTTGACACGTGGAATTATGATGTTATAGCAATTGGTGAAACTTGGCTACAGGAGGGGCAGGACTGGCAGCTTAATATTCCAGGGTTCCGATGTTTCAGATGTGATCGAGGCAGAGGAATGAAAGGTGGGGGAGTAGCATTGCTTGTTAGGGAAAATATTACAGCAGTGCTCAGGCAGGACAGATTAGAAGGCTTGTCTACTGAGTCCTTATGGGTGGAGCTGAGAAACAGGAAAGGTATGGCCACATTAGTGGGATTGTATTACAGACCACCCATAGTCAACGAGACTTGGAAGAGCAAATCTGCAGAGAGATAGCAGGCAACTGCAGGAAACAAAGTTGTGGTGGTAGGGGATTTTAATTTTCCATACATTGATTGGGACTCCCATACTGTTAGGGGTCGAGATGGTTTAGAGTTTGTAAAATGTGTTCAGGAAAGTTTTCTAAATCAATATATAGAGGGACCAACTAGAGGGGATGCAATATTGGATCTCCTGTTAGGAAACAAGTTAGGACAAGTGACGGAAGTCTGTGTAGGGGAGCACTTTGGTTCCAGTGATGATAACACCATTAGTTTCAATTTGATCATGGACAAGGATAGATCTGGTCCTAGGGTTGAGGTTCTGAACTGGAAGAAGGCCAAATTTGAAGAAATGAGAAAGTATCTAAAACGCATGGATTGGGACAGGTTGTTCTCTGGCAAAGGTGTGATTGGTAGGTGGGAAGCCTTCAAAGGGGAAATTTTGAGAGCGCAGAGTTTGTATGTTCCTGTCAGGATTAAAGGCAAATTGAATAGGAATAAGGAACCTTGGTTCTCAAGGGATATTGCAACTCTGATAAAGAAGAAGAGGGAGTTGTATGAAATGTATAGGAAACAGGGAGTAAATCAGGTGCTTGAGGAGTATAAGAAGTGCAAGAAAATACTTAAGAAAGTAATCAGGAGGGCTAAGAGAAGACATGAGGTTGCCTTAGCAGTCAAAGTGAAGGATAATCCAAAGAGCTTTTACAGGTATATTAAGAGCAAAAGGATTGTAAGGGATAAAATTGGTCCTCTTGAAGATCAGAGTGGTTGGCTATGTGCAGAACCAAAGGAAATGGGGGAGATCTTAAGTAGGTTTTTTGTGTGTATTTACTAAGAAAACTGGCATGAAGTCTATGGAATTGAGGGAATCAAGTAGTGAGATCATGGAAACTGTACAGATTGAAAAGGAGGAGGTGCTTGCTGTCTTGAGGAAAATTAAAGTGGATAAATCCCCGGGACCTGACAGAGTGTTCCCTCGGACCTTGAAGGAGACTAGTGTTGAAATCGCGGGGGCCCTGGCAGAAATATTTAAAATGTCGCTGTCTACGGGTGAGGTGCCAGAGGATTGGAGAGTGGCTCATGTTGTTCCGTTGTTTAAAAAAGGATGGAAAAGTAATCCGGGAAATTATAGGCCGGTGAGTTTAACATCAGTAGTAGGTAAGTTATTGGAGGGAGTACTAAGAGACAGAATCTGCAAGCATTTGGATAGACAGAGACTTATTAGGGAGAGTCAACATGGCTTTGTGCATGGTAGGTCATGTTTGACCAATCTATTGGAGTTTTTCGAGGAGGTTACCAGGAAAGTGGATGAAGGGAAGGCAGTGGATATTGTCTACATGGATTTCAGTAAGGCCTTTGACAAGGTCCCGCATGGGAGGTTAGTTAGGAAAATTCAGTCGCTAGGTATACATGGAGAGGTGGTAAATTGGATTAGACATTGGCTCAATGGAAGAAGCCAAAGAGTGGTGGTAGAGAATTGCTTCTCTGAGTGGAGGCCTGTGACTAGTGGTGTGCCACAGGGATCAGTGCTGGGTCTATTGTTATTTGTCATCTATATCAATGATCTGGATGATAATGTGGTAAATTGGATCAGCAAATTTACTGATGATACAAAGATTGGAGGTGTAGTAGACAGTGAGGAAGGTTTTCAGAGCCTGCTGAGGGACTTGGATCAGCTGGAAAAATGGGCTGAAAAATGGCAGATGGAGCTTAATACAGACAAGTGTGAGGTATTGCACGTTGGAAGGACAAACCAAGGTAGAACATACAGGGTTAATGGTAAGGCACTGAGGAGTGCAGTAGAACAGAGGGATTTGGGAATACAGATACAAAATTCCCTAAAAGTGGCGTCACAAGTAGATAGGGTCGTAAAGAGAGCTTTTGGTACATTGGCCTTTATTAATCAAAGTATTGAGTATAAGAGCTGGAATGTTATGGTGAGGTTGTATAAGGCATTGGTGAGGCCGAATCTGGAGTATTGTGTTCAGTTTTGGTCACCAAATTACAGGAAGGATATAAATAAGGTTGAAAGAGTGCAGAGAAGGTTTACAAGGATGTTGCCAGGACTTGAGAAACTCAGTTACAGAGAAAGGTTGAATAGGTTAGGACTTTATTCCCTGGAGCGTAGAAGAATGAGGGGAGATTTGATAGAGGTATATAAAATTATGATGGGTATAGACAGAGTGAATGCAAGCAGGCTTTTTCCACTGAGGCAAGGGGAGAAAAAAACCAGAGGACATGGGTTAGGGGTGAGGGGGGAAAAGTTTAAAGGGAACATTAGGGGGGGCTTCTTCACACAGAGAGTGGTGGGAGTATGGAATGAGCTGCCAGACGAGGTGGTAAATGTGGGTTCTTTTTTAACATTTAAGAATAAATTGGACAGATACATGGATGGGAAGTGTCTGGAGGGATATGGTCTGTGTGCAGGTCAGTGGGACTAGGCAGAAAATGGTTCGGCACAGCCAAAAGGCCTGTTTCTGTGCTGTAGCTTCCATGGTTTCTAATAAAAAATAAGTTATCTCCAACAATCTAACAGGAGGGGGTCACCACTTCCCCTGCTATAGATTGACTCATTACGGAGCCTAATGGCCGAGGGTGAGAATGACCTCACACTCTTTGGAGCAGCACAGTTGTCTTAGTCTATTACTAAAAGTGCTCCTCTGTTCAGCCAAGGTGGCATGCAGAGGGTGAGAAACATTGTCCAGAATTGCCAGGATTTTCCATAGGGTTCTTTGTTCTACCACAGCCTCCAGTGTGTCCAGTTTGACTCCTATAACAGAGCCAGCCTTTCTAATGAGTGTGTTGGCATCACCCATGTTGATGTCATTGCCCTGCATAGAAGATTGTGCTGGCGACAACAGACTGGTAGAACATGTGAAGGAGAGGCCTGCAAACTCCAAAGGACCTCAGTCTCCTCAGGAAGTAGAGGTGGCTCTGGCCCTTCTTGTACACAGCCTCCGTGTTGGTGCTCCCCTCAAGCCTGTCATCCAGGTGCACCCCCAGGTACTTGTAGGTCCTCACCACACCCAAGTCCTCACCATCGATTGTAACAGGGAGCAGTGCAGGCTCAATCTTCCTAAAGTCCATCAGCATCTCCTTTGTCTTACTGATGATCAGCTGCAGATGATTCAGCTTGCACCATTTGACAAAGTCCTCCACCAGGGCCCTGTATTCATCCTCCCGTCCTCCCTTTATACACCCAACTGTTGCTGAGTCATCAGAGAATTTCTGCAGATGACATGACTCAGTGTTGTATCTAAAGGGTAAACAGGAAGGGAGCCAATACAGTTCCCTGTGGGACCCCAGTGCTGCTTAAAGCCATGTTTGACACACAGCTCTGAAGCTGCACAAACAGCGGTCTGCCAGTCAGGTAGTCCGCTATCCAGGATACAACGGAAGTGCCAATCTGCACTGAACGGAGCTCCCCCCCCACCCCCAGCAATGAGGGCTGTGTGGTATTGAAGGCACTTGAGAAATCAGGAAAAAAAACATGATCCTCACAGTGGTGCCCGGGTTATCCAAGTGGGAGTAGGCTCTGTTCAGCAGGTAGATGACAGCATCGTCGACTCCAGTGTGCTTCTGGTAGGCAAACTGCAGGGCTGATCTGGCCGGGGTCAGAAGTGAGCCAGGGTCAGCTTCTCTAGGACAGGGGTCCCCAACCTTTTTTGCACCGTGGACCGGTTTAATATTGACAATGTTCTTGCAGACTGGCCGACCGGGGGTGGTGGGGGGGGGGGTTGTTCAGGTAGGGTTAAACTCACCTCAACATGTCTCTTACAGTTAGGGTTGCCAACTTTCTCACTCCCAAATAAGGGACAAAAGTAGCAGTCAAATCCCGGGACACTTTACCCCAGGAAAGATTACCATGACAATGAATCCTTGCGCGGGCACCTGTGTGCGCATGCGTGACGTGTGCATGTGCTTACTTGCCGATTTTTTCCCCACTAATTGGTTTTGCCTTCATCTTCCCAACTACACTGTACGTACATTATTTCTACTTTATATAGGCTGTGTATTTATCATATCATTCCTGCTTTTACTATATGCTAGTGTTATTTATTTTTGGTTTTATGTGTTATTTGGTATGATTTGTTAAGTTATTTTTTGGGTCTGGGAACGCGCAAAAATTTTTCCCATATAAATTAATGGTAATTGCTTCTTCGCTTCACGCCATTTTGGCACGAAAGGTTTCCTAGGAATGCTGTACCTTAGCAGGGGAAATACGGGACAAGGGCGGTCCCGTATGGGACAAACCAATTTAGCCCAATATACGGGATGTCCTGGCAAATACAGGACAGTTGGCAACCCTATGTTCAAGTTCAACAGTGCGTGACAGGGAATGAGGAAAGGTGCAGCTGACTCGTATCGTTTCCTCAGGGCCTGGTAGCACATGCTTTGCAGCCTGGTACCGGTCCGTGGCCCGGTGGTTGGGGACCACTGCTCTAGGGTCTTCATGATGTGTGAGGTCAGGGCCACTGGACAGTATTCACTCAAGACTTTCGGTCGGCCCTTCTTGGGTACCGGGACCATGCGTGACGTTCGCCACACAGTCGGGACCCTTTCCGTGCTGAGACCCAGATTGAAAATGCGCTGGAGAACTCCACGCAGCTGCTCGGCACAGTAGCAGGCCCTTCGGCTCAATGAGTCCGCACCCACGTGACCAATGTGGATGACACAGCAGCTGCCGGAGGAAATCCAAGCAGTCGCTGGGAAACGTACAACCTCCTTACAGGTAGTTCTTCTTCATTGGCTGTCCATCAATTTTCAATGTTGACTGAGGCCTGGGCAAGGTTGTATGGAAGACCGGCAGTTGCCCATGCTGCAAGTCTCCCCTCTCTACGCTACCGATGTTGTCCAAGGGAAGGGCACTAAGACCCATACAGCTTGGCACCAGTGTCGTCGCAGAGCAGTGTGTGGTTAAGTGCCTTGCTTGAGGACACAACACGCAGCCTCGGCTGGGGCTCGAACTGCTGTTCAGCAAAAGGTCTTCTGCTGTTGCAGCCCATTCACTTCACGGTTCGGCGTGCTGTGCGTTCAGAGGTGCTCTTCTGCACATCACTGTTGTAACGTGTGGTTATTTGAGTTACTGTCGCCTTCCTGTCAGCTTGAACCAGTCTGGCCATTCTCCTCTGACCTCTCCAATTAACAGGGTGTTTTAGCCCACAGAACTGCCGCTCACTGGGTGTTTTTTGTCTTTTGCGCTGTTCTCTGTAAACTCTAGAGAATGTTGTGTGTGAAAATCCCAGGAGATCAGCAGTTTCTGAGATACTCAAACCACCTCGTCTGTCATTACAGCCAGTCCAGGGGCCCATTAGTTACAGGCCACAGTCTCATTTCAGCGCGGAGCAGAGAGCTGAACACTGGCCCGTCCCTCTCCTCCGGCACCAACAATCATTCCACGGTAAAGTCACTCAGATCACATATTTTCCCCGCTCTGATATTTGGTCTGATGGAATGGCGGAGCAGACTCGATGGGCCAAATGGCCTAATTCTGCCCCTCTGTCTTATGGCTTCAGCCCAGGAGGAGAGGGGGGTGCACTTAAAAATGTAATGAGCTATCTTGGGAGGGGGGGAGAGGATTTAAGCTCGAGGGAATAATCTGAGAATTTGCACTATGTCTTAAATGATCGGTTTATGGGTTCAGATACTTGCCATCTGGACTTTTTAAAAAAATCTACTCACTCCTGCAGAATACTCCGTAACTCCCCGAGGGGGAAAGCTTTAAATATTTGGAAAAAGTGACTGAAATTTCATTCTTCATAACATTATGGTTTTATGTTATGCCCGTGGAAAATCATAAATTCCATGCTGTCCACTCACTATAGGGGCGTAAGATGCTCATAGGATGTTACCATTTATTTCGAGAAGACTAGAATATAAAAAACAAGGATGTAACGTTGAGACTTTATAAAGCACTGGTGAGGCCTCAGTTGGACAGTTGTGAGCAGATTTGGGCCCCTTATCTTAGAAAGGATGTGCTGACACTGGAGAGGGTTCAAAGGAGGTTCAAAGGTACATTTAATGTCAGAGAAATGTGTACAATATATATTCTGAAATGCTTTTTCTTCACAACCATCCATGAAAACAGGACTGCCCCCCAAGATTGAATGACAGTTAAATGTTAGAACCCCGAAGTCCCCTCCAGCTACCCCTCGCTCCTGCGCGTAAGCGGCAGCTAGCAACTATCTCCCCTCCACCCCAGCAGCAAAAAAAAAAGGCTTCGGTACCCGCCACCCAGCACTCAAGCGTGAGCAAAGCAACAGCAAACACACAGACTTGCAGTTACCCCAAAGACTACTCGTTCACCCGGTATTCAACATACCACAGGATCTCTCTCTCCTCCTAATAAGGGAGGAAAGAGGTGTCTCCGTTTCACAGCGAGAGGGGAAACATAACAAACAACTCGCTGGATTACAACGTTAAAAGTCCATTGCGAAGAAAAAGCATTTCAGGACGTATATTGTACACATTTCTCTGACATTAAATGTAGCTTTGAACCTTTGATGGAATGACAGAGCAGACTTGAAGGCCCGAGTGGCCTAATTCTGCTCCTATATCTTGTGGGCTTATGGAAAGGCAGGTAGACACACTGAGGAACTGCCTCAGGTAGAGAGACACTAACAGACATCACAGGAGAAAGACAGAAAGGGAGGAGACAGAAAAAAGAGAGAATGAGGGATCAAAATCCATTCGCCTCGAACATTCAGGAAGCCCACTCCCTCTCTGCCTATAATGAGCACTTCATATAAAGAGAGGGCAGAGAGGAACAAAGATGGAGTGAGGCACAGGGTAATCCGAGTAACAAATATGCGGGAGACACAAGAGATTCCACAGAAGCTGGAGTCTGAAGCAACACAGACAAACTGCTGGAAGAACTCAGCGGGTCGGGCAGCATCTGTGGGAAATGGACAGTTGACATTTCAGGTCAAGGCCCTTGAAATGGACCGAAAGATAAATGGGAGATAGCAGGGATGAAGGGGTGGAGCAAGATCTGGCAGATGATTGGTGGATCCAGATGGGGAGGGGTGAGAGGCAGATGGAGGAGGGGAGGGCAGGAGTAGTGACAGAGGCTGGGAGGTGATGGGTGGATCTAGGTGAGGGAGGGGTGTTAGACATATGGAGAAAAGAGGATAGGAATAGTGATAGAGGCTGGGAGGTGATGGGTGGATCTAGGTGAGAGGCAGATGTAGGAGGGGAGGCTGGCGATAGAGGTAGAGGCTGGGAGGTGACCAAGGGCTACAGATGGTGGGATCTGATAGGAAAGACAGGTGGAGCGTGGAACCAAATAAGGGGGAGGGAACCAGTGGGAGGAATGTGTGGGCGATAGGGTTGGACTGCTGTCAGAGGAACTGGTAGATCAAGGAGAAGAGAGAAAGGGACAAGAACGGAGCAGGCTCGAGATTGCAGGTAAGGCCCCGGCGGCCATTGTTGGAGTGAATTCCAGGCCCGAGAGTGGGAAACAGATCAATGGTTAGCCGATTTAAGTGCCGAGCCAGATTGAAAAGATTAAGGCTTCAAGACCGGGGGAAAAGGACAAACTGGCGTTCAACTCTCTACCCTGTGAGGAGGCTTAACTCGCCTCAGCACTGAACCCACTTTGCAGCTGCGGCCTACAACCACCGGCCCTCGCCTTGGCACTGACTTGGCTCTCTGACTGTGGACTCACTTTGGGGACTCTGGGATTCAAGTTCTGTGTGTTACTTGTTCTTTTTTTCTCCCCCCGAACACTGGATGTTTGCTGGCTAACGCAAATGACACATTTCACTGTATGATAAGTAAGTGAACTGGAGCCTTATCTGATGCTAATGCGTCCATGATTGCTGCTACAAGCTTTCTGTTGCACTTGTGCATGCGGCAGTAGGCTGCACTTTGACCTTGAAGTGTGTGACCTTCGAGAAAGGGCTGAGGGGTCAGCACGATGCTATCACAGCTCGGGGGCAATCGAGTTCAGGGTTCAATTCCCGCCGCTGCCCGTAAGGAGCTTGTACTCCTCGTGACTGCGTGGGTTTCCTCCAGGTGCTCTGGTTTCCTCCCACAGGCCAAAGACCTACCGGTAGGTAGGTTAAACGTCATTGTAAACTGTCCCGTGGTTAGGTTAGGGTTAAATCGGCGCGGCTCGAAGGGCCGAAGGGCCTGTTCTGTGCTATATCTCTAAATAAAGGAACAATCTGCTAAATTCCTGATTTGAAAGATGAACCGAAATTTTTACAATCTCATGGGAGACGTCTGGCTGAATTGTAATAAATATCGGAAAATTATTCATTTGCTGTTAATTCAATTTGCCTAAACCTAACCTGATATTTGCATTTTCCATCTCCAAAAAGTCTTTTTTTTTAAAAAAAGAACTCACCATGGCAAACCAAGGTGCTTAGGACTTTTCTTCATCGGAGAGGTTCCAAGGAGTAACAGGAGTCTTTCTTCCAGGGTGCTGTCAAAGCTGATTTTGCTCCAGACCGACACATTTGATGTACGGTGCCAGGACTCGAGGCCACGAGTTCCCTTTGCCAGTCCGGGCGGGTTGTAAACAGAAGTCAGGTGGCGAGGAGGCAGGTTAGGTCCCAAAGCCGACAGGACTCGACTCCTGTTTACTCAGAAGTGTCAAGACAGAGGAAACCACAAAGGCCGCGAGCGATAAACAAGTTACCAGCAGTGACTCTGTGCCCCGTGGGTCTCCTCGGCTGCATGAGGCCACGCTCTAGTTGGGGGGAGCAACACCTCATATTTCATCTGATGGCATGAGCACCAATTTCTCCGATTTCTGATAATTCCTTCCCCATTCTGGTTCCTCTCTCACCCCATCTCTCCTCCTCCCCTATCAGATTTCTCCTTCTTCAGCCCTTTACCTCGTCCACCTATCACCTCCCAGCTTCCTACTTCATCCCCCTCCCCCTCACCTATCACGTTGCTAACTTGTACTCCTTCCTCCCCCCCCCCCAGCTTCTTATTCTGGCTCCCCCCACTTTGCTTTCCAATCCTGATGAAATGTCTCATCCTGAAATGTTGACTCTATATTCCCCTCCGCAGATGCTGCCTGATCTGCTGAGTTCCTCCAGCATTTTGTGTGTGTTACTCTGGATTTCCTGCATCTATAGAATCTTTAGTGTTTATGCCAGCAGATCTTTTTTAGTCATAGAAAACTACAGCACAGAAGCAAGCCCCTTGGCCCATCTAGCCTGTGCTAGTTTTCCTGCCTAGTCACATCTCCCCATACACAGACCACAGCCTTCTACACCCCTCATCCATTCACTTACCCAAGCTCTTAATTGTTACAATCCAACCTGCCTCCATCACCTCCACTGGTGTCTTGTTCTGCACTGGAACCTTCCTCTGAGTGGATATGCTCCCCTTAAATATTTCACCATTCACCCTTGACCCATGACCGCTAGATCTAGTCTCGCCCAACCTCTGTGGAAAAAGTCCGCTTGCATTTGCCCTATCTATACTCCTGATAGTTTTGTCTACCTCTATCAAATCTCCCCTCATTCTCCTATACAGCAGGGAGTAAAGCTCTAACCTTTTCAACCTTTCCTTATAACCCAGGTCCTCAAATCCTGAAAACATCCTTGTAAATTTTCTCTGCACCCTTTCAAGCTTATTGACATCTTTCCTGTTGGTAGGCGACCAGAACTGCTTACAATACTCCCTATGTCTTATACAATTTCAAAATAACATCCCCATCTCCTGTACGCAATACTTTGACTTATGAAGGCCAATGGGCCAAAAGCTCCCTTTACGACTCTATCTACCTGTGAGACCATTTCCAAGGTATTATGGATCTGTATTTCCAGATCCCAGAAAATACTTCTCAAACTAATAAAACTTTTGATCTCCCTAATTTCTGGTAACGGCGCCCCTCTGTTCCCCTTATCGCATTGTTACAGCTATACAAGACCTTGGTCAGACCCCACTTGGAGTATTGTGTTCAGTTCTGGTCACCTCACTACAGGAAGGATGTGGATGCTATAGAGAGAGTGCAGAGGAGATTTACAAGGATGTTGCCTGGATTGGGGAAGCATGCCTGATGAGAATAGATTGAGTGAACTCGGCCTTTTCTCTTTGGAGCGACAGAGGATCAGAGGTGACCTGATAGAGGTGCATAAGATGATGAGAGGCATTGATTGTGTGGATAGCCAGAGGCTTTTTCCCAGGGCTGAAGTGGCTAACACAAGGGGGCGTAGTTTTAAGGTGTTTGGAAGTAGGTACAGAGGGGATATCAAAGGCAAGTTTTTCACACACGCAGATTGGTAGGTGCGTGGAATGCACTGCCAGCGACAGTGGTAGAGACAGTTACAATAGTGTTTTTTGAGAGACCCTTAGGTAGGTACATTGAGCTTAGAAAAATAGAGGGCTATGTGGTAGGGTAATTCTAGGCAGTCTCTAGAGCAGGTTACATGGTTGGCACAACATTGTGGGCCGAAGGGCCTGTAATGTACTGTAGATTTCTATGTCTCATTGGTCCCATCAGCCATCCGCTGCCCTCCTGATCTGCCCACACATTCCTCCCTCCAGTTCCCCTCCTTACCTCCCTCCCTTTACTCTGTGGCCCATTGTCCTCTCTCGAGTCTCTTCCATCCTCTTCAGCCCTTTGTCACTTCCACCTATCACCTCCCAGCTCCTTGCACTCTCACTGCTCTCCACCCACCCCGTCACCAGCCGGTTTCTGCTACCTTTTTATACGGGCCGTCTGTCTTTCTGATCCTGATGAAGGGTCTCAGCCCGATACGTCTCGAATGCCCACTCTCCTCCACAGATGTTGAGTTCCTCCACCTCCTTGGTGTGCTGTTTTTCAATAGATCCCCTGCACATTGACATAATCCATGGGAGTCTTTGGTTTTCAGCCACACTACAAACCATTGCATTTGTGATTTGGCACGTCATCTAAAACTTTGACAAACTTCTATAGATGTGCGGCGGACAGCATATCGACAGGTTGCATCACAGCCCGGGATGGAAACACCAATGCCCTACAAAAAGTAGCGGCTATGGCCCAGTCCATCACGGGGAAAGCCCTTCCAACCATTCAGCACATTGACATGGAGCACTGTCACAGGGAAGCATCACCAGGGACTCCCACCTCCCAGGCCATTCTCTCCTCTTGCTGCTGCCACTGGGGAGGCACAGGAGCCTCAGGACTCACACCAACAGGTCCAGGAACAGTTATTACCCTTCAACCATCAGGCGCTTGAACGAGTGGGGATAACCACACTCACGCCAACACCGAACTGTTCCCACAACCTATGGACTCACTTTCAAGGACTCTTCACCTCATGTTATTGATACTTATTGCTTATTTATTACTGATTATTATTTTCCTTTTGTATTTGCAGAGTTTGTTGCCTTCCCACATTGGTTGTGCGTCTGTCTTGTTGGGTGCGGTCTTTCATTGCTTCTCAGTTTAATTATCATTTGGCCAAACATGATACGGCCGAGCAAGACAGCGTTACTAGGTGGGTTCCTATGCATCTCTTTGTATTTACTGTGAATATCGGCACGAAAATTAATCTCAGGGCTGGACAGGTGCTTTGATAATAAATTTACTTTGAGCTTGAGTTACAGGCTGATGGATAATCCCTCCTTCTTAGTAACTAGAAATGCCGCACCGGTCTCCTCCCAGGTTCTGAAGATGTACGGCGGAGGGTTAGCACCTCGTGGGCATGTTCAGTTGGAGCTGGAAATGTGGCAACACCTGCGGGCTGCCTAACACAGTCCTTGCCGACTCAATTTGATGCAAACAGGCACTTCACTGCACGTTTCACAATCACCGGCACACAGAAGGTTGTGAAATTTGCTGTTCCGTGTTCATGTGACAAATAAAATAAGATTGAAAGGCTTATCATACGAGGAGCGCTTGGTGGCTAGTGGCGCTCCTACACATTTCTCATACGTTGTTCCCAAATCTCTCTATTGCCAGAGTCCGATTGGGAACTGGGTTTATCATTGGCACTTGGGCCGAGAGGCAGCGAAGAGCGTGTCTTGCATGAGGGAGAGGGTGTCTATACCCCGGGTTTTGTTCCGTGGAGACCAATTGCCAGGATTCATCAGCTCTGCCGTTGTTGTGTCAGAGTTACACAGCCGGAAGAAGGCAAACAAGATTTACATTCATCAGAATCGCAAGGAGGACATAGTTTCTTTTCACCCTGTCAAGTAGTCTAATAATAGTTGAGCATTACAATCAGAATCAGGTTTAATATCACCGGCATATGTTGTGAAATTTGTCATCTTTGCAACAGCAGGACAATGCAATACATGATAGTAGAAAAAATGTGAATTACAGCAAGTATATTAAATAGTTAAATTAAGTAAGTGGTGCAAAAATAGAAATAAAAAAGTAGTGAGGTAGTGTTCACGGGTTCAATGTCCATTCAGAAATCTGATGGTAGAGGGGAAGAAGCTGTTCCTGAATCGTTGAGTGTGTGTCTTCAGGCTCCTGTACCTCCTCCCTGATGGTAGCAATGAGAAGAGGGCATGCCCTTAATGATGGATGCTGCCTTTCTGAGGCATCGCTCCTTGAAGATGTCCTGGATACTACGGAGACTAGTGCCCGTGATGGAGCTGACTGAGTTTACAACTCCCCACAGCTTATTTAAATCCTCTACACTAGACCAACTCTCCACCCCTCCCCCCATACCAGACGGTGATGCAGCCAGTTAGAATGCTCTCCACGGTACACCTGTAGAACTCGCGAGTGTCTTTGGTGACCTACTAAATCTCCTGAAACTCCCAATGAAATATAGCCGCTGTCGGGCCTTTGTAGCTGTATCGATG
Organism: Mobula birostris; assembly: GCF_030028105.1. Taxonomy (NCBI): domain Eukaryota; kingdom Metazoa; phylum Chordata; class Chondrichthyes; order Myliobatiformes; family Myliobatidae; genus Mobula; species Mobula birostris. The sequence continues at coordinate 5,020,254 of NC_092397.1, forward strand.
TGTTGGGTCCAGGTTTCAATCCTCAGAGATATTGACACTCAGGAACTTGAAATTGTTCACTGTCTCCAGTTCTGATCCCTCTGGGAAGACTGGTGTGTGTTCCCTTATCTTATCCTTTCTGAAGTCCACAATCTGCTCTTCGGTCTGACTGACGTTGAGTGTAAGGCTGTTCCTACCACTCCACTAGCTGGTACACCTCGCTCCTGTACGCCCTCTTGTTACCATCTGAGATTCTGCCAACGGTGGTTGCATCATCAGCAAATTTATAGGTGGCATTTGAGCCGCGCCTAGCCACATAGTCATCGGTGCAGAGCAGTGGGCAAACACACATCCCCGAGGTGTGCTGGTGTTGATCGTCAACAAGGAGGAGATATTATTTCCGATTAAAGATGAATACTACACAGAAGCAGGCCATTCAGCCCATCTGGTCCATGCTGACCACAGCATCCTGCTAGTCCCACTAGCCTGCGTTCAGCCCATAACCTTCCAAGCCAATTCCCTCCACATGCCTATCCAAATGCTTCCGCTGGAACTGTGCTCCCCTCGGCCGTTTCCTCTGGCAGGTCACTCGATACTGTCCGTGTGAAGAAGCTGCCTCTCGGATCTCTTATATTTCCCCCCTCTTATCTCGTATCTGTGCCCTCTAGTTTCGGATAGTCAGGATGCAGAGTGAACATTAAAATTTAAGACGACTGATTTGCTCGACCGCAAGAAGGGAGCACAGCTTCGCAAGAGCTCATGAAGTCAGCCTCTGAAGACCTTTCCTACAGAAACCTTCCTCCAGTGGAGAGCTAATCACCACGGACATGGAGGGGCCACCGCACAGGATCGGAAAAAAGCCGCGGAGGGTGGCAAACTCAGGCAGCTCCATCATGGTAACCAGCCTCCCCAGCATTAGGAACAACTTCTAAAGGCAGCGTCCACCATCACAGACCCCATCACCCAGGGCATGCCCTCTTCTCATTGCTACCATCAGGGAGGAGGTACAGGAGCCTGAAGACACACGCTCAACGGTTCAGGAACAGCTTCTTCCCCTCCGCCATCAGATTTCTCGAAAGACACTGAACCCAGGAACGCGACCTCACTATTTTTTATTCTCTCTCTCTGCAGCGCTAACTTTATATGCTGGCGACGTTAAGCCCGTTTTGGATTCTGTCACACACATAAGGAATCCCAGTCACTATATCCGGAGTGCCTTGGCCGCAAAACATCAAGCTTCACGTCACGTGTCAGCGACCTGAATCTGATTCAAGATCACGGGCTATCTGTGGATTGCTGGCTTTATCCTTCAGGCATAATAAACTTTAAAACAACAGATGCAGCGTGGCCCCTTTCCTCCTGCTGGCAATTCCGGTACCAGAATCACCCCATTCAATTCTGACAACCCTGAAGTGACTCATGGCTCCACACAAGAGTTGTAACACCAGAGCAGAGACATAGGAGTAGAGCCAGGCCACTCGGCCCATTGAGTCTGGTCTGCCATTCCATCGTGGCTGATTTATTATCCCTCTTCATTCCCATCCTCCTGCCTTCTCCCCGTACACCTTTGATGCCCTGACTAATCAAGAACCTATCAACCTCCGCCTTTAACTTACCAGACGAATTGGCCTCCACAGACGTCTGTGGCTATGAATTCCACCGATTAACCACTCTCTGGCTAAAGAAATTCCTCTTAACTCTGTTCTAAATGGACGCCCCTCTGTCTGAGGCTGTGTCCTCTGGTCCTAGATTCCCCCACATAGGAAACATCCTCTCCCCATCCACTCCATCTGTGTCCTCTGGTCCTAGACTTCACCACTATAGGAAACATCCTCTCCACATCCACTCCATCTGTGTCCTCTGGTCCTAGACTCCACCACTATAGGAAACATCCTCTCCACATCCACTCTATCTGTGTCCTCTGGTCCTAGACTCCACCACTATAGGAAACATCCTCTCCACATCCACTCTATCTGTGTCCTCTGGTCCTAGACTCCACCACTATAGGAAACATCCTCTCCACATCCACTCTATCTGTGTCCTCTGGTCCTAGACTCCACCACTATAGGAAACATCCTCTCCACATCCACTCTATCTGTGTCCTCTGGTCCTAGACTCCTCCACTATAGGAAACATCCTCTCCACATCCACTCTATCTGTGTCCTCTGGTCCTAGACTCCCCCACTATAGGAAACATCCTCTCCCCATCCACTCCATCTGTGTCCTCTGGTCCTAGACTCCCCCACTATAGGAAACATCCTCTCCACATCCACTCTACCTGTGTCCTCTGGTCCTAGACTCCCTCACTATAGGAAACATCCTCTCCACATCCACTCTATCTGTGTCCTCTGGTCCCAGACTCCCCCACTATAGGAAACATCCTCTCCACATCCACTCTATCTGTGCCCTCTGGTCCTAGACTCCCCCACTATAGGAAACATCCTCTCCACATCCACTCTATCGAGGCCTTTCAATATTCGACAGGTTTCAATGCGATCTCCTCCCATTCTTCTGAACTCCAGTGAGTCCAGGCCCACAGCCATCAAACGCTTCTTAGGTGTTAACCCTTTCATTCCTGGGATCATTCTCATGAAGCTCCTCTGGAACCTCTTGCTGCCTCGGTAAAGCAGCCAGCCTAATCAAAGACCCCCACCCACCCCGGGCACTCTCTCTTTGCCCCTCTCCCATCGGGCAGAAGATACAAAAGCCTGAAAGCTCGTCCCACCAGACTCAGGGACAGATTCTACCCTGCAGGCGTCAGACTCTTGAACGGACCTCTTGTTCGATGAGATAACTACGGCCTCACAATCTACCTTGTTCTGATCTCACACCTTACTGTCTGCCTGCACTGCACTCTCTCTGCAGCTGCGACATTTTACTCTGGATTCTGTTATTGTTTTCCCTTGTTGCACTGCGTACTGATCTGCTCTGTATGAACAGTGTGCAAGACAAGCTTTTCACTGTATCCTGGTACCTGTGACAACAGTAAATCGATTGCAATACCCACCACGGGTACTTACCTCCTGACTTATTCATCCCTCACCAGCCCCTCTCCCCTGCAAACCCTTCTCCTTCACCACAATCCAGGACCCTACACGGTCCTGATACCGATACGGGTCTCCATTGTGGACCAGGAGTGGGAAGGGGGCAGGGAGAGGAGAATCACGGTTGGGAGAAGGGGAAGGGAGAGTGAGGGAGCAGGAGGCACCAGAGAGACATTCTGTAATGATCAATAATTATCTGGAATCGTATTATTCATTGATATCCTTTATGATTGGGAGTTTTGTCAATCAATTCTTTAGTTTTGTATCTACTCATGTTAATTATAATGATGTATTCCCAATAACTTTGTATTACGTTTATATTTTGTGAAACTAATAAAAAGATTGAAAAAGAATAATTATCTGGAATTGTATCTCAGGGCTGGGTGCGTCTGCACCCTTGCCACACCATTCCTCCCTGGCCACCTGTCCCACACCCCTCCCGCAACACTCCATCCTCGCCACTCCCAACATCCTTTGCTCCTGCCAGATTTACAAACCCGTTCCCCGCTTCGCGTTGACGAATACAGTACTGTGCTGAAGTACTAGGCGCCCAAGCTAAGTACATGTACCCAAGACCTTTGTGCAGGACTGTATGTCTTATGGACAAAAGCTAATTCTTTAATCTATTACTTATCTTTATAGTCTGCTCTGCCTTTCGACCCTGACTGATTCACTTCCCCTCCCATTCTGACTGCCTTTTCCCCCTAACCTTTAACAGTCTTACTAATCAAGAACCCATCAACCTCGTAAGTGTGGTCTGACCAGGGTTTTATCGAGCTGCAACTTTATCTCACGGCTCTTGAACTCAATCCCCCGACTAATCAAGGCCAACACACCACACGCCTGGTGAGGCAAATCAGATTATTTTATTTACACGGGAAAGCCACGTTAGGCAGCTGGAAATAAACAAAGGGGGGGGGAAAAAAACTGTGTTAGGCCACTGTAACCTTGTTTCGACAAGTTCTTTGTATCGGGCACGTCAGACTCCAGCACCACCATGGACGGTCCCAAGCCCGGCTGCGGAAGGAGGAGAGACGGACATGGGGCTGGCAACCCCATCCTGTAAAAGCCCAGGGGTACGGAAATGGCAACAGAAGCTCCAAAGACCCGGGAGAGGAGGGATCTTCGAAGATGGGCCGCACCCGGGGACAGCTCGAAAGACTGGCCCAGGACAGAGGACCCTGGTGAGCTGTGCCCCAGTAGGGCTGGTGGGCTTAAGAAGATGATGAAGAAATCCCAGTAGGAATGCCTGGTCCTACCAGGAGACATCTAGGTGTCTTGGGAAGCTGTGGCACCTTCACATCCACGGTCAGATACCAGACACGTCCACGCGCATCGGAGGGGGAAGTTCAGATTTTCACCACCTGCGCGGCCACGCAGGGCGTCTGCCTGTCCGTCTCCCCATTCTTCTGCCTCTGCACAAACAGCCGGCCATACGTCCCGCCAACTTGACCCTTGGTCAGCCTCCCGGGGTTGATGCAGACGCAGCCCAGAACATCCTAGTGCAGGGCAGAGCACAGACAAAAAAAAAGGGATTCGGGATCAGTGGCTCCTGAATGTTCTGGATAACAGATACAGGTGAGAGAGAATCTGCAGGTGCTGGAAATCCAAGCAACACACACAGTGTTGGGGGACTTCAGTGGGCCAGACAGCATCTATGGGGGGAAAAAATACCGTCAACGCCTTCGGGTCATCTTTCTTCTTCTTCTTCCTACCGAAGGGTCTTGGCCTGAAATGTCGACTGTACTTTGTTCCATAGATGCTGCCCGGTCTGCTGAGTTCCTCCAGCATATTGTATGTTTTGCTTACATAAAAGGCAAATTCCCTCAGACAGCATGAAGTCCAACCCATCAGCAACCTTTCGAAATGTGGGTTAACATTTAGGGTGGCACAGAAACAGGCCCTTTGGCCCATCTAGTCTATGATGAGCTATAATTCTGCCTCGCCCAGCGCCCTCTATACCCTTCATCCAAACTTCTCTTAAACGTCAAAATCAAATCCACATCTACCACTTGTGCCGGCAGCTCGTTCCACACTCTCACCACCCTCTGAGTGAAGAGATTGCCCCTCACGTTCCCCTTAAACCTCTCACCTTTCACCCTTAACCCATAACCTCTAGTTTGTCTCACCCACCTGAGTGGAAGAAGCCTGCCTGCATTTACCCTCGTAATTCTGTACACCTCTATCCAATCTCCCCTCATTCTCCTGTGCTCCAGAAAATAAAGTCCTAACCTTTTCAACCTTTCCCTAAAACCCGGGCCAAGTCCTGGCCACATCCTTATAAATTTTCTCTGCACTCTTTCAATCTCTTTTACATCTTTCCCGTAGTTCGGTGACCAAAACTGCACACAACACTCCAAATTAGGCCTCACCAACATCTTATACAACTTCAACATAACATCCCATCTCCTGTACTCAGTACTTTGACTTATGAAGGCCAGTGTGCCGAAAGCTCTGTTTACTACCTGTGACACCCCATTCAAGGAATTCCCATGACTCCGACACAGGGAGGATCAAAGGCTCAATCTGCATGTCAGGTATTCACAAACCGAGAGCCATACAGCACAGAAAGAGGCCATTCAGCCCACAGTTTCCATGCTGACCACTGCATTTATCTGTACTAGACCCACTTACCCACGCTAGGCCTGTAGAATCAGAATAAAAATCAAGTTTAATATTGTGAAATTTGCTGTTTTGTGTGAATTGTACATTGCAATACTTCCCAGAGAGCTGTGTTGGCTGGAGTCAGGGCTTTACGCTTTGGCTCTTGGTAGGGTCACCCATGCCAAACAGGGTCAAAGGGTAGAGGTCAGACTGAGAGTGGTCCACCAGTCCTCCAGGTTCAGGGCTAACAACCCTGACTGGTCAAACAAAATTGTTACGGGAACAGCAATGAAGAATCGTCCTCCATCTGAGTGTGATGGTATTCCTGAGACTCCACCCAGGACTTGCGTGACCGACAGTAGTGAAAACTGAGAGGAAGCTACTGACACGATGAAGGAAGCCCTGAACACCGCCAGAGACGGAGGACCTTCATTGCTGCCCTCGACGCCCGTGGTGTAATGGGCAGGAAAAAAAATTAAGAAGTAGCGCAAAAAGAGAGGAGAATAATAGTGAGGTAGCGTTCGTGGGTTCAATGTCCATTCAGAAATCTGATGGTGGAAGGGAAGAATCTGTTCCTAAAACATTGAGTGTCTCTCTTCAGGCTCCTGTACCTCCTCCCTGATGGAAGCAATGAGAAGATGGTGATGGGGGTCCTTAACGATGGATGCTGCCTTTTCGAGTGAAGGTGCCCTGGATGCTGGGGAGGTCAGTGCCCATGATGGAGCTGGCTGAGTTTACAGCTGTCTGCGGCTTTTTCCCAGTCCTGTGCAGTGGCCCCTCTGTACCAGATGGTGATGCGACTGCTGTATTTTATTGTGTTATGTACAAGATGTGCCTTAAAAGTTCGCCAACATTTCTGAATACTTCTTATATAACCATATAACAATTACAGCACGGAAACAGGCCATCTCGGCCCTTCTAGTCTATGCCGAACTCTTACTCTCACCTAGTCCCACCGACCTACACTCAGCCTATAACCCTCCATCCCTTTCCTGTCCATATATCTATCCAATTTAACTTTAAATAACAACATCGAACCTGCCCCAACCACTTCTGCTGGAAGTTCGCTCCACACAGCCACCACTCTCTGAGTAAAGACGTTCCCCCTCATGTTACCCCTAAACTTTTGCCCTTTAACTCTCAACTCATGTCCTCTTGTTTGAATCTCCCCCATTCTCAATGGAAAAAGCCTTTTCACGTCAACTCTATCTATCCCCCTCATAGTTTTAAATACCTCTATCAAGTCCCCCCCTCAACCTTCTACGCTCCAAAGAATAAAGACCCAACTTGTTCAACCTTTCTCTGTAACTTAGGAGATGAAACCCAGGTAACATTCTAGTAAATCTTCTCTGTACTCTCTCAATTTTGTTGCCATCTTTCCTATAATTCGGTGACCAGAACTGTACAGAATACTCCAAATTTGGCCTTACCAATGCCTTGTTCTTAGGAGTTTGTGTAGATTCAGCACGCCACCAAAAACTCTGGCAAACTTCTATAACACAGTGGAGAGTATCCTGACTGGCTGTATCACGGCCTGGTAGGGAAACACCAACACCCAGGAACGGGGAAAGTCCACTGAAAGTGATGGTCACAGCCCAGTCCATCGCAGACAAAGCCCTCAACACCAGTGAGCACGTTTACACGAAGAGCTGCCACAAGAAAGCATCATCCATCGTCCAGGCCATGCCCTCCTCTCACGACTACCGCTAGGGAGGAGCTGCAGTCTGAAGACACACACTGAACATTTTAGGAAGCTCTCCCTCCCCTGCCACCAGCAGGTTTCTGAATGATTCATCTACCTCAGTATTTTGCTCTCTTTTTGCTCTAGTGATTTATTTTTTCTACATTCCTTATTGTCATTTATAGAGATTTATTATCTTGCTCTGTACTCCTGTAAAACAATAAATTTCATGACAAGAAGATTCTTTCTTCTTCAGTCCTTTACCTTTTTCACCTCACAGCTTCTCACTTCATCCCCCTCCCCGTCTCACCTATCTTGCTATGGAGGGAGTGCAGTGTAGGTTCACGAGGTTAATTCCCGGGATGGCGGGACTGTCATATGTTGAAAGATTGGAGCAACTGGGCTTGTATACACTGGAATTTAGAAGGATGAGAGGGGATCTGATTGAAACATATAAGATTATTAAGGGATTGGACATGCTAGAGGCAGGAAACATGTTCCCAATGTTGGGGGAGTCCAGAACCAGAGGCCACAATTTGAGAATAAGGGGTAGGCCATTTAGAACAGAGTTGAGGAAAAACTTTTTCACCCAGAGAGTGGTGGATATATGGAATGCTCTGCCCCAGAAGGCAGTGGAGGCCAATTCTCTGGATGCTTTCAAGAAAGAGTTGGATAGAGCTCTTAAAGATAGTGGAGTGAAGGGATATGGGGAGAAGGCAGGAACGGGGTACTGATTGTGGATGATCAGCCATGATCACAGTGAATGGCGGTGCTGGCTCGAAGGGCTGAATGGCCTACTCCTGCACCTATAGTCTATTGTCTATTATCTCCATCCCCTCCCCTCATTCCAACTGCTTCTCCCTTCCTTTCCAACCCCAATGAAGGGTCTTGGCCTGAAAATCCGACTGTTTATTCCCCTCCACAGATGCCGCCCGACCTGCTGAGTTCCTCCAGCGTTTTGTGCGTGTTACTCTGGATTTCCAGCAGCTACAGAATCCCGCGTTCAAAAATGCCAATGGCAATAAACCTGATTCTGTTTGTTGACGCATAAACACCAGCGCCCAGCCCACTGGTTTCACTCCGGTGATGTCCAAGGCAACGGACTGAACGTTTACCTGTCCGGTGACAGTCTTGGCCTACCCGGCAGCCGTGCTCACCTTGACGAAGTAGCGCAGCTCGGAGGGAACGATCAAAATATCGGGAGTGACAGGGAGCAGTGCGTGCATCTGGAAGTTCTCGTAGTCTATGGTCATGTCCTCCGCAGGTGGGTAGAGAGGGTAGTAGCTGCGGGAGGTGGAGAAACAGACAGTCGGCAAGTTCAAAGTACATTTATTATCAGAGTATGTATACAGTGCACAACCCCGAGGTTTGTCTTCCCACAGACAGCCACGAAACAAAGAAACACCATGGAACCCGCTCAGAGAAAACGCCAAACACCCAATGTGGAGGAGAAAAAACAACAAATTGCGCAAACAGCAAAAACATCAAACCACAGAGTCCTTGAAACAGGAAGGTTCAGTGTAATAGTTTCTCAGTGACTTTTGTTTAACTCAATTTAGAAAATAGAACGGCACAGGAACAGGCCCTTCGGCCCACAATGTTATGCTGGACCAATCAAATGACTAAACTATTTTTCTTCTGCCTACACAATGTCCACATCCTACCATTTTCCTCACATTCACAAGCCTACCTAAACATCTCTTACGAGTCCCTGATGTATTTTCATCTCCCACCACCAGGCAGCACATTCCAGTCACCCACCACTCTCTGTGTAAAAAAAAACTTAGCCCCACACCTCCTTTGAACCTCTGCCCTCTCATCTTCAATGCATGCCCTCTGGTGTTAGACATTTCAACCCTGGGAAGCAGATACTCCCTGTCCACTCTGTCTCTGCCTCTCATGATCTTGTAAACCTCTATCAGATCTCCCCTCAGCCTTTGCCTCTCCAGAGGAAACAAAGCTGCTTTCAAAGCTTGGTAAAGCAAAAGAAGTTAAAACTGTATTGTCCATACTATGGGAAAGATATCAATAAGAGGTCGTAGGTTAAGGGTGAAAGGTGAAAGGCAAAATGGCGTCCCCCTGTCTGGACTTCAGAACAGAGTGTTGGCAGGGGCCGGCTGTTCGTTTCGAAAGTAACAGGTGGCCAAGGGACGAGTGTGAGTTTCTAGAATCCAGTTAATCGGCAACGACAGACCCACCTCCTCCATCACAGCAAGTGTAACTAATAAAATTAATTTGCTGTGGGGGGGGGGGGGCGGTCGGCACGAGGGTGGTGACGGGGAAGTAGGAGCAGGAACCCACTCACAGCCTGGATGTTGGCATCCAAGGGAAGAGGGAACACACACAGAAACCCTGGAGGGACTCTGAAGGCCAGGCTGCATCTACGAGGGAGGGGTGGGGTGGGGAAGCAGTCAATGTTTTGGGCCGAGACCCTTCGTCAGGACTGGAGAGCAAAGGGGAAGAAGCCAGACTGAGAAGCTGTGGGAAAGGGAGGAGTGGAAACTGACAGGTCATAGGGTCAAAGAAAAGTACAGCACAAAACAGGCCCTTCGGCCCATCTAGTCCATGCTAAACCCTTTAAACTGCCTACTCCCATTTACCTGCACCGGGACCACACCTCTCCATACCCCTCCCATCCATGTATCTATCCAAACTCCTCTTAAACGTTGACATCGAGCACACATCCACCACTTGTGCTGGCAGCTCGTTCCACAACTCTCGCCACCCTCTGAGTGAAGATAGTCGAAGGGAGATGAAGTAAGAAGCTGGGAGATGTTGGGAGGAGTGGAGAGTAGACCGTGGGAGAAAGGGCACCGGGGAGGTGCGGTGTATAAGCAGGTCAGGAGACGAGGCAAGAGGGAAGTCAGAGTGATAAAATAGGCTGAAGTCAGCATGGTTTCCTCAGGGGAAAATCTTGCCCGACAAATCCGTTCGAATTCTTTGAAAAAGTAACAAGCAGGTTAGACAAAGGAGAATCGGTTGATGTTGTGTACTTGGATTTTCAGAAGGTGCCGCACGCTAGGCTGCTTAACAAGCTACGAGACCACAGTATTACAGGAAAGATTCTAGCATGGATAAAGCAGTGGCTGATTGGCAGGAGGCAGAGAGTGGGAATAAAGGGAGCCTTTTCTGGCTGGCTGCCAGTGACTAGCGATGTTACACAGGGGTCAGTGCTGGGACTGATTCTTTTTACATTACATGTCGATGATTTGGATAATACAATTAATGGCACTGTTGCAAAGTTCGAAGACGATATGAAGTCAGGTGGAGAGGAAGGTTGTTTTGAGGAAGTAGAGGCGACAGAAGGACTCAAATTAGGAAAATGGGCAAAGAAATGGCAGATGAAATACAGTGTTGGGAAGTGTATGGTCATGGACTTTGGTAGAAGAAATAAAAGGGTTGACTATTTTCTAAATGGAGAGGAAAATACAAAAATCTGATGTGCAAAGGGACTTGGGGAGTCCTTGTGCAGGATTCCCTAAAGGTTAATTTGCAGGTTGAGTCTGTGGTGAGGAAGGCAAATGCAATGTTAGCATTCATTTCAAGAGGACTAGAATATAAAAACAACGATGTAATATTGAGACTTTATAAAACACTGGTGAGGCCTCACTTGGAGTATCGTGAGCAGGTTTGGGCCCCTTATCTTAGAAAGGATGTGGTCAAACTGGAGAGGGTTCAAAGGAAGTTCACAAAAATGATTCCAGGATTGAACGGCTTGTCATATGAAGAGCGTTTGATGGCTCTGGGCCTGTACTCACTAGAATTCAGAAAAATGAGGGTGACCTCATCGAAACCTATCGAATGGTGAAAGGCTTTGATAGAGTGGATGTGGAGAGGATGTTTCTTATGGTGGAAGAATCTAAGGACCAGTGGACACAGCCTCAGAATAGAAGGTTGTCCTCTTAGAGTGGAGATGAGGAGGAATTTCTTTAGCAAGAGGCTCGTGAATCTGTGGAATTTGTTGCCAAAGGCAACTGTGGAGGCCAAGTCTTTATGTATATTTAAGGCAGAGGTTGATAGATTCTTGGTTGGTCGGGGCACAAAGGGATACGGGGAGAAGGCAGGAGATTGGGACTGAGAGGGAAATTGGATCAGCCATGATGAAATGGCAGAGCAGGTTCGATGGGCCAAATGGCCGAATTCTGCTCCTATACCTTATGGTCTTATGGAATGCAAGTAGAGGGAATGGGGAGCAGGAAAAAGTACAGGAAGTTAGAGAAATCGATGTTCATGCCATCGGGTTGGAGGCTACCCAGGTGGAATATAAGGTGTTGCTCCTCCAACTTGAGAGTGGCCTCATCAGGGCAGTGGACGGTGAGAGAGACTCCCAATCCTTACACTGGGGCGGTGGGGGGGCGCGCAGGGGGTACCGGGGCGGTGGTGGTTGGGGGGGGGATGATGGTCTGCTCACCTTCTTTGAGTCAGGATGTGCTTGAGGATTCTTGTGAATCGGTCCGAGCCGCCGAGGGAACTAAGGACAGAAACATGCACAATTTAGAGCGGGATAATGAATCATTCATCCAGACACCCGTACTCCCAAGACCACAGAGTAACCGCATGGAATTGCTGCCAGGAACCATGGAAATTCCAGCTCAATAAACTTTTGGTGTCAGCATCTCAAAAACTAAATCTAAAACCTTCTAAATTCTGGCAGAGTACACCCAGTGGCCTCTTTATTAGGTACAGGGGCAGGAAACCGGTGAGGTCTTCTGCTGACATAGCCCGTTCGACGCGATGTGCGTTCAGAGATGCCCCTCTCCTCTGAAGAACCTACTTCTGCCCTCCCCCTTTTACTTTCCTTGGGTCTCGGCCCAAGACATCAATCGCTCACACCTCTCCATAGATGGGAGGTGGGAGTTGTCCGTAATTATGCTGGCTGCTCTCCCAGTGAAAAAGGATATGTGGACAGAGTCTACGCCGTTTATACGGGGTGACATTCACAGCTCCGCGCGACTGGATTACGCAATGGCGGCTGTGCGCAACTGTGAACCTGCTTTAGTGGAGCAAGCTGGAGAAATTTATCACTGTTGAGAAATGTTGATGGCTCTGATGTGGCAATAAGGAGAGCTGAGGAACCAGTTAGTGAGACTATGGGGGGAGGATGATGATGAAAGACTGGGCGCAGAGACTGCAGAAGGGGAACGCTGGGGCTGTTGAAAACGAAATAAGGCACTACGAAGAAGGAAGTTAACTGCTAGCATCATTTAAGGAGGAATTAAATGAGTACGTACACACCGACTGATCGGGTACACCCGCTCGTCAATGCAAATATCTAACCAGCCAATCACGTGGCAGCAACTCAATGCATAAAAGCATGCTGACACGGTCAAGAGGTTCAGTTGATGTTCAGATCAAATATCAGAATGGGGGAGGAAATGTGACCTGAGTGGCTCTGACCGTTGGTGCCAGATGGGGTGGTTTGGGTATCTCAGAAGCTGCTGATCTCCTGGGACAACAGTTTCTCCAGCCGGCATTCCCGATCTGGGGTCTACGGACCCCTCGGTTAATTGAAGGGGGTCCACGGCATAAGAGAGGTTGGGAGCCCCTGCTGTGGAGCTTATAGAGAATGGTGCGAAGAGCAAAAAGAAACAGCCAGTGAGCGGCAGTTCTGTGGGTGAAAACACCTTGTTAATGAGAGAGGTCAGAGGAGAATGGCCAGACTGGTTCGAGCTGACAGGAAGGGCGACAGCAACGTACAGAAGAGCCACTGTCAACATGTCGAGCCCTGAAGAGAAAACGGACACTCAATGCTTTAGGAACAGCTTCTTCCGCTCCGCCAACAGATTTCTGAATGGCCCATGAACCCATGAACACAACCTCCATATTTTGCTCTCTTTCTGGACTCGTTATTTATTTTTCGACACTCATTATCGTAACTTACATTAATTATTAATGTGACACACATAAAAGTTGCTGGTGAATGCAGCAGGCCAGGCAGCATCTGTAGGAAGACCTGTTGTTTTAATTATTAATGTGATGCCCTGTACTGCTACAATTTTCATGACAAGATTCCTTCTTCAGCCCTTAAAATTTTTATTTTATGCATTTTGCTTATTGTGACTTTGTAATTTTTTTTTATGTCTTCCACTGTGCTGCTGCAAAACAACAAATCTCACGACATGGGTCAGTGATAATAACCCTGATACTTTTCTTTGCTTGAATTGTGCCTCAAGCTTGATGTACACGACCAGACCCAAAGCTTCCTCACAAAGCATCTGTATTAATATCGGTTGAAGAGGGCAAATGATCACAACTGAAGTTAATTTCAGATGCAGATTTTTAAAATAAATCACGTGCGGGGCGCCACGGTAGCGTAGTGGTCAGCGCGATGTTATTCCAGCTCGCGGGCGGGGTTCAGAGTTCAATTCCCGACGCCACCTGTAAGGAGTCTGTACATTCTCCCCGTGAATTGTGTGGGTTTCCTCCGGGTGCTCTGGTTTCCTCCCACAGTCCAAAGACGCACCGGTTAGTAGGTCACACAGAGGGCTGTGGTTCTGTGGAATGCTCTGCCTCAGAAGGCAGTGGAGGCCAATTCTCTGGATTCTTTCAAAAAGGAGTTAGATAGAGCTCTTAAAGATAGTGGAGTGAAGGGATATGGGGAGAAGGCAGGAAAAGGGTTCTGATTGTGGATGATCAGCCATGATCACAGTGAACGGTGGTGCTGGCTCGAAGGGCTGAAAGGCCTGCTCCTGCACCTATTGTCTATCATCAGTTAGTCATTGTAAACTGTCTTGTGATTAGGCCAAGGGTTAAGTAGGCCTGTTTGTTATGCGTTGGGTCTATAAATGTATAAATTGATTGATTTTATATCAATACATACTGTAAATGTGTCGCTTGCGTCAACTGACACACACCACACAGAAGAGGATGTGTGTGTGTGTGTGTGTGTGTGTGTGTGTGTGTGTGTGTGTGTGTGTGTGTGTGTGTGTGAGGTGGGTCAGCCCACAAATGTCACCCACACATTCCGGCGCCCACGTGGCATGCCCATGCCCATGCCCAAGCCCAAGCCCAAGCTGTCCGACAGAACACAAACAGCAGCTCAGTGGAACAAGACAACAGCGGCAAAGGAAAGCCCCCTTTCCCACCCTCCCAACACACACGACAGGCTGCCCGGCAGCCGCCAGTCCTTGGCCCCGGACTCTCAGTCCGGGGCTGAGAAATTCAGAAAGAACAAGTTGCCCGTGTGCACTGGTGTCTCCCATGAACAGAACTACCTTTTGGGAGGACATTGTACTCAACTCGACTTTTCGCTCTACCACTGCTGCTGTAAGTTATACTGCTCGGCGCAGTACAGGCCCTTCAGCCCACAATGTTTGTACCGACCTTTCAACCTACTCCAACATCAGTCTAACCCGTCTCTCCTACATAGAAGAAGAAATTCCCTTTAAACCCACGAGGGAGCATAAGGCCATCAGCTTTTTGCTGTTGATGTTTCTGTAGCAGACAATTTCTTTTTTAACGAGGTCGAGTTGCTTCCTCAACGCTCAACCCAGCACAGATGGAAAGCGCGCCAGGGGCGCCGGCTGGGTTCGAACTCGGGAGCCTTCACTCCGAAGTCCGGCTCTGATGCCACTACGCCACCAGCCGGCCACGTCTCTACTACACGGGCCTCCCTTTTTTTCTATCATCCACGTGACTTTCTTAAATACCCTTAATGTATCTGCCTCTATCACCATCCTTGGCAAGATGTTACACCCACCCACCACGCTCTGTGCCAAAATCTACCTCTTATATTCCCCTCTCCCTCCAATCTCCTCAATATTACGCCACTTGTATTAACCACTTCCAAGCTGGGAAAATGTCAATCATCTCGATCTATGCCTCTCATCATCTTGCACACCTCTATCAACTCATTTCTCATCCAAAGAGAAAAGCCCCAAGCTGCTCAACCTTTCCTCTTTAATCCAGCTAGACATGCTCTCTAACCCAGTTAGACATGTTCTCCAATCCAGGCAGCATCCTGGTAAATCTCCTCTGCAACCCTCTATAAAGCCTCCACATCCTTCCGACTGGAGGCGACCGGAACTGAACACAATACTCCAAGTGTGGTCTACAACCAGGGTTTTATGGAGCTGCAGCATTACCTCACGGTTCTTGAACTCAGGTGCACTTGTCAGACCAAACTTGGGAGAATTGCGAGTAGTTTTGGGCCCCTTAGCGAAAAAAAGATGTGCTGGCATTGGAGAGGGTTCAGAGGTGGGTCACGAGAATGACCCCGGGAATGAAAGAGTTAACATATGAGGAGTGTTTGACAGCTCTGGGCCTGTACTTGCTGGGGTCTAGAAGAATGAGGGGAGATTGCATGGAAACCTATCGAATATTGAAAGGCCTGGATAGAGTGGACGTGGAGAGGACAGAAGGTCGTCCCTTTAGAACAGAGATGAGGAGGAATTTCCTTAGCCAGGGATTTGTGGAAATTAAGAGTTATAGAGAAGTCATACAGCACAGAAAAAGGCCCTTTGGCCCATCTAGTCCATGCCAAACCATTTAGACTGCCTACTCCCATCGACCATACCCCTCCCATCCATGTACCTATCCAAACTTCTCTTCAACGTTGAAATCAAGCTCACATCCACCACTTGTGCTGTCAGCTTGATCCACACTCTCACCACCCTCTCAGTGAAGAAGTTTCCCCTCATGTTCCCTCTTAAACTTTCACCTTTCACCCTGGTTGCAGTGGAAAAAGCCTGCTTGAATTTACCCAGCCCACACCTCTCATAATTTTGTTTCAAATCTCCCCCAAATCTTCCACATGCCGAGAAATAAAGTCCTAACCTATTTAATCTTTCCTTATAACTCAGGTCCTCCAGACCCAGCAACATCCTTGTAAATTTTCTCTGTATTCTTTTCATCTTCTTTACATCTTTCCTGTAGGTAGGTGGCCAAAACTGCGCACAATACTCCAAATTAGACCTCACTCATCTTATACAACTTCAACATAACATCCCATCTCCTGTACTCACTATTTTGATTTATGAAGGCCAATGTGCCAAGAGCTTTCTTTATGACCCTACCAACCAGTGACGCCACTTTCAATGAATTATGGACGTTTCTTCCTAGATATCTTTGTTCTACCGCACTGCCTGACTGTTCACTGTGTAAGACCTACCCTGGTTGGTCCTACTGAAGTGCAACACCTCACACTTATCTGCGTTAAGTTCCATCTGCCATTTTTCCCAGCCAGTCCAGATCTCACTACAAGCTCTGATAATCTTCTCTGCTGTCCACTACACCCCCAATCTTGGTGTCATCCAAAAATCTGCTGGCCCAGTGAACCACATTATTATCCAGATCATTGCTATAGGTGACAAACAACAACGGACCCAGCACCGATCCCTGTGGCACTCCACTAGTCACAGGCCTCCAGTCAGAGAGGCAACCATCTACTACGTTCTCTGTCAGGCTCACCAGCCTATAATTTCCTGATTTATTTTTAGAGCATTTGTTGAACAGTGGAACAACATGAACTATCTTCCAATCCTCTGGTACCTCTCCTGTCGCTAAGGATGATTTAAATATCTCTGCCAGGGCCCCAGCAATTTCTGCACTGGCCTCCCACAGGGTTCGAGGGTACACCTTGTCAGGCCCTGGGGATTCATCCACCTTATTTGGCCTCAAAACAGCAAACACTTCCTCTTCTGTAACCTGTATAGGGACTATGACCTCGCTGTTGCTTTGCCTCACAGCATGCCTTCTTTCAGCTCTCTGATTTCTTTAAGTGTTCTCTAGCATTTCTTGTACTCCCCAAGTCCCTAATTTGTTCCTGTCTGCCTATTTTCTCTTTTCTTAACCAGGGCCTCGATAGCCCTCAAAAACCGAGGTTCCCTAAACCTGTTATCCTTGGTTTTTTTATCCAGACAGGCACATACAAGCTTTGCATTCTCAAAATTTTATATCTTCCCACTTACCAAGCACACCTTTGGCAGAAAACAGCTCGTCCCAATCCACGTTTGCCAGATCCTTTCTGATACCATCAAAATTGCCCTTTATCCTGTGGACCACACTTATCTCTTTGCATATTTACTTTGAAACTAATGGCATTGTGATCATTAGATGCAAAATGTTCCCTTTACACAAACTTCTGTCACCTGCCCTGTCTCATTCCCAAAGAGGAGATCCAGTATTGCACAGTCTCTCGTTGGGATTTCTACATGCTGATGAAGGAAAATTTCCTGAACCTAGTTGACGAGCTCTATCCCATCTAGTCCTTGAATGGGAGTCCCAGTCAATATGTGGAAAATTAAAATCACCTTGTGTTTTTTGCAACAGTCTGCGACCTCTCTACAGATTTGTTCCTCTAAATCCCGTGGACTGTCGGCTCAACCTTTTGATTCCTGACTTTATCTTACCAATATCTGTCTCCACAACCTCTCTACATCTGGTCTGGCACTCTAGTTTAACCGCACCCCCCCCCCCACCCGTGCAACACTAGCAAACCTTCCCTCTAGGATATCGTGCAGAGTTCCTGCAGTTCCAACCCCAGCTCCTTGACGTGGATTGTTAGAAGCTGCAGCTGGATGCACTTCTCACAGTTGTAGTCGTCAGAGTGACTGAAAGTCTCCCTGTCTTCCCACATCCCGCAAGAGGAGCTTTCAACTATCCTGACGAAGGGTCTCGGCCTGAAACATCGACTGCACCTCTTCCTAGAGATGCTGCCTGGCCTGCTGCGTTCACCAGCACTTTGATGTGTGTGGCTTGAATTTCCAGCGTCTGCAGAATTCCTGTTGTTTGCGTTTTCAACTATCCTGCCTGGCATTTCTACTGTTCCAACTGAACAAAGGAAAACAATAAATATACTAGGGTAAAGAATCTACCTACAGCCTTTTCGCCTTCCCTCACTGAAGCCGAGGAGGTAAAGCCTCAAAATTCCCACTCTAACACTGCCTGCTCCAACAAAGACCGCTCCCGCTTGTCCCTTCCTTGCCGGACAATCCCGATTGCTGGTTGGCCACTGCTCAAATCAACAAAACTGCTACGAATCGGTGCCTTATGTACTCATTTGGTGAACCTGAGTGACCTACGTCTTCTCACACTTCAGACCGCTGATCAAAATCCATTGTCGCAGGTGGCTGCGGAGGTCAAGTCACTGGGTATAATTATAGCGGAGGTTGATAGGCCCTAGATTAGTAAGGGCAACAAAGGTTACGGAGAGAAAGTAGCAGTCTGGTTGAGAGGGATTAAAAATGCAGTTGTTCAGTATGCCTCCTTGTGGTCACAGTGTGTATAAGCAGCTGCTCAGTGTGTGTATGCATTTGTTCAGTGTGCCCCCTAGTGGTCACAGTCTGTACATGCAGTTGTTCAGCATGTCCCCAAGCAGTTGCAGTTCTTTGTAATGTTCTGGAAAGCTCTGGAAGCTTCTCAGGTGCTGAGTTATTTGAATAGGGGCTATCCGTTGGTTGACTCTTATCTGCGAATTTGAATGGAATGCCTCTTATCGATGGAGTACAAGAAGAGCTGACCATCTCTGTCCCTTCACTTACAAGACATCTATCACTGCCCGTTTCTCAATTTTCTTTGTTCTATTAACGCTTAATAAAGCGATTGTGAAGCACCAGGTTTTGTGCCTCCCTCCTGACTTCCAAAAGAACCTCGGATTAAAAACCTTCAGGGTTCAACTGAGTCTTCCCAGAATGCAAATCGCAGACTGCATGTTACCTTTCACAACATTTACACAAGAGGACATAATTTTAAGGTTTTGGAGGAAAGTATAAGGGGGTTGTCAAAGGTATATGATTTTTAAAAAAAAGAGTGGTTAGTGCACGGAATGCCTGCCAGAGGTGGTGGTAGAGGCAGTTACATTAGGGACATTTAAGACATAAGAGCAGAATTGGGCCCATCGTGTCTTCTCCACCATTCCATTATGGTTGATTTATTATCCCTCTCAGCCCCATTACCTTATCTTCTCCCAGTAACCTCTGGCGCTGTTACTAAAGAAGAACCTATCAATCTCCGCTTTCAATATATCCAGTGACTCGGCCTCCACAGCTGCCTGTGGCAATGAATTCCAGTTTCACCATCCTCTGGTAAAGAAATCCCTCCTCTTCTCTGTTCTAAAGGGACGTCCCTCTATTCTGAGGCCGTGTCCTCTGGTCCTAGACTCCCCCACTATAGGAAACATCTTCTCCACATCCACTCTATCTGTGTCCTCTGGACCTAGACTCCCCCACTATAGGAAACATCCTCTCCACATCCACTCTATCTGTGTCCTCTGGTCCTAGACTCCCTCATTATAGGAAACATCCTCTCCACATCCACTCTATCTGTGTCCTCTGGTCCTAGACTCCCCCACTATAGGAAACATCCTCTCCACATCCACTCTATCTGTGTCCTCTGGACCTAGACTCCCTGACTATAGGAAACATCCTCTCCACGTCCACTCTATCTGTGTCCTCTGGTCCTAGACTCCCCCACTACAGGAAACATCCTCTCCACATCCACTCTATCCGTGTCCTCTGGTCCTAGACTCCCCCACTATAGGAAACATCCTCTACACATCCACTCTATCTGTGCCCTCTGGTCCTAGACTCCCCCACTGTATGAAACATCCTCTCCACATCCACTCTATCTGTGTCCTCTGGTCCCAGACTCCCCCACTACAGGAAACATCCTCTCCACATCCACTCAATCCAGGCCTTTCAATAGTCAATTGGTTTCAATGAGATCCCATCCCCTCATTCTTCTAAACTCCAGTGAGTACGGGCCCAGAGCCATCAAATACTTCTCATACGTTAACCCTTTCATTCCTGGAATTTCTGCGCTTGTGTATTTATTTTATTTATTGAGTGTTGGTGCGTGGCCAAGTGGTTAAGGCGTTCGTCTAGCAATCTAAAGGTCGCTAGTTCGAGCCTCAGCTGAGGCAGCGTGTTGTGTCCTTGAGCAAGGCACTTAACTACACATTGCTCTGCGACGACACTGGTGCCAAGCTGTATTGGTCCTAATGCCCTTCCCTTGGACAACATCGGTCCCGTGGAGAGGGGAGACTTGAAGCATGGGAAACTGCCTGTCTTCCATACAACCTTGTCCAGGACTGTGCCCTGGAAACCTTCCAAGGCGCAAATCCATGCTCTCATGAGACTAACGGATGCCTATATATTGAGATACAGTGTGAAACAGACCCTTCCAGCCCTTCGAGCTGTGCTGTCCAGAAATCCCCCGATTTAATCCTAGCCTAATCACAGGACAACTTACAATGTCCAATCAACTTACAATGAGCAAAAACCTAGAGCTTTTCTAGGAAGGTACCAGGAAAGTGGATGAAGGCAAGGCAGTGGACGTTGTCAAGGTCCTACATGGGTGGCTGGTCAAGAAGGTTTAGTCGCTCGGCATTCAGGATGAGGTAGTAAATTGGATTAGATACTGGCTTTGAGGGAGAAGACAGAGAGTGGTTGTAGATGGTTGCCTCTCTGACTGGAGGCCTGTGACTAGTGGACTAGATGGGCTGAAGGGCCTGTTTCTGTGCTGTACTAACTGGCACCCATGGGGTCATGGGGAGAACGGATAAACTTCTGACTGAACCAGGGTCGCCGGGACTGTAAACTGATCTTGGAGTGGGTTAAAAGGTTGGCACAACATTGTGGGCCGAAGGGCTAACTGTGCTGTAATACTCGATGTCCTAACAATGTTCTAGTTGCAAGAATCATTCCATTGATTATTTGTCTTTTTACCATCCTCTCCACAAGTTCTTTCTTCTTCCTCTCCCCACCACAACTTCTTCGTCTTCTCTTGGGCCTTAAGCTCCCAGTGGAGCCCAGGCCATCGATGACCTCCCATCTCAATTGTCCTCTGTTTGGAGCCAGTTTTTCGGGGGGGGGGGGGGGGTGGGAGAACCGGGACTGTCCCCATCGTCTAATTTCAGACTCGACAAATCTCCTCCACACGCTCTTTGGACGTCCTTTTTTCTCCCCTTGCTCCTTCTAATGCCTGCCTGGTGACATTGTTGGTCGGCTTCCCTGAGGTGTGGCCAACCTACCTCCACTTCTGTTCCCGTATTTGCATCTCTACGGATTCCCAGTCGGAGTTCTCCCCACAGTGCCTGGCTGGGTCCATCTGGGGTCTCGTAGCCTTCTCAGGCACCGGTTGGTGAAAGCCTGCAGTTTTCGCGGCGTCTCCTCTGTTGTCCTCCCCGTTTCAACACTTGAAGATTCTGATTTGGTTTTTCCTTGATACGACTCTGGGAAGCGTAGACTTTCTTCAAGATGTTGAAAATTATTCCGGCCTCGCCGATCCTGGCTCTGACACCACAAAAAACACACGATACTCCCCACCCTCGCACCATAGCATTAATCTGTCAATGGGACGGTGGACGTTGGCAGGCCTGCCGAGAAGCCCACGGGCTTTGCGAATGCAATTTACTAATAACACTATCGATTCTAAGATTCGCACAGCCAGGCTAGACTTGGCAGCGACCCGACCCTCGTCACGTTCTGCGTCTGCTTCCTATTATCCTCTCGTTACCCTCCTACTCGCTTCATTTCGCCGATCGGGGGAAGGAGTCACTACAACACTGGCGATTACTGAGCAGCGACAGGCGAGGAACGGCCACAGCTTGTGCCCGCAATCACGTCCAAATTCAGAAACTGTTTAGGCTTCTCTTCAAGTTATTACCCGACAACCATCGTTAAACAAGAAGTTAATGAGCTAATACTCAGGTTAGTAAGTTATTAACCTGAACCAGCGTGGATCGCACACCTCAACATTGAACTGATTCCAAAGCCTACACACTCACTTTCAAGGATATTGTTCTCGGCAAAACTTTTTAAACTTCTGTTTATTTACTCATGAGACACAGTGTGGAACATACCTTCCCGGCACTTTGAGCTGTGTTGCCCAGCAACCCCAGCCTAATCAGGGGACAATTTACACTGACCAACTTACTAACCGGTAGGTCTTTGGTCTGCGGGAGGACACCCAAGGGGACACAGGACTGAACTCGCTTACAGAGGACGGCGGACTGGAACGCCGAATCCCACGCCCCGAGCTGTAATCGCGTCGCACCAACCACGACACAATCTGTCTTGTTTTGCACGTTGGTTGCTTTGTCAGCCTTTGCTTATAGATACCTTATCGTAAACTCTATCTGCAAATGCCTGCAAGGAAACGAGTCGCGGGGAAAACAAGCGCACTTTCCGACGAATAAAGCTAATCTTTCTCTTTAACTGGTGCCCCCGCCGAGTTTCAAGCCAGGCAGCGAACTCGCAGGACCATGGGCATATCGTGGCGGAGTTCAGGGTTCAATTCGGGCGTCCTCTGCAAGCAAGTTTTCACGTTCCTTCCTGTGTGCGCGTGGATTTGCTCCCAACGCTCCAGGTTCCTCCCACAGTCCAAAGACGTACGAGTTAGTAGGTTAATTGGTCAGTGTAAATTGTCCTGTGATTAGGCGAGGGTTAAACCAGTGGGTTTCTGGGCAGGAAGGGCCTGTTCAGCTCCACATTTCTAAATAATAAATAAAAACATAGCTCCTGCCTCACTCCAATAAATTCCTTGTGACATCTTGCTTATATTTCAGGTTTAAATGAGAATTTCTCCAATGACTCACTCCCTTGATGTTGATAACTGGATTTGTGATGGAATCTTTGTTTAAAAAGGAAACAAACGATCTGGCGATAGAGCCGAGATGAATTTTAACAGCGGTATCTGGCATTGTGAAGATATTAAGTGATTGCAAGGCCGAGATATGGGGTCTAACCGATGAAGACAGCGTGTAGGAATGTGGCAAACAGGAGTGAACTGTGTGGCCAACGCGCCCGCAGCACGAGCACAGGCCTCGGAAAACTTCACTGCCAAAACGGTAACTGCCCCAAAGAGCCCTGCCAACTTCACTGCAATAACTTAACCACATGTCTGCACATGAGAGAGAGAGAGAGAGAGAGAGAGACACACACACACACACACAGAGACAGAGACACAGAGAGAGAGACACACACACAGACAGAGAGAGAGACAGAGACACACACACACACAGAGACAGACACACACACAGACAGAGACAGAGAGAGTGAGAGAGAGACAGAGACACAGAGACACACACAGACAGAGAGAGACAGACACACACACATATACAGAGAGAGAGAGAGACACACACACACAGACAGAGAGAGAGACAGAGAGAGAGAGAGAGAGAGAGAGAGAGAGAGAGAGAGAGAGCACGTGCGCAAGATGGGGAAAGTTGGGGTGGGGGACATAGAAAACCTACAGCACAGTACAAGCCCTTCGGCCCACAATGCTGTGCTGAACATGTACTTACTTCAGAAATTACTAGGGTTACCCATCACCCTCTATTATTCTAAGCTCCATGTACCTATCCAGGAGTCTCTTAAAAGACTCTGTCGTATCTGCCTCCACCACCGCTGCTGGCAGCCCATTCCACACACTCGCTGCTCTCTGTGTTTTAAAAAGAAAACTTACCCCTGACATCTTCTCTGTACCTATTTCCAAGCACCTTAAAACTAAGCCCCCTCGTGTTAGCCATTTCAGCCCTGGGGAAGCTCCTCTGACTATCCACATGATCAATGCCTTTCATCATCTTATACACTTCTATCAGGTCACCTCTCATCCTCTGTCGCTCCAAGGAGAAAAGGCCGAGTTCACTCAACCTATTCTCATAAGGCATGCTCCCCAATCCAGGCAACATCCTTGTAAGTCTCCTCTGCACCCTTCCTATGGCTTCCACATCCTTCCTGTAGTGAGGCGACCAGAACTGAGCACAGTATTCCAAGTGGGGTCTGACTGGGCTCCTATATAGCTGTAACAGTACCTCTCGGCTCCTAAACTCAATCCCATGATTGATGAAGGCCAGCTTGGGAGGGG
The DNA here is from genome assembly GCF_030028105.1 of Mobula birostris. NCBI lineage: Eukaryota > Metazoa > Chordata > Chondrichthyes > Myliobatiformes > Myliobatidae > Mobula > Mobula birostris. Next base: position 5,044,368 of record NC_092397.1, read on the forward strand.
GGTTGGTGGGGGGAAGTGGAAAATAGTAAACAGCAAGAAAGACAGACAAACAGAACAGAGGGAAAGAGAGAAAGAGGGAGAGAGAGGAGGAGGGAGGAAGGGAGAGGAGGGGAGGAGGGAGAGAGAGGAGGGGAGGAGGGAGAGAGAGGAGGGGAGGAGGGAGAGAGAGGAGGGGAGGAGGGAGAGAGAGGAGGGGAGGAGGGAGAGAGAGGAGGGGAGGAGGGAGAGAGAGGAGGGGAGGAGGGGGAGGGGGAGGGGGAGGGGGAGGGGGAGGGGGAGGGGGAGGGGGGAGGGGGGAGGGGGGAGGGGGGAGGGGGGGAGGGGGGAGGGGGGAGGGGGGAGGGGGAGGGGGGAGGTGGAGAGGTGGAGAGGTGGAGAGGTGGAGAGGTGGGGGAGGTGGGGAGGGAGAGACACTGAGGGGATGGGAGGGGGGAGGGGTTGGAGGGAGTGGAGAGGGAGATTCTACAATAAATCGAAATTTTTATTTAAGCCATAGCAAAATCTACCAAATTCCTGGATAAGCAGCCCACAATTAATTTTGCTTTGGAGTCCATACCCCCAGGCGGGTGACGGTGCGGCATTCAGGCGAGGGGAGGATTCACCGTCTTTACTTTCTCGGGAGGTTAAGGCGCTTCAGTTTGTCACCGAACTCTAACAAACGTACGGCTGGAAGTATCCCCACTGATTGCATCATGGCCCCGAATCGGCAATTCGAATGCAGGGAATCAAAGGGCCGCAGAGGAGAGTGGACCCAGCTCGATATATCACAGGCACTCTCCTCCCCGCCATCCGTCGTAGCTGCAGGAGCCACTGCCTCAGGAAGGCAACGTCCATCGTTAAAGATCCCCACCATCCGGGACATGGCATCTTCTCACAGCTCCCATCAGGCAGGAGGTACAGAATCCTGAAGTAAAACACTACCCCGTTCAGGAACCGCCCCTTCCCTTCGACCATTCAGTTCTTGAATCAACCAGCACAACCCTAATCACTACCTCGGTACAGCGATACTGTAAACACGAGGAATTCTGCAGATGCTGGAAATTCAAGCAACACACATCAAACGCATCTCTAGGAAGAAGTACAGTCGACGTTTCGGGCTGAGAACCTGCCTGGCCTGCTGCGTTCACCAGCAAATTTGATGCGTGTTACAGCAATACTGTGACCACTTTGCATTAAAGTAGACTTTGCTTCTTTTTGTTATAATTGTGTTCTTCCTTCTTAAAAATTATTGTTTTCTTCTTTACATGGCTAAATTTCATGGGGAGTTTGAGGAGATTTGGTACGTCACCAAAAACTCGCAAAAGTCTACAGATGTACTGTGGAGAGCATTCTAACTGGCTGTATCACCGTCTGGTAGCTGTGGGGGGGGGGGGCGGTACTGCACAGGACCAAAAGAAGCTTCAGAAAGTTGTAAAGTTAGTCGGCTCCATCAAGGCCACTAGCCTCCGTAGTATCCAGGACATCTTCGGGAGAGATGTCTCAAACTGGCAGCATCCATCATTAAGGGCACCCATTGCCCAGGATGTGCCCTCTTCTCATTGCTACCATCAGGGAGGAGGTACAGGAGCCTGAAGACACACACTCAACGATTCAGGAGCAGCTTCTTCCCCTCTGCCATCCCATTTCTGAACGGACATTGAACCCACGAACAATACCTCACTACTTCTTTATTTCTATTTTTTCACTACTAATTTAATTCAACTACATACTTACTGTAATTCACAGATTTTTTTTTCTCTTTTATTCTGTATTGTACTGTACTGTTGCTACAAAAACAACAAGCTTCACGAGATACGCCGGTGATATTAAACCTGATTCTGATTCGGAGCTTAGGCAGTAAGTTTAGGTAGCATGGTGACCAGGGCCACACACACTGCTACAGCTCAGGATGAGGAGGCATACAGGAGTGATGTAGATCAGCTGGTTGAGTGGTGTTGCACCTCAAAATCAGCAATTGCTCGTGGCCTTCAGGAAGGGGAAGGGAGCACATGCCAGTCCTCATCACAGAATCAGCAGCGGAACGTGTGAGCAGCCTCAAGTTTCTGGGTGCCAACATCTCTGAAGGTCTATCCTGGTCCCAACACTTCGATGTGATTACAAAGAAGGCACGACAGCGCCTGTATTTCGTTGGGAGTTTGAGGAGGTTTGGTACATCACCAAAGGCTCCTGCAAAATTTCCACAGACATACTGTGGAGTGCATTCTGCACAGGATCGGAAAAAGCTGCGGAAATTTGTAAGCTCAGTCAGCTCCATCACGGGCACCAGCCTCCCCAGCATCCAGGACATCTCCAAGGCGCGATGCCTCAAAAAGGCGGTGTCCGTCATTAAGGACCCCCATCACCCAGGTCATGCCCTCCTCTCATTGCTACAGTCAGGGAGGAGGTACAGAAGTCTGATGATGTTTTAGGGAGTTTCATCCTCTCTGCCATCAGATTTCTGAACAGACAGCAAACCAATCAATGGACACTGCCTCGCTATTTTTACTCTTTTTGTACTATTTATTGTTTAATATATATTTTTTCATTGTATTGCACTGTACTGCTGCCACAAAACAAATTTCACGACGTAAACACAGGAGATTCTGCAGATGCTGGAAATCCAGAGCAAAACCAATGAGTCTTCATCAGAACTGGAAAGGAAGGGAGAAGACGCCAGAATGAGGTGGGGGGGGGTGGGAGGGTAAGGAGGGCAATCTGGAAGGTGTTCGGTGAAACCATGTGGGTGGGGGAAGTCAGAAGTTGGGAGGGGATAGTTGGAAAAGGCAAAGAGCTGGAGAAGAAGGAATCTGATAGGAGGGGAGAGTGGACCATGGGAGAAAGGGAGGGAGGAGGAGAACCAGGGGGGAGGTGATGGGCGGGTGAGGAGAAAAGGTAAACGGGCCAGAGTTGGGAATTGAAAGAGGAAGGGTGAGGAGAGAAAAAATAATTACTGGAAGTTGGAGAAATTGGCGTTCGTGCCGTCAGGTTGGAGGCTACCCTGACAGAATATGCGGTGTTGCTCCTCTCAACCTGAGAGGGGCTTCATTATAGCAAAAGAGGAGGCCGTGGACCGACACGCCGGAATGACCTGTCAGACTACGTCAGTGATCCTCATTCTGAGCTGTCAAGGTGAGGTACTCAGCTCGCCGCCCGACGAAAGGAAGCACGCTACACACCGGATCCAGCACCTTTTACAGCCAGGCGTCCCACGAGGCCTGACTGAGCTCCTGCTTAAATAATGCGAACTACTTCCCACGTACCTGTTGATCTCCTCTGCGGTCATGTGAATGAGAACATCGGTCGACGTCACCCCGAAGACCACTCCGCTGATATTCAACGTGCAGGGCTCGGAGACAAAGTGGACCCTCTGTCAAAAGAAGAAAACGTATTATATAGGTGCTTATTGGCCAATTACACTGGACCACCAAGGATTTTGTTTCTTGAATACTTTTGGGTGTTTCTTATAGATTTTGGACCGCCAATCAAGAAAACCATCGTGAAATTTCCCTATCATGAACTATTTCTTTTTGAAATCACCTACAATTGTTACTTCAATTCACAGTTCAAGTCAGAATAACCAATGCCAAGATTAAGGAAGGCATTTTTGTTGGCCTCCAAGTCAAACAGGTCATCAATGACAGGCAATTCAAAGAACTTCTAGTGGAACTGGAGAAAATCGCATGGAAGGCTTTCAAGGATGTTGCAGAAACTTTTCTTGGCAACTACAGAGCACCAATCTATGTGCAGCTGGTTGACAACATGCTTCAAGCATACAAAACCATGAAGTGCAACATGTCACTAAAGATTCATTTTCTGCATTCCCATTTAGACTTCTTCCCTGAAAATCTTGGTGCTGTCAGTGAGGAGCATTGTGAAAGGTTTCACCAGGACATACGGTGTCAGGGCAACTGGAATCCATCAGTGCTGGCTGATTATTGTTGGGACACTGGAGAAAGAAGCCTCAGACACTGAGTACAAATGAAAATCATCAACAAAACATTTTGGCTTATTGCAAAGCTTCAGCAGCGCTGTGCAACTGAATGCATTGTATTCAATAAAAGTTAATTTCTTGTTTCTCCAAAATTCCTACCCAAGTAGTCTGATATTATATTTGTGCTCAGTTTCAAGCGGTCTATCACAAACAAACGTTATTTCTGAGGAGTAACACTTCTGAAAAAGTTTGTTATCCAGTGTTAACTTCGTTCCTGTCCTGATGCAAGTAGCCTCCCACCTGACCGCGATAACATCGATTCAATTCAACATCAAACCCACTGCAAAGGGCAGGATCTCCCATTTAAATTCCACATCCCATTCCGGCTTGTTGGTCTGAGGCCTCCTCTACAGCCGTGATGACGCCACCCTCGGGCTGGAGGAGCAACGCAATATATTCCGTCTGGGTTCCTCCGCCCTGACGGCATGATCAATCTCTCCAACTTCCGGTAATTTCTCCTTTCCTCCCACCTTCTCTCTTTTAACATCCCCCCCATTCCGGCTCCCCTCTCCTTACCTGTCCATCACCACCCTCTTGGTGTCCCCCTCCGTCTCTTACTTCCGTGGTTCAGCCGCAAAAAAAAAAAAAAATTCTCGACACATGAGTGATGATAAACGCGATTCTGATCTGGGACTCTGTTGTGCTTCCCGCTCCTTCCCCCTATTCCCAACCGTGATTCCCCTCTCTCTGCCCCCTTCCCATTCTCGGTCCACAAAAGAGACCCGTATCAGAATCAGGTTTATCATCACTCACATATGTGGTGTCCGAGGATCTCACCTGGTCCCTGAACTCCTCCATCCTGATCAAAAAGGCACAACAGTGCCTTTATTTCCTGCGGAGCATCAAGAAAGCTCACCTCTGTCCCAGGATACTGACGGACCTTTACCACTGTACCATTGAGAGCATACCCACCAACTGCATCTCAGTGTGGTATGGCAATTGTCCCGTATCGGACCGCAAAGCACTCCAGCGTGTGGTGAAAACTGCCCAGCGGATTATCGGCACCCAATTGCCCACCATTGAGAACACCTACCATAAACGCTGCCTGGGCAGCGCGAAAAGCATTATCAAGGATGCATCTCACCCTAACCATGGACTTTTTACTCTCCTCCCATCCAGTAGGCGCTACAGGAGCCTCCGCTCCCGCACCAGCAGGCACAGGAAGAGCTTCTTCCCTGAGGCTGTGACCCTGCTGAACCTCACATCACAGCGCTAAGCAGTATCGCACCCATATTGTACTGTGTCAGTACTTTTATATTTGTGTGCTGTAGCATTTACTTTTTATTCGCAGTTATTTTGTAAATAACACTGTTCTTTGCATTTCTGGTCAGATGCTAAATGCATTTCATTGGCTTTGTATCTGTACTCGGCACAATAACAATAAAGTTGAAGCTAATATAATTTAATCTAATATGTCATGAAATTTGTTTCTTTTTGTGGCAGCAGTACAGTGTAATACATAAAATTACTACAGTACTTTGCAAAAGTCTTAGGCACCCTAGATAGATAAATAGATTGGATAGGTAAACAGACGTTATACATGTAACATAGGCACACACACTCACACACACATTTTACTGTTTAAATACTTGTGCATTTAACTGCAAATTCAACTTTGAAGTAAGTTGGGGCAAAGGATGAATGGGACTACTAGCAGAGGCACAAAGGGCAGAATGGCCTCCACCTGCACGGCAAGAAAAGCTGGGGAAATTCAGCTGCTAGCGTGAACACTCGAAGTTCATCGTGAGAAAGAAACCAGTCCTGCCCCTGCAATGTCAGCTGGAGGACCACAGCTGGCGAGGGAATACCAAAATGGCTTTAATGCTGCAGAGCGTTCGGGGTCATCGTGTAATAAATCTTCGAAATGGAATATGCTCTGACTAAAAGCTTGCTTTCTCCATCAGGATGTCTCACTTGATTGAGGTCAACGCCAATCTGCTCCATTGCCTGCCGTCATCACACAGGCTCAGTCACCGGGGAATTCACCGAGTGCAGATCGGAGATGACGGTGGGCGGGGGGGTGGTGGAAGCTGATGCTGATTCAGGGCACTGGATAAAGATTTTTTAAAAATATTAAAGATTAGTTTTATTTATCACACGTACATCGAAACACGTCACTTGTGTCAATGATCGACACAGTTTAAGGATGTGTTGGGGAGGGTCTGGCGCCAACATAACCATGCCCACACATCACCAACCCTAACCTGTACCTGGCTGGAATGTGGGAGGAAACCAGAGCACCTGGAGGAAAACCATGCGGTCACAGGGAGAGTGTAAAACCTCGCGGACAGCGGTGGGAATGGAACCTGGGTTGCTGGCACTGTGAAGCGTTGCCTGAACAACTTAAACACCGGGTCAGGTGGGCTCAAAAGGCAGGGGAGGGTCAGGACTGAGGGCGTGGGAATGGGCCGGCTCCGCTCGTTACCCGCGGCACTGAGGTGGGGGCTGGGAGGCTGCTGCGGGCTTCGTGTCCATGAGCTTTGCGACGTTTTGCTCTACCGTGTGATGAACTGAGGCCGAGGCTGTAGGTCTGCTCTGGGCTACGAGTCTATGGACACGCGCTCGGTCTGAACGCCGTTGCTCGCTTTTATCGCTTGCGCGATTTGTGTGTGTTTTTCTCTTTCTCTGTGTATCTGTTAGTCTTTTTTGTCAAACAGGGTTCTTTCAGGCTTCTTGCTTTGTGGCTGCCTGAAAGGAGACGAACCTCACGGTTGTGGAGTCTTATCCGGACTTTGACAACAAGTGCACTTTGAATTTTAACAGGTTCACTACTGTGCTGCGTAAAACAGAACGCAGGGGCTGGCAGGTGATGGTCGGGAAGCAGATAGGATTACCTTTGTTGACGATTAAGGTATAGGGGGGTGGAGAATGACTACTGCACAGGATCAAAGTAAGCTGCAGAGAGTTGTAAACTCAGTCAGCTCCATCATGGGCACCGGCCTCCGTAGTATCCAGGACATCTTCAAGGAGCGACGCCTCAGAAAGGCAGCGTCCATCATTAAGGACCCCCATCACCCAGGACATGCTCTCTTCTCATTGCTACCATCAGGGAGGAGGTACAGGAGCCTGAAGGCACACACTCAACGATTCAGGAACAGCTTCTTCCTCTCTGCCATCAGATTTCTGAATGGACATTGAACCCGTGAACACTACCTCACTACTTTTTTAAATTTCTATTTTTGCACTACTTACTTAATTTGACTAATAAATAACTCATAATGCAGTGACTAGTGGGGTACCACAAGGCTCAGTGCTGGGACTCCAGTTGTTTACAATATATATTAATGACTTAGACGAGGGAATTAAATGCAGCATCTCCAAGTTTGCGGATGACATGAAGCTGGGCGGCAGTGTTAGCTGTGAGGAGGATGCTAAGAGGATGCAGAGTGACTTGGATAGGTTGGGTGAGTGGGAAAATTCATGGCAGATGCAATTTAATGTGGATAAATGTGAGGTTATCCACTTTGGTGGCAAGAACAGGAAAACAGATTATTATCTGAATGGTGGCCGATTAGGAAAAGGGGAGGTGCAACGAGACCTGGGTGTCATTATACACCAGTCATTGAAAGTGGGCATGCAGCAGCAGGCAGTAAAAAAGGCGAATGGTACGCTGGCATTTATAGCAAGAGGATTCGAGTACAGGAGCAGGGAGGTACTACTGCAGTTGTACAAGGCCTTGGTGAGACCACACCTGGAGTATTGTGTGCAGTTTTGGTCCCCTAATCTGAGGAAAGACATTCTTGCCACAGAGGGGGTACAAAGAAGGTTCACCAGATTGATTCCTGGGAAGGCAGGACTTTCATATGATGAAAGACTGGATCAATTAGGCTTATACTCGTTGGAATTTAGAAGGTTGAGGGGGATCTGATTGAAACATATAAAATTCTAAAGGGATTGGACAGGCTAGATGCAGGAAGATTGTTCCCGATATTGGGGAAGTCCAGAATGAGGGGTCACAGTTTGAGGATAAAGGGGAAGCCTTTTAGGACCGAGATTAGGAAAAACTTCTTCACACAGAGCGTGGTGAATCTGTGGAATTCTCTGCCACAGGAAACAGTTGAGGCCAGTACATTGGCTATATTTAAGAGGGAGTTAGATATGGTCCTTGTGGCTAAAGGGATCAGGGGGTATGGAGAGAAGGCTGGTGCAGGGTTCTGAGTTGGATGATCAGCCATGATCATACTGAATGGCGGTGCAGGCTCGAAGGGCCGAATGGCCTACTCCTGCACCTATTTTCTATGTTTCTATGTTTCTATTACTCAAACTGTAATTCGGTTTTCTGTCTGCATTTATCATGCATTGTACTGTCGTCGCAACGTTAACAAATTTGCCGGTGCGATTAAACCCGATTCTCATTAGTTTTACGGACTCACTTTGCTTACTACAACTCATGCTGTCAGTATTATTTATTTACTTCTTAAAAAATTATTCGCACGGCTTGTCTTTTTTTTGCATGTCGACAGTCAGTTGTGGCTGTTTATTTTACAGCACTGTGCAGAAGTGTTAGGCCGCTAGATATCTTATACGGTTTCAGATGATACGGCCCCCACCGAGCCCTGAGCTTAACGCCATCACAACTCTGAGCCAATTCCACGACCTACAGACTCACTATCAAGGACTCTTTACAACTCGTTTTCTCAGTGATAACTTTTTTTTTTAAATTAACACACTTTGCCTTCTTTTGCACTTGCGTACAATTTTTCGCAAATTCTGTTCCGTTCATGCTGCCGTCAACGCCTGCATGAAAATGAATCTCAAGGTAACAAGTAGGCACTTTGGTGATAAATTGTACTTTGAAAAACGTGGCCGCTATCAGATTGCCGTTGATGGCTTTGTTGCTGCAGGAGAGGAACATTAAAGCTCCCTGAGGGAGTTCAGTTAAGTGGCCTCTTGCCGATCCCCTTGGGGGGTGGGGGGCAATAAATTACACGCTGTTTTCAAGCTTCGGGTCGGAAGCTCCAAGCTGCTCTCTTGCAGTGAATGAGGTCGATGCCTTAAAGGCACAGGCCCGACAATACACAAGCTGGATAACAGCTTGAACGATGTAAACTGCACCTGCTGCCCGGACGCTGTTAACCCCCCCCCCCCCCACGGCACCAGGGATGCAGATTTAATCCCGACCTCGGGCATTACATACAATTTCGAGCACCCTCCAAACCCTCTCACCTACACTTCTCTCTGCCTCGGCAAACCAGCCAACATAATCAGAGACCGCCCCTCCCAGCCCGGCCACCGTCTGTTTTCTGCCTCACCTCCCGTAAGAGACAAAAGCCTGGCAGCACACACCGCCAGGTTCAAGGCCAACTTCTGTCCTGCTGTTGTATGAACAACGAACGGTCCCCTCGTCCGACTGAAGTGGACCCTTGACCTCAGAGTTTACCTCCTCGTGGACTTGCACCTTATTGTCTGTCTGCGATGCACTTTCTGTGTAACTGAGACACTTCATTCTGAATTGTGTTATTGTTTTCCCTTGTACTACCTCAATACCAAGTGGTTAAGGCGTTCGTCTAGTGATCTGAAGGTCGCCAGTTCGAGCCTCAGCTGTGGCAGTGTGTTTGTGTCCTTGAGCAAGGCACTAAACCACACATCGCTCTAGTGTCTGTGCGAGGAGTGGCGCCCCACACAGACTTCCAATCTGCGCCTTGTAAGGCATGAAAATGCCCGATGCAGGCTTCTCATGGTCTGAGTCGACGTTCCCCTCCCCTACCTCAATGCACTGTCGTAATGATATATTGTGCAGTGTTGTAAGACTATAAGGTATAGGAACAGAATTAGGCTATTTGGCCCATCAAGTCTGCCCTGCCATTTCATCATGACTGATCCAATTTTCCTCTCTGCCCCACTTTCCTGCCTTCTCCCCATATCCCTTCATGCCCTGACCAATCAAGGATCTATCAACCTCTGCCTTAAATATACATAAAGACTTGGCCTCCACAGCCGCCTGTGGCAATGAATTCCACAGATTCACCACTCTCTGGCTAAAGAAATTCCTCCTAACCTCTGTTCTGAAAGGGCGCCCCTCTATTCTGAGGCTGTGTCCGTAGGTCTTAGACTCTCCCACGATAGAGAACATCTGCTCCACATCCACTCTAGCGAGGCCTTTCACCATTTGATAGGTTTCACTGAGGTCACCCCTCATTCTTCTGAATTCCAGTGAGTACAGGCCCAGAGCCATCAAACGCTCTTCATAAGACAAGCCTTTCAATCCTGGAATAATTTTTGTGAACTTCCTTTGAACCCTCTCCAATGTCAGCACATCCTTTCAAAGATAAGCAGCCCAAAACTGCTCACAATACTCCTATTGAGGCCTCACCAGTGCTTTATAAAGCCTCAGTACTACACCCATGCTGTTACATTCTAGTCCTCTTGAAATAAGCACTCACATCGTATTTACCTTCCTCACCAGACTCAACCCACAACCAGCATTAACCTTCAGGGAATCCTGCAAAGACCTCCCTTTACGTCCCAGTTTTCTTTCTGTATTTTCTCTCCATTTAGAAAATAGTCAGCCCCTTCATTTCTTCTGCCAAAGTGCATGACCGTACACTTCCTAACATCTGCCATTTCTTTGCCCATTCTCCTAATCCAAGTCCTTTTGTAGCCTCCCTACTTCCTCAAAACTACCTGCTCCTCCTGCTATCTTCATATTTTCTGCAAACTTTTAAAAAAGTCACCTATTCCATCATACAAATCATTGACGTATAACATAAAAAGAATTGGTTCCAACACAGGCCCCTGTGGAGCACCACTAGTCACCATCAGCCAGTCAGAAAAGGCTCCCTTTGTTCCCACTCTTTGCCTCCTGCCAATCAGCTACTGCTTTATCCATGCTAGAATCTCTCCTGTAATACCATGGGCTCATAACATGTTAAACAACCTCATGCGTGGCACCTTATCAAAGGCCTTCTGAAAAATCCAAGCACACAACATCAACCAATTCTCCTTTGAAGAAATAACAAGCAGGATAGACAAGGAATTCCAGGAGATTTGTCAGGCAAGATATTCATCAATCATCAGGGTCTCTCTTCCTCCCAGATATTCAGGAGTGGTGCGTACACGGGGCCCTTAGAATTATCAATGATCCCTCCCATCTGTCCAACAATCTCTGTGACTCCCTACCATAAGGCAGAAGGTGCCGTAGCATTAGGACAAGAACTATTAGGATGGGAAACAGCTTCTTCCCCCAGGCTGTGAGACTACTGAACTCCCTGACCCTACCCAGCTCTCATCACAAATGAAACGCCAGTAGTTTTATCCTGTTTACTTTTTAACTTGAGTCGTAAATGCACCTTATTATTTGTGGTGATACTACTATATGTGTTTTGTGTGTGTTGTGTGTGTTGTGTGTGTGTGTGTGTGTGTGTGTGTGTGTGTTATCTGTACTGTGTTGTGCACCTTGGTCAGGAATTGTTGAATTGAATTGACTTTATTTCATACATCCTTCACATACATGAGGAGCAAAAATCTTAACGTTACGTCTCCATCTAAATTTTGTTTGGTGGTATGCATGTGTACGGGTGAATGACAATAAACTGAACTTGAACTCAAGATCAGTCAGAGAATCACCAAACGTCAAATGGTTTGTTAAGGAATGTGGATGCCTCCATTGGAATCGGGTGTAAAAAGGGCGTCCTCTGAAGGGGCATACAAAATACTGGAGAAACTCGAGAGGTTGGGCAGCATCTATGGAGAGAAACAGACGGTCAACATTTCAGGTCGAGGGAAGATCTCAAGCTGACTCAGTTCTCCACAGATGCTGACTGACCCACTGAGATTCTCCAGTTGCTTGTGTGTTGGCTCCAGAGTGCAGAGTGCAGTCGTCCTGTTATTGCGCTGGGACAATCTAACCTGGACGATGCAGCCACAGCAGCTATATTTCATTAGGGGTTTGAGGAGATTTCGCACGTCACCCAAAACACTTGTAAATTTGTACAGATGTACCACGGAGAGCATTTTGACTGGTTGCATCACCGTCTGGTTTGGAGGGAGGGACCATTTCTGCCCAGGATCGAAATAAGCCGGAGAATTGTAAAGCTAGTCAGCTCCATCTTGGGCACTAGCCTCCGGGGCATCTCCAAGGAGCGGTGCCTCAAAAAGGCAGCAGCCATCATCAAGGACCGCCATCACCTCTTCTCATCACTACCATCAGGGAGGAGGTACAGGAGCCTAAAAATGCACACTCAATGATTCAGGAACAGCTTCTTCCCCTCTGCATCTCTGCCCTAATCTCCTGCCTTCTCCCCCTGTATCCCTTTGTGCCCTGACCAATCAAGAATGGGGATAAATTACAGCGTCCTGCTGTGAAAAGCCGATTCAGACCCATTCACACAGACTCAAAGCTGTAATTGCTGCCAAAGGTGCATCTACTAAATATTCACTTAAAGGGGGGTGGGGAAGAGTAATGATGCAATCTATTATTTCATGGTTAATAACTGTAATTAATTTAGATCATTTTGTAGAGATGTGTTTTCACTTTGATCCTAATTTCTTTTGATCAGTGACAAAAAGCCAAATTAAATCCACCATTATGTATTGCAGGGGGCTGTTGCCACAGAAACAAAAAAAAATCATGAGATATGACATTAAACCCGATTCTGACTGTGAAGTGGTCAATACTTACACTCCACGAACAAAGTCAATTGTAAAAGCTGCAGAGTTGAAACTGAAACCGATATTAAAAAAAAACCGCGGAGAAAGATAAATAGAACGAAAAGTACCCTTTTATCGTCCTTTGATGGCTCGAAGCTGTAGAACGGTGGCTGAGGGTATACCAGGTCATGATGAATGTCCCTCAGCGACGGTACGAACACAAGGTGTGACCCTGAGCTGTACAGAAAGCACTCCAGTTAGAGATACGACCGTGTACTGAAGACCTGCACACAGGTAACACATCCTCCCAGTGGATTATTTGGCGATTTGGTGGCCAGTTAAAAAACAAATGTACATAGATTTTTTTTTGCATGTTGCACCAGACAGTCAGCCATTCTTGTCTGGTGTGTGGTGTCAGGATTGGTCTCCTTTCGGATTAACTGGGTCACGATATGAACGTTCCAGACTCGACCCTTTTTTTTTTTTACGAGGCCGAGTGGCTAGTTTGACGCTCAACCCGGCGCGGATGGGAAGCGTGCTCCGTTGGGGGGGGGTGGGAGCAAGGGGGTGGCCCAACTTGGATTCGAACTCGGGAGCCTTCTCTGGCACAGCAAAAGGCCCTTCAGGCCCAACGAACCTGCGCCCACGTGACCAACTGACCGACGAACCCACACGTATTTGGAACGAACTGCGCAGGAATGGCGGCATGGAAGCATAGCGGTTAGCGTAACGCCTTACAGACCCACCATGCCGGTTCAATTCCCGCCGCTGCCCATTTGCAGCTTCTCCCCGTGACCACGTGGGTTTCCTCTGGGTGCAGGGTGGAGTCTAACGAAGGGCAGATGGGGCAGCGGCGGGGAGAGTGGCGAAAAATATGGTGGGGGGGGGGTCCAAAATCGTTCACAATATTCCAAATGTGGTCTGACCTACGCCTTACAAGGCCTCAGCTTTGATGTCCTTGCCCTGATGAAGGGTCTCGCCCTGAAACGTCGACTGTTTACTCATCTCCGTAGATGCTGCCTGGCCAACCGAGTTCCTCCAGCGCTTTGTGTGTGTTGCCAGTGGGGGTCAGTGAGTCGTTGGCACTGGAAGCATGGCGACACTCGCGGGCTGTCCCCGGCGCATCCTCGGACTGCGTTGGTTGTTGGCGCAAATGATGCACTTCACTGTGTGTTTTGGTGTACGTTTGGTAGATAAGGCCGATCTTTAAAGATAAAGCTAATCTCTAACTGGACAACACTCCACTGTTAATAACTAAGCAGGGCCCCAATCTTCTGTTAGAAAGACAACTAGAACTGCCACTGACCTAGGCTAAGCTCCAGGCCCAGGCATTCCAGCCAAGTGCCAATCCCAACATATCTGTGCTGTGCTGACAGATCTCTCAAGTGTCCATCGAAGTGGCTCAGACATGGTTGATTTTCACAGCGCTTGCCCTGCCTGCTGGCACTCTGCCAAGTTAAATCTTGCCCGTCCAACAAATCCAGTGGATGTCCACAAGATAGCATCGACACTGATTTCATTTGGTTCAGTTCATTTAAGTTATTTTGGACTTCTAGGCCTGTGCAAATGCTCTTCTTGGCATTTCTTGGTTATTAATGGCTCCCACGTGTTCCTGGATGGTGATGAGTGCCAAAGATGCTGGGTAAACTAAACCCCATGTGAACGTCTTGAGCAGACAGCGAGGTCCGGGCTGGGGTGACACAGGCTGTCAACACCTTCCTCAGCGCAGAGCCAGACACGTGCTTGGAGGAACCTTGGCTGCTCCAGGAGTGTGGAGGAAGCACAGCCCGAAGGTCAGCAAACAGACAGGTGTCCGTCCGCAGAAGATCCCTTCTATAATCACTGAATTAGAAAAGAGCTCGTGGCTCTGGGGTCAAGGATAGGATCAGGGTCTGTCCACCTGGCCGAAACCCAGCGGGACCTGACTAAGTCTCATGCACTGAGGTTTTATAAGGCATTGGTCAGACTGCATTTGGTGTATTGTGAGCAGTGTTGGGCCTATTATCACAGACAGGATGTGCTGCCATTGGTCCCAGGAATGAAAGGGTTAACGTGTGAGGAGCGTTTGTTGGTTTTGGGCCTGTACTCACTGGAGTTTATAAGAATGAGGGAGGATCTCATTGAAACCAACTAAATACCGAAAGGCCCAGAGAGATCGGATGTAGAGAGGATGTTTCCTGTAGTTGGGGAGTCTAGGACCTGGGGGCACAGCCTCGGAATAGAAGGACATAGATTTAGAACAAAGATGAGGAAGAATTTCTTTAGCCAGACGGTGGTGAACCTGTGGAATACACTGCCACAGACGGCTGTCGGGGCCAAGTCATTGGGTATATTTAAAGCAGAGGTTGATAGGTTCCTGATTAGAAAGGGTGTCAAAAGATTACAGGGAGAAGGTAGGAGAATGGGGTCGAGAGGGAAAATAAATCAGCCATGATAGTCCCACTGGGTCGATTAGCCCAATTCAGCTCCCGAGTCTCATGGTCCATGGAGGGGAGGCTGGTTTCCGTGACGAGCTGTGCTGTGCCCACATCTCTCTGCGGTTTCTCGAGCCGGGATGCATCCGGATTGGATGCTTTCTGTGGTGCATCAATAAAAACTGGTGAGGGTCTGATAAAAGACTCAGGGATGCACAGGGTCGGTCCAGAGTAAAGGTTTTCTTTATATTAACCCTCAGCATTCTTTCTTCTACATCAATACCTGGCTCGTCGTCCTCAAATGGAGACTTTGGAGCCGTAGTATTTAGAGTTGTGGGAAGGTCAGCGATGGGAAAATGTTGTATCCAGGCAGGCTGCATTGAATTTAAAATCTTACACTCAAGCGGACCTCTAAGTCATGTTGTTGAGTCATAAAGTACAAGCCCTTCGGCCCATCCAGATCATGCTAAACCATTTAAACTGCTTACTTCCATCGACCTGCACCCAGATCATATCCCTCCATACCCCTCCCATCCATGTACCTATCCAAACTTCTCTTAAACGTTGAAATCGAGCTCGCATGCACCACTTGTGCTGTCAGCTTGTTCCACACTCTCACCATCCTCTTCAGTGAAGAAGTTCCCCCTCAGGTTCCTTTTAAACTGCTAACCTTTCACCCTTAATCTATGACCTCTAGTTGTAATCCCACCCAACCTCAGTGGAAAAAGCCTGCTTGCATTTACCCGATCTGTACCCCTCAGAGTTTTGGATACCTCTATCAAATCTCCTCTCAATAATCTACGTTCTAAAGAATACAGTCGTGACCTGTTCAATCTTCCCTTATAATTCCGGTCCTCCAGACCCAGCAACATCCTTGTAAATTCTCTCTGCATTTTTTCCCAACCTTTTTTACATCTTTCCTGTAGGTAGGTGACCAAAACTGCACACAATACCCCAAACTAGGCCTCACCGACATCTTATACAACTTCAACATAACATCCCATCTCCTGTAAGTACTTTGTACCTTGACTTATGAAGGCAAAAGTGTCAAAAGTTTTCTTTATGACTATTTACCTGTGACTCCACTTTCAATGAATTATGGACCTGTATTCCCAGTTCTCTCTGTTCTACCACATTCAGCACCTGACCGTTCACCGTGTAAGATCAACTCTGGTTGGTCCTACTGAAGTGCAACACCTCTCACTTGTCTGCATTAAATTCCATCTGACATTTTTCCAGCTGGTCCAGATCCCTCTGCAAACTCTGACAGTCTTCCACACTGTCCACTACACAACCCCCACCCCCCCACCAGATCTTGGTGTTATCTGCAAATTTGCTGATCCAGTTAACCACAAAGTCATCCAGATCAGTGATGTAGACGACAAACAACAAGGGACCCAGCACTGATCCCTGCGGCACTCTACCAGTCACAGGCCTCCAGTCAGAGAGACAACCCTCTACTACCACTCCCTGTCTTCTCCCACAAAGCCAATGTCTAATCCAATTTACTACCTCATCCTGAATGCCGAGTGACTGAATTTTTTTGACCAGCCTCCCATGTGGGACTTTGTCAAAAGCCTTGCTGAAGTCCATGTAGACAACATCCACTGCCTTGCCTTCATCAACTTTCCTGGTAACCTCCTTGAAAAAGTCTGAAAGATTGGTTAGACATGACCTACCATGCACAAAGCCATGCCGACTATCCTTAATCATTCCCTGTCTATCCAAAAACTTAGATATCCAGTCCCTGAGAATATCTTCTAATAACTTTCCCAGAACTGATGTCGCTCACCAGCTTATAATTTCCCGGTTTATGTTTAGGGACCTGTTTTTTAAAAAAACACTGGAACAACATTGGCTACCCTCCAATCCTCTGGTACCTTTCCTGTTTTCCTGCTCAGGATGTTTTAAATATCTCTGCTAGGGCCCTTACAATTTCTGTGCTTGCCTCCCATAGGGTCCAAAGGAACATCTTGTCAGGGCCTGGGGATTTATCCAGGCAGAGTTTGCCCCAAGACAGCAAACACCTCCTCCTCCTCTGTAATCTGTGTACAGTCTATAAAGTTGATGCCTTGCTTCTGTAGACTCTGTGTCTGTCTCCCGAGTAAACACAGATGCAAAAATTTTGTTTAAGATCTCCCCCATTTGTTTTAGCTCCACACACAGATTACCATTCTGATTTTCCAGAGGGCCAGCTTTAGCAAACCTTTTGCTCTTAAAATATCTGTAGAATCTCAAAGGATTCTCCTTGGCCCTGCCTGCTAGAGCAACCCCACGCAGTAACGTATGGCTCTCTCATGAGGTTTGGAGAGCAGCTGTAGCATTTTATCCTGTGAGGGGGAGCACAGTAGCATAACATTTCACAGCGGTGGAAACCAGGCTCAATTCCCGCTGCCGCCTGTAAGGAATTTGCACGTTCTCCGACGCAACTGAGTGGGCCCCCCCCCCCCCGCCATGTTCCAAAGATGGACCAGCTGGTGGGGTAAATGGCCACAGGGGTATAACTGGGGGCCTGTATCACTAAGCAAAATAAACAACGGTGACAGGAAATCCCACTCACTCCCCGTCCCCGCCTGGCTGCCTGCTATTCACCACACCTTGCTTGCGGGCCCAAAGCATCGTTGAGGATCCCAATCACCCACCCCACCATCTCTTTGACCTGCTACCGTCAGGAAGGAGGTACAGGAGTATCAGGACTAAGGCTGCCACAGGCTGCCAGACTAATGGATACCCTGCCAACGCCGAGGTCCGATCACTGGGACAGCGAGCAACTTAAGCGTCAGGCTGGACTGAAATGACCAGGTGAGGACTGGGCAGGTTCAGCTCGCTGCTCCGTGAGGGTAACTCGTCTCTATGCTGAACCGAGGCTGTGGCCTGCAACCAACCGACTCCTGAATCGGCTGCGGCGATGACTGGCTTTGTGAACTCCAGTTCTGAACGCTGTTCGCACAATTTGTTTCTTTTTTTATTCTCTTTCACATTGGATGTTCAACGGCCTTTAGTCTTAACGGGTTCTGCTGCATTTCTTTGTGATGCAGCCGTCTGTAAGGAGACGAATCTCGAGGTTGTATACTGTATACATATTTTGATAATAAACATACTTTGAATGTGGAGTTGTTTATCTGTGCTCTGCACATCACAGGCATTTTGAGTTATAGTTTATTAACTCATTTGTGGTAATAGTTTGTTTTATGCGCTGTGTGTGATACATGTTTTGTGGGAGCACCATGGTCCGGAGGGACGCTGTTTTGTTTGTTTGTACATGGGTACAGTCAGAACTTGAACAGACTTCAGCTGGTTAAATAAAGACAGACACATACCTCCTCGTTCCTTCCACAAATCCCTTCATACACTGCTTGAAAACCTCCTGGAATGTCACTGTCAGCTTGCAGTTCTGGGAAGAGGACAACAGAAGCAATGGAAGGTCACAAGAACACAAGAAACGGGAGCAGGAGTCGGCCATCTGGCCCGTCAAGCCTGCTCTGCCATTCAATAAGATCATGGCTGATCTGGCCATGGAGTCATCTCCACCTACCTGCCTTTTCCCCATAACCCTTGCTATGAAAAAATCTATCCAACTCGGTCTTAAATATAATTACTGAGGTAGCCTCCGCTGCTTCATTGGGCAGAGAATTCCACAGATTCACCACCCTCTGGGAAAAGCAGTTCCTCCTCATCTCCGTCCTAAATCTACTCCCCCTGAATCTCGAGGCTATGCCCCCTAGTTCCACACAAACCGAAGACACCCATGGTGTAGAGAGCACTGCACTGCCCATTCCTGCCCTTGCTTAGCCCACAGCGACCGGCCATTTCCCCTCAAGTAAGGTGGAAGACAGGAAGACCCAGGGGCAGAACTGTCTGCTGCACCGCGAGAAAGGGCACTGTGGTAACGCTTGGGGCGGGGTTCGCAGTTCAATCCCAGCATCCTCTCTGCGGAATGCGTGGGTCTCCTCCCACAGTCCAAAGCTGCACCGGTCGGTAGGTTAATTGGTCATTGTAAACTGCCTTGTGATCAGGCTAGGGTTAAATTGGGGGCTCCAGGACCTGTTTTTCACTGTACCTCAATAAATAAAATATTAACGCATGTTAAACTTAACCCTTTAACTCTTTTGTTAGCATTGCAGCTAGCAAGACGCTATTAGCCGCCTGGACCCATCGTATAAATGTAATTGCCAAGAAAGCACAACAGCACTTCCACTGGAGTCTGCGGGGATTTGGCATGTCACCAAAAACCTTGGCAAGCTTCTATAGATGAGTGGTGGGAAGCGTGCTGACTGGCTGCGTTACGACCTGGTATGAGAACACCAAGGCCCTGGAGCGGAAAATCCTACGAAAGGCAGTGGATTCGGGCCAGTCCATCACGTGTAAAGCCCTTCCCGCCACTGAGCACGTCTACATGAAACGCTGTCGTAGGAAAGCAGCATCCATTGTCAGAGATCCCCACTACCCAGGCCATGCTCTCTTCTCGCTGCTGCCATCAGGTAGAAGGTACAGGAGCCTCAGGACTCACACCACCAGGTTCAAGAACAGTTACTACCCCTCAACCATCAGGCTCTTGAACAAAAGGGGGTAACTACACTCATTTGAGGACCCTTATCCTGTTATTTCATGCTTGTTATTTATTGCTATTCATTTATACCTGCATTTGTGCCGTTTGCTGTCCATTGATCCTGTTTATAGTTACTGCTCTATAGATTTGCTAAGTATGCCCACAGGAAAATGAATCTCAGGGTCATATGTGGTGACATGAATGACCTCTGACAATAAATTTACTTTGAACTTTATTACAGCTCCAGGCATTGGAGTTCAGAGTTTAATTACGACTCCATCTGCCAGTCGATATGTCCTTCTCACTAAGGGTGTGTGTTTCCCCACCGATGCTCCCACAGTCCAAAGACGTACCAGTTAGCAGGTTTAATTGGTCATTGTAAACTGTCCTGGGAAGAGGCTAGGGTCAAGCAGGCGTTGGGCTGGGAGGGGCGTTTCCATGTTATATCTCTGAATAAAGTCATCATTAAACACGATCTCACCTCAATCTGCTCATGCTTGCTGTCCACAAATGGTCCCAACTAAAAGGAAATAAAAAAGGAACAAGCAAGTTACTTACAAGAGATACCTGGGCGAAAGGCTGGTATACAACCAAGTTATTAGGGTAATACAAATTCAGTCAGGACAGAGAGTTCGTTCTATTATGTCGCATGATGTGGGTGATCATGACTGCTCTTGGCCAATTTTTCTACAGAAGCAGAAGAATTTCAAATGGAAGAAGGACACTACCATGTCTGACAAGTGAAGTCAGAGCTGAAGTAAAAGCAAAAGAGAGGGCATACAAGGAAGCCAAAGCTAGTGGGAAGATAGAGGATTGGAAAGCTTTTAAAAACTTGCAGAAGGAAACTAAGAAGGTCATTTGGAAGGAAAAGACAAATTATGAGAGGAAGCTGGCAACTAACATCAAAGAAGATACTAAAAGCTTTTTTCAAGTATATTCAAGAGAGAGTTGAGGGTAGATATAGCAACAATACAAAATGGCGCTGGAGGTATTGTAATGAGAGATGCAGAGATGGCAGAGGAACTGAATATATACTTTGCATCAGTCTTCACAGTGGAAGACATCTGCAGTACACCAAACATTCAAGAGTATCAAGGAAGTGAAGTTTGTTCAGTGAAAATTATGACTGAGAAGGTGCTCAGGAAGCTTAATGGTCTGAGGGTGGATAAATATCCTGGACCTGATGGAATGCACCCGCGGGTTCTGAAGGAAGGAGCTGGAGAGATTGTGGAGGCATTAACGATGATCTTTCAAGAATTGTTAGATTCTGGCATTGTACCAGACGACTGGAAAATTGCAGATGTTACTTTGCTATTTAAGAAGGGTGGGAGGCAGCAGAAAGGAAACTTATAGACCTGTTGGGAAGTTGTCGGAATCGATTGTTAGGAATGAGATTACGGAATACCTGGAGGCACATGACAAGATAGGCCAAAGCCAGCATGGTTTCCTGAAAGGAAAATCCTGCCTGACGAGCCTACTGCAATTCTTTGAGGAAATTACAAGCAGGGTAGACAAAGGAGATACAGTAGACGTGGTGTACTTGGATTTTCAGAAGGCCTTTGACAAGGCGCTGCACATGAGGCTGCTTAGCAAGAAAAGAGCCCATGGAATTACAGGGGAGATTCTAGCATGGGTGGAGCATTGGCTGATCAGCAGAAAACAGGGAGAGGGAATAAAGAGATCCTATCCTGGCTGGCTGCTGGTTTCAGTGGAGTTCCACGGGGGTCGGTGATGGGGCCGATGCTTTTTACGATTTATGTCAATGATTTGGACTACGGTATTAATGGATTTGTGGCTAAATTTGCCATGATACAAAGATAGGTAGAGGAGTGGGTAGTATTGAGGAAACAGGGAGCCTGAAGAGAGACTTGGATAGTTTAAGGGAATGGGCAAAAAACTGGCAAATGAAATACAATGTTGGAAAGTGTATGGTCATACACTTTTCATGGACGAAATAAATGGGCAGACTATTATTTAGATGGGGAGATTATTCAAAATGCAGAGATACAAAGGGACTTGGGAGTCCTTCTACAGGATACCCTAAAAGTTAATCTCCAGGTTGAGTCAGTTGTGAAGAAAGCGAATGCAATGTTGGCATTCATTTCTAGAATATAAGAGCAGGAATGTGATGTTGAGGCTCTATAAGGCACTCGTGAGACCATACTTGGAGTATTGTGTGCAGTTTTGGGCTCCTTATTTTAGAAAGGATATACTGATATTGGAAAGGGTTCAGAGAAGATTCACGAGAATGATTCCAGGAATGAAAGGGTTACTGTATGAGGAATGTCTGTCAGCTCTTGGGCTGTATTCCCTGGAGTTCAGGAGAATGAGGAGGGATCTCCTAGAAACATTCAGAATGTTAAAAGGCCTGAACAAATTAGACATGGCAAAGTTATTTCCCATGGTAGGGGATTCTAGGACAAGAGGGCACAACTTCAGGATTGAAGGATGTCCTTTCAGAACTGAGATGCAGAGAAATTACTTTAGTCAGAGGGTGGTAAATCTGTGGAATTTGTTGCCACGAGCGGCTATGGAGGCCAAGTCATTGGGTGTATTTAAGGCAGAGATAGATAGAGGTTCTTGATTAGCCAGGGCATCAAAGGGTATGGGGAGAAGGCAGGGGAGTGGGAATGACTGGAAGAATTGGATCAGCCATGATTGAATAGTGGAGCAGACTCAATGGGCTGAATGGCCTTCTTCTGCTCCTATATCTTATGGTCTTATAAGTGGTTTGCCATTGCTTTCTTCTGGGCAGTGTCTTTACCCCAACCATTATCAATATTTTTCACAGATTTGTCACATAACTAGGACTTATGAAATGCACTGGCTGCTCATACAACCATCCAGCACCTGATCATGGCTTCACGTGACCCTGATCGGGGGCGGGGGGGGGGCTAAGCAGGTGCCTAAGGATGACTTGCAGGCTAGCAGAGGGAAGCAGCGGCTTGCATCTCCTTTGATAGAGACCTATCTCCAACCCGACACCCAACAGGAGAGGTATGGTGTATTGGCCTTCATCTACCGTGGGACTGAGTTCAAGAGTAGAGAAGTAATGTTACAGCTATATAAGACCTTGGTCAGACCCCACTTGGAGAACTGTGTTCAGTTCTGGTCACCTCACTACAGAAAGGATGTGGAAACTGCAGAAAGGGTGCAGAGGAGATTTACAAGGATGTTGCCTGGATTAGAATGCATGCCCTGTGAGAATAGGTTGAGTGAACTTGGCCTTTTCTCCTTGGAGTGACAGAGGATGAGAGATGACCTGATAGAGGTGTACAAGATGATGAGAGGCATTGATCGTGTGGATAGCCAGAGGTTTTTTCCCTAGGGCTGAAAAGGTTAGCATGAGAGGGCATAGTTTTAAGGTGCTTGGAAGTAGGTACAGGGGGGACGTCATAGGTAAGTTTTTCACACAGAGAGTGGTGGGTAGGTCAAATGGGCTGCCGGCAGTGGTGGTGGAAGTGGATACAATAGGGTCTTTTAAGAGCCTCTTTGACAGGCACATGGAGGTTAGAAAAGTAGAGGGCTATGTGGTAGGGAAATTCCAGGCAGTTTCTAGAGCAGGTTATGGTTGGCACAACATTGTGGGCCGAAGGGCCTGTAATGTGCCGTGGATTTCTATGTTCTATGTGAGAGGGTAGGGTAGAGGATTACTACCATCAGGGAGGAGGGTACAGGAGCCTGAAGATGCACACTTGATGTTTCAGGAACAGTTTCTTCCCCTCGGTCCGTCAGCATGGAAACTCTGCCTCCCTGTCCCTGCTTGACACTATGGATTTCATTGCCTTGCACTGTGCTGCTGCCACTGAACAGCAAACCTCACCACACACGGCAGTGACGATAAAGCGGACTGCGATTCGGGGCGCTTCACGGTTTGGCACGACAACTCAAACACAGGAGATTCCGCAGACCAACACACACACACACACAAAATGCTGCAGGAACTCAGCAGGTCAGGCAGCGTCTACCAGGGAATAAAGAGTCGACACTTCAGGCCGGGACCCTTCATCACGGGAACGGGGAAAACAGGCCTTCCCCTCTCCCCACCCGTTTGATTCCAGCTTCTTCCCCCCTTCCTTTCCTGTCCTGATGAAGGGCCACGGCTCGAAATGTCGACTGCTTATTCCCCTCCACAGATGCTGCCCGACCTGCTGAGTTGCTCCAACATTGCGTGTGTGTTACTCTGGTAAGGCAACTGCCTGAGACCGCAAGAAACCGCACAGCTTAGCACATCACGGGAACCAGCCTCCCCTCCACAGACTCTATCTACACTCCTCACTGCCTCAGTAAAGCAGTCAGCATAATCAAAGACCTCCCACCCTGGACATTCTCATTTCTTCTCCCCGCAACCCACACCACCTCCGTCAAGCAGAAGATACAAAATCTTGAACGCACATACTACCAGGCTCAAGGTCAGTTTCTATCCTGCTATTTGAGATTTACTAGGATGCTGCCACTACTTTTTTTTAAAAAAAGAGACTTACATTAAGGTAACAGGCCTTCGGCCCATCAACCATGCACTGCCCAATTACACACACGACCACAGCATTTCGCTAAACTGCTACGCTACCATGCCGACATTTTAGAGACTCTCAAACAAGGACATGAACGATAGAAAACTGGAGGGCTGGCACAACCTGGTGGGCCGAAGGGCCTGTACTGTTCCATGCTCTAGGACTTTCGTACGGTAAAATGGTCTCTTGACTTCACAATTTACCTCATTGTGACCCTTGCCCCTCACCGTCTGCCTGCCCTTCCTCTGTAACTGCGACACTTTAGTCTGCGTTCCGATGTAGTTTGCCCCTCGTACTACCTCGATGTGATTAAATGGTCTGTATGGATGCCTTGCAAAACAGAGCTTCTCACTACACGTCGGTACCCGTCACAATAATTAACCAACTTCAAAGGCCAAGCGGCAGAGTTGGCACATAATGATCTTTCAAGAATCTCTCGGGTCTGAGGACCGGAAAATTGTAAACGTCACTCCACTCTCTAAGAAGGGAGGGAGGCAGAAGGAGGGAAATTACAGGCCAGTTAGCCTGACCTCGGTGGTTGGGAAAGTGTTGGGAGTCAGTATATAAGATATAAGATTATGAAGGGATTGGACACGCTAGAGGCAGGAAACATGTTCCCGCTGATGGGTGAGTCCAGAACCAGAGGCCACAGTTTAAGAACAAGGGGTAGGCCATTTAGAACGGAGTTGAGGAAAAACTTTTTCACACAGAGGGTTGTGGTTCTGTGGAATGGTCTGCCTCAGAAGGCAGTGGAGGCCAATTCTCTGGATTTTTTCAAGAAAGAGTTAGGTAGAGCTCTTAAAGATAGTGGAGTGAAGGGATATCGGGAGAAGGCAAGAAAAGGGTACTGATTGTGGATGATCAGCCATGATCACAGTGAATGATGGTGCTGGCTTGAAGGGCTGAATGGCCTACTCCTGCATCTATTGTCTATAATTGCTAAGGATGAGGTTGCTTTCCCCAAGCAGTCAGGCTGATCAACGCCTCCACCCACTGACCCAACCACCACTACTTTATCATTTCCTGTCAGAGTCACCTTGCGTATGGACACTCCTGTGCCCGGCGTCACTTTATGGACATACAATCAATGTATATCAGATAACTAATGCACTTACATTTAGAGTAACACAAACAAAATGCTGGAGGAACTCAGCAGGCCAGGCAGCATCTATGGAAAAGAGTGAACAGTCGATGTTTCGAGCCGAGGCTCTTCTTTACAGTTTCTCCAGGGTTTTGTGTTTGTTGCTTTGGATTTCCAGCATCTGCAGATTTTCTCCTGTTTGTATTTATAGTGTTTTTTTAAATTATTCTGTTCTTTATCTTGAGCGCAGCATTGGATCCGGCTTAACTATTATTTCATTCAATTTTACACTTGTGTGCTGGAAATGACTTCCTTTGATCTTGAATGGTCATCCTGCCACTTAGTCGCAAGGCTCAGAGATGGACGTTTTTGTCCAGACACTCCACCACCCCCGCCCCAGACCTGTCCCACCGTTCACTCCAATCACCACTGATCAATGCCCTACCCTTGCCCAGAACAAGATAGGTGAGACCAGGTGAGGGGGAAGGTGGGTGGGTGGGGGAGAGGGGGGATGAAGTGAGACACTGGGAGGTGATGGGTGAGACCAGGTGAGGGGGAAGGTGGGTGGGTGGGGGAGAGGGGGATGAAGTGAGACACTGGGAGGTGATAGGTGAGACCAGGTGAGGGGGAAGGTGGGTGGGGGAGAGGGGGGATGAAGTGAGACACTGGGAGGTGATAGGTGAGACCAGGTGAGGGGGAAGGTGGGTGGGTGGGGGAGAGGGGGATGAAGTGAGACACTGGGAGGTGATAGGTGAGACCAGGTGAGAGGGAAGGTGGGTGGGGGAGAGGGGGATGAAGTGAGACACTGGGTGGTGATGGGTGAGACCAGGTGAGGGGGAAGGTGGGTGGGTGGGGGAGAGGGGGGATGAAGTGAGACACTGGGTGGTGATAGGTGAGACCAGGTGAGGGAGAAGGTGGGTGGGTGGGGGAGAGGGGGATGAAGTGAGACACTGGGAGGTGATAGGTGAGACCAGGTGAGGGGGAAGGTGGGTGGGTGGGTGGGGAGAGGAGGGGGGGGAAATGACCCAAGAAGATGGAAAGGGACAGGTGGAAGAGGTTGAAGAATGAAAAATCTGACAGAAGTGAGACCAGTACTAGTAGGCAGGTGATATATAACACAAAATGCTGGAGGAACTCAGCAGGTCAGGCAGCATCTGTTTGGGGGAATAAACAGTCGACGTTTCAGGCCAAGACTCTTTTCCGCCTTCCTTTTCAGTCCTGATGAAGCCAGAATAAGCCAGAAGGTGGAGAGGGGAAGGAAGACAAGTTGACGGGTTGTGGAAGTCCACGTACAGGGTGTGGGAGTGGGGAAGGAGACACAGGAAAGAGTGTGACATGTGATAGTGTTAAGTTAATCGGCGAAGAGGCCACGCACCAGTATACAGACATCTGGTTGGTCCTTGTTGATGACATCGATGATGTCCATCATGGGGTCGTAGGTGATGCTGTCCGATGTGGTGTAGGGTCCGCAGGCCACGAGAACCATCTGCTGCTCCAGACCTGGTGGGGGCGGGGGGGGGGGGCAGAGTTCACAGCTCGTCAACCCACTTTACACTGGAACCCCGAGCCGAGAGCACCTTCCAGCCCTCGTGCAACCCTCCCTCGCCGGGCTCGCACACAGACCCAGCTCGTCAGCTAGCCCCGCTAACGGCCACAAGCTCCGCGGCGAGAAGGCCACCTTTCAGAACAGTATCCACCTAGCGTCCGTATGACGCGGGGTTCAATCAAACAGGAACCTGGTGATTTTCTGATTAAAGGAACCTCGATTTGAGCAAACACTGTGTAAATGCCCATACAGAATTGTCGGTCGGCCAGACATAACAGGTTGCACACTATACGCAGGATTATAAAGAAAGCTCCCACTTTGTACAATGGTTCTCCCAGATGATGTTATGTCTTAGTTTGGAAAAAATTAGAAGTCGAACTTTTGATCCTGGATTTGACTTCGAGAAAAGGTGGGGTTCTTTTGCCCGTTATTATCATTTGATTTGAGTTAATAAAGATGGTCCTTTTCTGATGCTTGGGTAAATGAATTTGGGTGGCGGATTGATGTCTTTCTCTTATAGAAGCTTGTATGGCGTATAGCACCGGGTTTGTGCTCCCAATGGGTTTTTTTTCCCCGTTTTTTTTAATCAGGGTTTTTTTTTCTGTTTCAGTTAGTAGGGGTTCTTTTTTTCTTTCTTTCCTTTTTTCCATTAAAAAAAGCTTTAACTTTTTTTTATTATCATTGATATACTGTTCAGCTTGGTTGATAGTTTAACTTTTATTCTACATTTAGATATGTTGCCTTGATTATTTTGATGTATTTTTTTCTGTTGTTGATTTTCAATAATAATTAATAAAAAGGTTTTTTTTTAAAAAAAGTATATTTACCAACTCCAGTTTTATCAAACTGTTAATAGGAATAAGGAAAGAGAAAAAAAGGCCCTTTACAGTTAAACCAGTCCATATGCACAAGACCACGTAGAGTCGCCTTTTACTTGCACGCTGGTCTGCATGAAAGCACCACATTCAGAACTTCCCTTGAAGTCCAACTCCAACAAAATGGCTCTCTCAGGAGTATTGGCCTTCCTGGAGCCACTCAACTGCACAAAACACTTCTGTGGCATTTTCCCTTCCGTCCCACTCCGCAGCTCCCGCCAAAAGCCCCCGGAACAGACCGCCGTTCTTCAGAAAACTCTTCCCCCTCAATCCTGACCGGCTGACTCACGTTCCTAACTTGGACAACACGTGTCCTTATCTTGGCCGGAGCCAAAACATACTTCCCAGCATGGCACGGGAAAATAATATAAATGACCCCCACAGCACAGCAGTGGAAATCTTCGTCAGGGCATTAAACACGTCAAACGCAGAGGCAAGAGGTTTCTGTGGATCAGACACCAATCAGTAATCAGGAGCCACAGAAGTCCGAGGTTCTGTACGGAGACACCTTGTTCAATAACTGCGGTTAGCACAACGCTCAGGGTGGTGGATCTCGGAGTTCAGTTCCGACGCCGAGTGCAAGGGGGCGCTCTCCCCGTATGTTTATTGAGATGTGCGGAGTCGGCCTTTCCGGCCCTTCGAGCCACACCCCTCAGCAACCCCCGATCTAATCCTATCCTAATCACGGGACAATTCACAATCGCCAATTAACCTCCCCACTGGGAATGTCTATGGGAGGAAACCGGAGCACCCGGAAGAAACCCACGCAGTCACGGGGAGGACGTGCAAACTTCTTACAGGCAGTGGCGGGAATTGAACCCGGGTCGCCTGTACCGTAAACCCTTCTGCTAAGCACTACGCCACCTCGCCGCCCCACCCACAGTGAAGAGACATTACCGGCTTTATGATCAAACGGCTCCAGAGGCTGGTCAAAGACTACATCTGCAGCAAGTTACCACCCACACTGGACCCCCTACAATTCACCTTCCGATGGAACCGGTCTACCGATGACGCCACAGCCACAGCACTACACTCCGTCCTCACTCAGCCGGAGAAGAGGGATGCATACGTTAGAATGCTGTTCCTGGACTACAGTTCAGCATTCAACACCCTAATTTTCTCCAGACTAGAAAGGAAGCTCAGAGACCTCAGCCTTGTGCAGTTGGATCCTAGACTTCCTATTGCATCGCTGACAGGTGGTAAGGTCGGGCTCCCTCACCTCCGCCTCTCTGCCCCTCAACACAGGTGCCCCCAGGGTTGTGTCCCGAGTCCCCTTCTCTAATCCCTTTAGACCCACAACTGTGTTGCCACACACAGCTCCAATCTGCTGATCAATTTCACAGATGACACCACTTTGATCGGCCTTATTTCTAGCGGTGAGGAGACAGGCTACAGAGGAGAGGTTGACACCCTGACACAGGTCTGACCAGGGTCCTATGTAGCTGCAACATTACCTCTCGGCTCCTAAATTCAATTCCACGGTTGATGAAGGCCAATACACCGTACGCCTTCTTAACTACAGAGTCAACCTGCGCAGCTGCTTTGAGCGTCCTATGGACTCGGACACCAAGATCCCTCTGATCCTCCACACTGCCAAGAGTCTTACCATTAATACTATATTCTGCCATCATATTTGACCTGCCAAAATGAACCACTTCACACTTATCTGGGTTGAACTCCATCTGCCACTTCTCAGCTCAGTTTTGCATCCTATCAATGTCCTGCTGTAACCCCTGACAGCCCTCCGCACTATCCACAACACCCCCAACTTCTGTGTCATCAGCAAATTTACTAACCCATCCCTTCACTTTCTCATCCAGGTCATTTATAAAAATCACAAAGAGTAGGGGTCCCAGAACAGATCCCTGAGGCACTCCACTGGTCACCGACATCCATGCAGAATATGACCCATCTACAACCGCTCTTTGCCTTCTGTGGGCAAGCCAGTTCTGGATCCACAAAGCGATATCCCCTTGGATCCCATGCCTCCTGACTTTCTCAATAAGCCTTGCATGGGGTACCTTATCAAATACCTTGCTGAAATCCATATAGCCATTAAAATTTTTAAATTCACACGTCTGTTCATTGTAACGGAGTCATAACGCAAAGATTTTTGCTCCCTCACATTGTGGGACGGATGTAAGATTAAAATAAATAGGTTACTCAGTCATTGTAAATGATCCTGCGATCAGGCTGGGGTTAAATCTGTGGGTTGCTGTATGGTGTGGCTTGTTGGGCCAGAATGGGCTGCATCTCCAATTAACACAAAACTTATAAGTAACACACAGCTTTGCTTGTTGCTGGGGAACCACAGGTCAATGGCTCCTTTTGAAGTGAATTGGATCACCCTGAAAAATGAAGCTGTACAGCACCAGGGGTAAGATCAGGACCGGTACGAACTCCACTGGTTAGCGAGTCCCAGGCCCACGTGAGCCTGGACGTTCCAGGCCCAAAGTCCCGCCATCGGCAAGTCACGGGGTTGACAGCAAATGTATGGACATCGATGTCCCTGGGTCAGCAGGTCTGGAAGTTGGAGACCTGATGCCTGTGAGTCCGAGGCTGGAGGCCCGAAGGCGGACTGTCCAGGGTTTGAAGGTGTGTGTGTGCGCATGTATGAGAAAGAAGGTGCTATTTTGCTGCTGCAGTCTTGTTGCGATGTTGTCGCTCTTTGTATTGGTCTGCGGTGTGGACATTTTATGCTGGTGTTGGAATGTGTGATGACACTTGCAATCAGAAATCAACGGGCTGAATGGCCTTAATTCTGCTCTTATATCTTATCATCTTAACAGAAAGGACACGTTGCCTGATATGTTTCAATGTACTCGGGATAAGCAAATCTGACTCAGAAATCTATGAAACATAGTCACTAATAAATCTATTCTGCCTGCATGTATTATCAATAACTTTGTACATTCTTCACTTACCTTCCACCTCTTCCTCCTCCAATTCCTTCTGGGGTTTGTGGAAAGGCAGCGGGACGCCCTGCAACAAGGTGGAGCGGAAGTTCAAGACATTGTCTCCTTGGACTGCAAACCCCCAAACATTCAGCCGGCTTTACGGACAGACCCAGCACCAGCCGCGGTTTTTTTAGGAACAAACGCTGAAGGGGAGGACGAGAGACAAACGAGAATTATACACAGGACGAGTCCTGATGAAGGGTCTCGGCCCGAAACATCGACTGTTCATTCCTCTCCAGGGACGCTACCTGACCTGCTGAGTTCCTCCAGCACTTTGTGTGTTACTATAGGACACTTAGATTATGAGAACACTCAGTCCTTGTTTATTGTCATTTAGAAATGCATACATGCATTTAGAAGTGATACGATGTTTCTCTGGAGAGATATCACAGAAACAGGACAAACCAAAGACTAACACTGACAGAACCACATAATTATAACATATAGTTACAGCAGTGCAAAGCAATACCATAATTTGATGAAGAACAAACCATGGACACAGTAAATAAAGTCTCAAAAGCCCCCGAGTCAATCGACTCCCGAGTCCCCGATAGCAGGCAGCAAAAGAGAGAAACTCCCTGCCATAAACCTCCAGGCACCGATGCCTTGGAAGCCGCCAACCACAGCCGACACTGAGTCCACCCGTCCGAAAACTTCGAGCTTCCGACCAGCCTCTCTGATACAGCCCCCCGAGCGCCTTCGACCTCGCCCCGGCCACTGAAACACGCAAAGCCGAGGATTTCGGGGCCTTCAGCTCCGGAGATTCCGGTTACCACACGGTAGCAGCGGCAGCGAAATGGGCATTTCAGAAGTTTTCCAGATGTTCCTCCGTACTCTCACGTCCGTCTCCATCAAATCAGAATTGTGCACGGTCCCCTACTTGACAGATAACAGACATCACCACCGAAGTGGCCGCGCGCGCTGCCGTCATGCCACCATCTTCTCCTCTTCCACTTAAAGTTCTTGAGGTCGTCATAGTTGGGGAAGGACGAGCTCCCAGTGGCGTGCATCTCAAATAGCCTCTGACAGCTATCACATATGGCTTGGCTACTAAGCCTGGCGGAACAGTTTCTACTGACAGAACGTTCCTGGCACCTTAATAACCAGCGCCCCAGTCAGATGGGGCTTAGTAGCCGTGGATGGCCGCTCATCTAGAAGGAAAACTCTGATTTCAAACCTCTGCTGCCCTGCAGCTGTACCCACTCATGGGGGAGGCTTCGGGAGTAAATCCTGAGGGAAAAATCCAGAGCAGGAGTCCCACTGATTTTAACGCCCACTGGCAACTCCTGCAACGCTGCCAAATTGCATCGGTCTCTGCCGTTCCTTTGGGTTCATCAGATGTGTCGGGGGGGGGGGGAGCTTGCTACATGGGCAACAGCTCGCTCTCCGCATCGTACTGCCCTGGCTTGGGTATCTAGACAGCTCAGATGCCACACCCATGGTCGACCCTGACCAACGGAGGGCGTCAAGATGCTGCCTGACCTGCACTTCACATGTACAGACATCCCCCGCCTTCACTGCCATCGCGCGTGTCATCTTCCACCAGCCCCACCGCTGAGGTCTTTGGTTGGATCACTCTTTGTCCGGCGGAGGCGGAATTACGACGGCGTTCAATAGCAACTCCTTCCAGCTCATCTGTGGAAACAGTTCATTTCTACCTTTGATGTCTCTCTTTTCCCCTTTTTCAAGGTGGACGGGGTCCTGTCAAAGACCCTGACGCAGAGCTGCACTCAAACTTGCAGCGGTGGGACCCACTCCCGGGGGCTCGCGACCGGCCGCTTTCCGCTATCCCAGGGACGTAGCCTAACGGAAGAGCGTGCCTTCGGGGGGGATCCGAGGTGCTCTGGCCCCGGGGATGAGCCGACTCTGTGCCAATTGAAGTGTTGCGGGAGGAAACGGAACGCGGGGAACAGTGGATCAGCCGTTGGGGGCGCTGTAATCTGTGATTGGCGTGCCCCCTCTCTCTCGTTGGTAGAGGAGAGGTTGCTGCCAACTCGCGAGTCGGAGAACTTGGCGGGGAAAAAAAAGCAGCGTGGCAGCATTTATCATCGTAGATCAGTGAGCGGTTTTATTATGTCTCCCCTCTCGCTGTGAGAGGGCGACACCTCCCTGTCCCTTTATTTGGGGAGAGGGGGAAGAGAGTCTGTGGTGTGTCCAATTGTTGGGTGAACAATCAGCTTTTGTTGTACTGCAGACCGCAGTCTTTCTTGGGGGGGGGGGCTTTGTAATCACTTGCTCGGTGGGCGGGGGGTGCCGACACTTTTCTTTCGTTGAAGTACGTGGGAGAGGGGAGAGTCGTTGCCTGTGCCCAGGAGGGGGGAGTAGGTGGGGATTTGGGGTTCTAAATTACTAAGGGATTGAACATGCTAGAGGCAGGAAACGTGTTCCCGATGTTGGGGGAGTCCAGAACCAGAGGCCACAGTTTAAGAACAAGGGGTAGGCCATTTAGAACGGAGTTGAGGAAAAACTTTTTCACACAGAAGGTTGTGGTTCTGTGGAATGCTCTGCCTCAGAAGGCAGTGGAGGCCAATTCTCTGGATTCTTTCAAAAAAGAGTGAGATAGAGATCGTAAAGATAGCGGAGTGAAGGGATACGGGGAGAAGGCAGGAAAAGGGTTCTGATTGTGGATGATCAGCCATGATCACAGTGAATGGCGGGGCTGGCTCGAAGAGCTGAATGGCCTTCTCCTGCAACTATTATCTATTGTCTATTCATTCTTTGGGGCACTCTTCTGTTTTTTTGTGGAGGTCTGTGAAGAACAAGAATATCAGGAGGCATATTGCGTACATTTCTCTGATATTAAATGGGATTATTGAAGCACCACCGCCCCCCTCCCCAGCCCCCGTCTTTGGGTGACCCTACCAGGAGCCAAGTGCCAGATGATCAAACTCACGTGATCTCAGGAACTCACAAGCCGACTCATTAAAAACTCACCGCGACAAGGCAATGATCCCTGGAGAGGACTCTGAAACTAATCTGTAACCTCTCTCCAAGGCGAGCACAGCCGCTGGGAGAGTGGACAGCGGAGCTGGTGCACTCCAATTGGGAGCAGGGTGGCGCAGCACTGGGGCTAGAGTTGGTGCTGCCCCCGCCCCCACCGCCCCAGCGTTCGTTGGCCAGAACAATGGACTCGGAATCCGGACTGTGTACATATTTTGGTTGATTATATTTGTCCATACGTGCGTGCTATTTTGTATCAGCAAGAACTAGGCCTCAAGCCGCAGCGCTGCCTGTTCAGAGCTGTTGGGAGAGAGGCGTCAGAACCGGTGCGCTCCACCAGGGGGCGGTGTGGCGCGGCGTCCAGGCTGGAGTCGGTGCTGCCCCCTGGTGTTCTCTCTGCAGAAGACCAGCTCTGCTGTTGGATGGCTTGAATTTATTGCGTGGCTGCATCTCCCTGTATTACGCGCACTTTGTGCCATGTGTGACTGTTGGTACCGTGTTTTGTACCTTGACCCCGGAGTAACGTTGTCTCGTTTGGCAGTGTTCACGAGTAGTCACGCATGGTTGAATGACAATTAAACTTGAATTGAAGTACGGGGCAGAATGCACGGAGCCACTGTTACTGCGCTAACAAAGTCTGAACACTGTACGAGTACTGACCTCATACAAGTGGGAAGCCACGATGCAGCGGCCGGTGCTGTTTATCCCGTCCAGGACCACCACCTGCAAGAGCAAACACCCCTGTAGTCAGATCTGGTGCCTCAGTATATACTCAGTGGCTACTTCCTTAGATACATTGTAAACGCAAGGCTTATTGAGAAAGTAAGGAGGCATGGGATCCAAGGGGACATTGCTTTGTGGATCTAGAACTGGCTTGCCCACAGAAGGCAAAGAGTGGCTGTAGATGGGTCATATTCTGCATGGAGGTCAGTTACCAGTGGTGTGCCTCAGGGATCTGTTCTGGGACCCCTACTCTTTGTGATTTTTATAAATGACCTGGATGAGGAAGTGGAGGGATTGGTTAATAAATTTGCTGATGACAGATAGGTTGGAGGTGTTATGGATAGTGTGGAGGGCTGTCAGAGGTTACAGCGGGACATTGATAGGATGCAAAACTGGGCTGAGAAGTGGCAGATGGAGTTCAACCCAAATAAGTGTGAAGTGGTTCATTTTGGAAGGTCAAATATGATGGCAGAATATAGTATTAATGGTAAGACTCTTGGTAGTGTGGAGGATCAGGGGGATCTTGCAGTCCAAGTCCATAGGACACTCAAAGT
The DNA here is from genome assembly GCF_030028105.1 of Mobula birostris. Taxonomy (NCBI): domain Eukaryota; kingdom Metazoa; phylum Chordata; class Chondrichthyes; order Myliobatiformes; family Myliobatidae; genus Mobula; species Mobula birostris. The sequence goes on from NC_092397.1 coordinate 5,079,080, forward strand.
TGCTGCACAGGTTGACTCTGTGGTTAAGGCGGCATACGGTGCATTGGCCTTCATCAATCGTGGAATTGAGTTTAGGAGCCGAGAGGTAATGTTGCAGCTGTACAGGACCGTGGTCAGACCCCACTTGGAGTACTGTGCTCAGTTCCGGTCACCTCACTACAGGAAGGATGTGGAAACCATAGAAGGGGTGCAGAAGAGATTTACAAGGATGTTGTCTGGACTGGGAAGCATGCCTTATGAGAACAGGTTGAGTGAACTTGGCCTTTTCTCCTTGGAGCAACGGAGGATAAGAGATGACCTGATAGAGGTGTACAAGATGATGAGAGGCATTGATCGTGTGGATAGTCAGAGGCTTTTTCCCAGGGCTGAAATGGCTAACACGAGGGGGCTTAGCTTTAAGGTGCTTGGAAGTAGGTACAGAGGAGATGTCAGGGGTAAGTTTTCTTTTTAAAACGCAGAGAGTGGTGAGTGCGTGGAATGGGCTGCCGGCGACGGTGGTGAAGGTGGAAACGATAGGGTCTTTTAAGAGACTCCTGGACAGATACACGGAGCTCAGAAAAATAAAGGGCTATGGGTAACCCTAGGTAATTTCGAAGGTAGGAACATGTTCGGCACAGCTTTGTGGGCCGAAGGGCCTGTGTTGTGTTGGAGGCTTTCTATATTCTATATCTAATCAGCTAATCACGCGACAGCGACGGAGGAGGAAGTTTGTATTCATTTTGCTGAGATACAGCGCAGAACAAGCATTTCTGGCCTTTGAGCTGCGCAGCCAGCAACCCCTGATTTAATCCTAGCCTAATCCGGGGACAATTTACAATGACCAATTAACCTACCTATCGGGACGTCTTTGGAAAGTGGGAGGAAACCGGAGCACCCTGAGGAAACCAACGTAATCACTGGGAGGACCTACAAACTCCTTACAGGCAGTGGCAGGAATTGAACCCAGGTCACCGGCACTGTAAACCGTTGTGCTAACCATCACACCACTGTGCCACCCCTGAGTGTTTTCAGCCAGCAGGTGGTGAATCTGTGGAATATGTTGCCACAAATGTCGAAGCCATTGGGTACATTCAAGACGGAGGTTGACACACATTCGATTACTACGGGCATCAAAGGTTGTGGTGGGGTGGGGGAGGCAGGAGAGTGGGGTCGAGAGAGAAAATAAATCAGCCGCGATGGAATGACAGAGCAGACTCGACGGGCTGATTGGCCTAATTCTGGTCCAATATTCTTCACAGCCACGTTCAGAAGCAGTCATTTTCCAGCGACCATCAGGCCCTTGGTGAGACCTACACAATTCTAACCGTAATGGAACACTACCGACAGACTGGTCCCTGACTGCGCCCATCTTTTCTTTACGTTAAGGTCCTGCTTTTGCACGCTCCTTTCTCCACTGTATGGTATAGTTTATATGCCGTGCGCTGTCTGTCCCCAAGTCCCTGTCATCGAGGGGTCTGCAGCGGCAAGGGCGAGCAGCTCCAAGGCCAACATCTCTGAGGGTCTACCCTGGGCCTGACACATCAATGCAGTTACAAAGAAGGCACAGCGGGGGCTATATTTTATTAGGCGCTTGAAGAGAGATGGTTTGTCACCAAAGACACTCGCAAAGTTCTATAGATGGACCGTGGAGAGCATTCTGACTGGCTGCGTTACCGTCTCGTGCAGGGGCTCCCCTGCACAGGACTGGAAGAAGCTGCAGAGGGTGTTAGACGCACCAGCTCTGTCGGGGCACAACCCATGAGGGCATCCTGAGGTGAAGGCAGCCTCAGTCATTGAGGGCCCTCTTCTCACCGCCACCATCATGGAGGAGGCACAGGAGCCCGAAGACCCACAGTCAATGTTTCAGGAGCAGCTCCTTCCCCTCACATCAGATTTCTGAACACTACCTCAATAATATGCTGTCTTTTTGCACTTTTTCCTTAGCTTCTTTATAACTTCTTCTAACTTGTTTGTACAGTTGCCACAAAACAAAAAATTTCATTACGCATGTCAGTGATAAAAAAAACCTGATTCAGACGCTACACATATAACCTCTCTATCATTGTGTGCACATGACAATAGACTTAGACTCTATCCCCAGTTTAACCTATAGAGAGGTTTCCCTGCTGCCATGCACACTGGGTAAAATACTTTCCATTCCATCCAACCTCCTGCCACCTGGCCACAGTTATGGATTAAAGGGGAAAAAAAAAGGATACACAGTGTGAAAATATGTCAGTGGTCTCAGAACGTTTTTTACATTTTAATTAAGGAAACAATTTTGGTCCCTTAATAAATTTTTTGATTTTCCAATTAAATTGAATTGAAATGATTTCTTACATCTTTCATGTACATGAATAAAAATCTTTATGTTACATCTCCATCTGAATGCGCAACATGCAAATGATAGTGATTTGTAATAAACAGCATGTACGGTGAGATTTCCTGTAGCTCGAGTCTCGCAAAAGGTCATACTTAGCGCCCAGCGGTGAACGAGCCTTGATCAAACGCGATCCAGCTCAAACACGCACGGACTGAACACAGTCTGACAGCGTCGCGCTGCTCTGCATACCTGCCCTGGGAAGAGAGAGTATTCCTTTAGCTCCGACAGATCCACCGGAACTTGCATTCCCGTCGAGTGCTCCAGATCTCCCTGCAACATCACCGACTTTGCGTTAAGCTTTCCATTGCTGTCACAGGCGATCTGTCCCAGAAACTTTACTGTTTCCTGCAATACATGTACACAGGGTAATTATTTTAAAAAGCAATGGATAAAACAGGAGCCAATTTATTAGGCAGGATTTGAATTGAAACCCTCTCCCCCCACCAACCCCTACTACTGAGATCTTCCAGCAGCAATTTTCTTCTTAGTTTTTACACCCAAGAGGCCACTTTACTGGATGCAGGAACGGAACCTGGTAGTGGTCTTCTGCTGTAGCCCACCCACTTCAGGGTTCGATGTGTATTCAAAGATGCTTTTCTGTACACCACTGTTGCAACATGTGGTTATTGGAGTTACTCCAACAAAATGCCGGAGGAACTCAGCAGGCCAGGCAGCATCTGTGGAAAAGGGTGTAGTCGATGTTTCGGGCCGAGACCCTCCAGTAGGACTATTTGAGTTACTGTGGTCAGGAAGCTTGAAGCAGTTTGGCCATTCTCCTCCGATCTCTCTCATTAACAAGGCATTTTTGCCCACAGAACTGTCACTCACTGGATGTGTTCTGGTTTCTTGCACCAGTCTCTGTAAACTCTAGAGACTGCTATGCAGGAAAAGCCCAGGAGATCAGCAGATTCTGAGACATTCAAACCATCTGGAACCAACCATCGTTCCACTGTCAAAGTCACTTAGATCACATTTCTTCCCTCACTCTGATGTTTGGTCTGAACAACAAATGAACCTCTTGACCATGTCAGCATGCTTTATGCATTGAGTTGCTGCCACATCATCAGCTGATTAGATATTTGCATTAACAAGCAGGAGTACAAGTGTACCTAATAAAGTGGCCACTGAATGTACATGGCAAATAAAGATGATCCTTAATGGAGGTAATACTCTTTCTCCCCCCACCACCCCCATTAATGCTGCCTGGCCTACTGAGTTCCTCCAGCAGTCAGTGAGTGAGTGAGTGAGTGAGTGAGTGAGTGTGTGTGTGTGTGTGTGTGTGTGTGTGTGTGTGTGTGTGTGTGTGTGTGTGTGTGTGTGTGTGTGTGTGTGTGTGTGTATACAAGCGCTGGCAGCATAAACTCACATCTCACTGGATGCAATACCGGACATTACCAGCAGGTGGCATAAAACACAACTTCTCAATGGAGGTAATACTGGATATTACCAGCAGGTGGCATAAAGACATTTAACATCCAGATCGTAACCACCTTGACCAATTACAATCTCAGGAACTTCCAACTTCTTTGACACCAATTATATAACCACAAGCCCGATTCCAAGTGTCAGAACTGAAGTGAGGCAGTGGCGCCTGGACCCAAGAGTAAGGAACAAGCAGATGTTTGACCACTTTTAAGCGCCAGGCCAGACTGGAATGGTTGGCTGCAGGCCAAAATGAGGCCTGCGAGCCACTCAAAGAGGTAGGGCCCAGGTCTGAGAGCGAGGAAAGCCTCACTGTTTGGCTGATGTAAGTGCCAGGCCAAATTCAAGAGGTCTGGAGGAGAGGGGCAGGCCAGTGCGCTGAACTGCTTCCGTGACCTGCTGCTAATGGATCCCTGGATCGGCTGTGACTGGCTTCGTGGCTGTGGACACACTTGTGTGACCTTCAGTTCTGAATGTCGTTCGCTTACTTTTATTGCATGATCTGTTCTTTTCCTCTGCACATTGGGTGTTTGATGGTTTTCTCTCCCCCCCCCCAATGAACTCTACCCTTTGTTTCTGGCTGCCTATAAGGAGACGAATCCCAACATTGTATATTGTATACATACTTTGATAATAAATGTACTTTGGACTTTGATATAGGAGCAGGGTTAAGCCAATTGGCTCATTGAATCTACTCTGACATTCAACCATGGGTGATTTTTTTTTGAACTCCCATTCTCCCACCTTCTCCCCAGAACCCTTAACCCCCCTTACCAATCAAAAAACTACTAAACTTTGTTAAAAGAATAAACAGCCAAAGGCCCTCCACAGCCCTGTGCGCCAGTGAATTCCTCACGTCACCCCCTGGCTAACGAAACTCCTCCTCATATCAGTGACGTCCTCTTCATTGTGAGGCTGTGCCCTCCAGCAAAGACTCTCCTACTCATCGAAACATCCTGTCCACGTCCACTCTAAAACTTCTATAGATGTCCAGTGGAGAGCATTCCGACAGGTTGCATCACTGTCTGGTATGGAGGGGCTACTGCACAGGATTGAAAGAAGCTGCATAGGGTTGTAAATCTAGTCAGCTCCATCTTGGGCAAGAGCCTACAAAGTACCCAGGACATCTTTAGCGAGCAGTGTCTCAGAAAGGCAGCGTCCATTATTAAGGACCCCCAGCACCCAGGGCATACCCTTTTCTCACTGTTACCATCAGGTAGGAGGTACAGGAGCCTGAAGGCACACACTCAGCGATTCAGGAACAGCTTCTTCCCTTCTGCCATCCGATTCCTAAATGGAGTTTGAACCCTTGAACACTAGTAAAGGCATCAGTTAGTCTTGCGAGACCATGGATCTGTGCCTGGAAAATCTTCACTCTCCAGGGCGCAGACCTGGGCAAGGTTGTATGGAAGACCGGCAGTTGCCCATGCTGCAAGTCTCCCCTCTCCACGACACCGATGTTGGTCCAAGGGAAGGGCATTAGGACCCATACAGCTTGCCACCGGTGTCATTGTAGAGCAATGTGTGGTTAAGTGCCTTGCTCAAGGACACAACACGTTCCCTCAGCTGGGGCTCGAACTCACGACCTTCAGATCGCTAGTCCAATGCCTTAACCAGTTGGCCACATGCCCACATTACACTACCTCACTCTTTTTAATATACAGTATTTCGGTTTTTGCACAAGTTTAATCTACTCAATATATGTATACTGTAATTGATTTATTTATTATTATTTTATTTTTTCTATATTATGTATTGCATTGAACTGCTGCTAAGTTAACAAATGTCACGTCACCTGCTGGTGATAATAAACCTGATTCTGATTCTATCCAGATTTTTCAGTATTTTCAATGAGTCCCCCCACCCCCCAGCCCTCGTCCTTCTGAACTCCAGTACATACAGGCCCAGAGAGATCCCAGGCGCCTCACACATTAACCCTTTCACTCCTGGGATCGTTCTCGTGAGCCTCTCTGGACCTTCTTCGGGGTCCGCACATCCTTCCTAGGACGCTTGGCCCAGAAACGCTCCAAGAGATGTTAACAGCAGAAAGCTTCGTCTCATTGAGCGGCAGATTAGTGCAGCGTCAGCCACCGCGGGTTTCCTCTGGGCTCCAAAGTGCGCGGGTTACGGTTGAGAAGCCGAGGACATGCTGATCCCGGCGACACTTTCGGGCAGATCCTCAGGCCGCGACGGTCAGTGGCGCAAAGCGAGGCATTTCGCTGCACGGGCGCCAGATGAAGCTGATTTTTATACGGAGGAGGCAGAGTTTCCACAACACGGGTCCAGCCAGCAGTGGTGGAATGCGGGAGACGCAGAATTACAGGTTTGGAGAGCGAGGCAGGCTATTGGACTGAACGAAATTACAGGGACGGCCAGCGTGAGAAGTTAGAATGAGAACTTTGCAATCGAATAATTCTGAGATGGATCCCATGAGACAGGGAGAGTGAAGACATCAACAAGTAGGGTTTCTGGTGGACAACAATTTTAATTCCAATCCCCATTCCCATTCTGACATGTCGGTGGTCCATGGCCTCCTCTCAGTCCGGGTAGCCTCCAACCTGACGGCATGGACATCGATTTCTCCAACATTCGGTAATTCGAGAACCCTTCTCATTTTCCATTCTGGCTCCCTCTCACCCTCCTTCTCTCCTCCCCTCACCTGCCTATCACATCCCCCCGGTTTCTCTCTTCCTTCCCCTTCTCCCCTGGTCCACTCTCCTCTACGATCAGATTCCTTCTTCTTCAGCCCTTTACCAATCACCTCCCAGCTTACTTCATTGCCCCTCACCTGGTCTCACCTATCACATTCCCCTCACCTCCTTTTCGTCCTACCTGTCAGAGACGCTGCCTGACCTGCTGAGTTCCTCCAGCATTTTGTGTCTGGGTCACTCAACACAAATTTGGAAGTTAGAATGAGCGTTTTAAAACCGAAGTGTTGTGAGGAGAAACAGACCCTGACACTTTGGATAAACCAGGACTAGGGGGAGTGAGTTGAGTAGGCCAAGACTTCATTGAGAATGAGGGCCGATCGTACAAAATGATGAGGACCATTGAACAGGTGAACGCCTTCAGTCTTTCCCCAAGGATCACCATCATTATGTGCCGCGTCTAATGACATCATCATTATGCGCCACGTGACATGGCGTGGATGACCATGGCTGGGTGTGTCAGCCCTCCCCAAACCCCGGAACTCCTTCTCTGCCACCTGTCCTGCACCCCACCCGCGGCGCACCACCCTCGCCATTCCCAACATCGTACATACATACATGCACAGGCGCGTCTGTACATAAGGTGAGTGACGGGAAGTGATAAAGTAGTGGTGGTGGGGGGGGGAGGGGGGGTTAGAGGTGTTGATCAGCCTCACTGCTTGGGGAAAGGAACTGTTTTTGAGTCTGCTGGTCCTGGTCCGGTGATCGCCAGGCAGCCTCCTCCTCTTGTGAGGTTTTGGTGGCCAGAATGCAGGTTAAAAGAAAATGGTGTTCAAATGATTCAACTTGATCAGAAAATATGTACAGAATACAACCTGGAATTCTTGCTCTTCACAGACATCCACGAAACAAGAAACCCCAAAGAATAAACGATAGAAACATCAGAACCTCCAAAGTCCCCCCCTTCCCTCCTCCCACACCAGCAAAAGCACCGACACACCCCTCACCATGCAAGTGTAGGGTTCTCAGTAATATTAACTGCAATGTTAACTGTTAATAATAAAATGGCTTCTCTGAAGTGTTATGGCTTCTCTGTAAAGGTAACTGATGAGGTAATGTTCGTTGCAGCTCAAATGTTTGGGTTATAATTGTAGATAACGGGGAATTAACCAATGGAAGTTATGTTATGCTACTGTATGTGTGGGAGCCTGAGTGAGTGTGTGGGAAGTCCGGCGAGGAGACACGAAGAGCAAGGACGTGCTGGAGGCGCTCTGGTAGACCACCTCAGTCGGTCCCAGTCCGACAGTCGCAGAGTTCAGAAGAAATCGAATGGTGGACCGAGGATATTACGTGAGCTCCAACGTTGTGCACGAACTGCCTAATTATTATTCTTGGCGCCTTTTTATTTTATATTTTGTTTCTCCGCTAACCCCATGGTCACAGTAAGATTTATAAAGTGTAATTCTTTAATCGTACATTGTGTACTGTCCGATATTTTGCATGGTGGGTTTGTTCGGGGGCCATTACACAGCATTCGCACAAACTTGCTTACCCGGTTTGGCGGGGCCAATGGTTGCTCCCCCAGATGACTGAGAGTTGAGCTTACACAAGCAATAGCAAAAGCCCCCCCCAAAGAGACCTCGATCGAAAACTACAGCCCATCCCTACTCTTCAGCATCTCACCTGTGCTAGCGCAGCAACTGGCCTGAAGTCCTCGATGTTGTGATGATCTGACAAAGAGTGAGCCAAATCCTCAATTCTGTAGTTTAAAACTGAAATGGTAAACGAAGAGGGGTCAGGTCAGGAATTCCTACTTTCCCCCAACGTTCTCATGCTTCAAGTCTTGTGAACAAAAAGTTTCACCCACCCAGAAAGGCAATATCAAATACCAAGGATTAAATACACACAATGGCCACTTAACTAGGTACCTCCTCTACCTAAAAAAGTGGCCCCTGTGTGTATGCTCTATGTTCTTCTACTGCTATAGCCAATCCACTACAAGACATGACGCAAGATGCTCTTCCGCACACCGCTGTTGTAACGTGTGGCTATTTGAGTTACTGTCGCCTTCCCATCAGCTCGAACGACTCCGGTCAATCTCCTCTCACATTAACATGGCGTTTTCACCCACAGAACTGCCGCTCACTTGGGTGTTTTTTTGTTTCTCGCACCATTCTCTGTAAACTCCAGACCAGAGGTTCCCAACTTTTCCTTTTATGACATGGACCAACACCAATAAGCAAGGGGTCCCAGGCTGGGAACTCCTACCCTAGACTGTTGTGCATGAAAATCCCAGGAGATGAGCAGTTTCTGAGATACTCAAACCACCCCATCTGTCACCAACAATCATTCCAAGGCCACTTAGATCACATTTCTTTTGCATTCTGATGTTTGGTCTGAACAACTGAACCTCTTGACCATGTCTGCATGCTTTTATGCCTTGAACTGCCACAGGATTGGCCGACTAGATATTTGCATTAACGAGGTGTATAATAAGTGTATGAGGCAATTATCAAATATATTACAGATTAAATATATAGTAAAATAGGAGGGAAAGTTAGATTGCTTTAGAACAGATTAAAAGGTCGTTTGCCAAAGGGACTGTACTGTGCTGCAATTTTCCCAGTTCTAAAGCAGCAACGCTGTGATGCTGAAGCTTTATAAGGCCCTGGAGAGGCCTCACTTTGGGTATTGTGAACAGTTTTGGGCCCCTCATCTTAGAAAAGATGTGCTGGCATTGGAGAGGGTCTAGAGGAACTTTACAAGGATGATTCCAGGAATGAAAGGGTTATCATACGAGGAACGTTTGATGACTCTGGGTCTGTACTCAGTGGAATTCAGAAGGATGAGAGGGATCTCATTGAAACCTTTTGACTGTTGAAAGGCCTACAGAATAGATGTGGAAAGGATGTTTCCCCTGGTGGGAGAGTCTAGGACAAGGGGGCACAGCCTCAGGATAGGAGGGTGCCCTTTCAAAACAGAGATGCAGAGAAATTTCTTTAGCCAAAGGGTGGTGAACTTGTAGAATTTGTTGCCATATGCGGCTGTGGAGGTGAGGTTGTTGGGTGTATTTAAGGCAGAGATTGACAGGTTCTTGACTGGACACGGCATCAAAGGTGACGGGGAGAGGCCGGAAAGTGGGGTTCAGAAGGAGACCCAAAAAAGGATCAGCCATGATTGAATGGCGGAGCAGACCCGATGGGCCAGATGTCCTGAATTCTGCTCCTAGGTCTTATAATACAAAGGGTATCACTTTAGAATAGAGATGAGGAAGAATTTCTTTAGCCAGAGGGTGGCAAATCTGTGGAGTTCATGGGCACAAGCATCTGTGGAGGCCGCTATTTAAAGTGGAGGTTGATAGCTTCTAATTAGTCAGGGCGTCAAAGGTGACGGGGAGAAGGAAAATAAATCAGCCATGATGGAATGGCGGCGCTCCAACGCTTTACGGCCTTTTGGCTCCAAAGGCATGAGGGCGAACCGGCCCTCCTCCTAGTCCGAGGCCAAGTCCTCCATTCTTCAGGGTGGTCTTTGCGCTGGGCGGCGCGATGCATCCAAGGCCAACTCCCCCTTTTCCAGTGCCTCGCCTCTCGCCCTGATGCCGACAACGGCCCATCATGCTGACCCCAGGGCCTTTGTCCCACTACGGGCTCATCCTTTCCAACAATGCCAACTAACCGAGGACGTCCTGCATTGGGTCAATCAGTGCGCATGGGGCGGAGATGGTCATTTTTCTGGTGGTTTAACTTTACCTTCGGGTGTCGGGGTGGTGAGGCGTCTCTACCAAAGGAGGGGGTCAGGCACTCCTTCCCTCAGCTGGCCACCTCCAAAACAAATTGTCTATTGTAATAATACCTCATTAACCCCTACACCACCGTGGTGACCAATTTTTCTTTTTACTAAACTTCTAGACTTCCTTTTCTTTGTTCGTTCTTGGCTCTGGGAACATTTGAGAGAACAGCTGTAACCAACGAGTTTTTTTTGCCGCGTTCCCGACTTCCGGAGAGCCTCTGGATCAAAGGCCCTGGAGCCAGTGAAGGTCACAAAACCAGAACGCAGCCCCGGAGCAGCCATTACCTTCTCGGATGTCGTAGAGCTTCTGGAACATGTGCTTGAACCTCGCCGTGACCGAGTCCTCGGGCGCGGTGAGGAGCCGCACGCTGACGCCCCTGCCCCCCGCACCGCGCCACGCGGCCCCGCGGACCGCACCGAAGGAGGAGACTACCTCGCCGCGGTTAGTTCTGGAGCCGTACTTCTGCGACGGGGTGACACTGCGGGGAGAAAGAGAGCGCATAAGGCTTCGAACACTGGACCGAGCGCAGGCTCATTGAACAGGGCAGCCAACACACAGCATGGGGGTGGTCAGTGCAACACCAGCGACCCGGGTTCAATCCCCACCTCTGCCTGTAAGAAGTTTGCACGGTCTTCCCCCCAACCGACCGCGTGGGTTTCCTCTGGGTACTCCAGTTTCCTCCCACACTCCAAGGGTATCTGGGTTAGGATTAGCGAGCTGTGTGGGCACGCTACGTTGGCACCAGGAGCATGGCAGATGTCTCACAGTCCGTGTCCCGGGCCAAGACCCTTCCTCGCCACCGGAAAGGAAAGGGGGGCAGGTGCCAGAATGAGAAGGTGGGCAGGGGACCAGGTGAGTGGGTGAGTGAGGGAGGAGGATGATGTACGAAGCTGGGGGAGGGATAGGTGGGGGAGGAGAAGGGCGAAAGGAGGAGGAATCTCTTAGGAGGGGAGAGCGAACCTGTGGGAGAAAGGGAAGGGGGGGCACCTGGGGGAGGTGATAGGCTGAGGAGAGGAGAAGGGGAAAGAGGGGAACCGGAATGGGGAACGGAAAATGAGAAAAAGGGGTGCTCCCGTTTCCTCCCACATTCGAAAGTAGTACGGGTTACGAGGTTAGTTGGTCACATGGGTGTAATCGGGTAGTGCAGGCTCGTTGGGCCCAAGGGCTCGTGACCATCACCGAATAAAAAATTAAAAATTAAAAGCTAACAAGTTTTATGACGAAACGTGGCAAGGTGGCGGACTGGAACAATTAACAAACGAAACGCAACACCAACACGCACAAGAGGTATGGGGCCCCCCCCCCCCCGCCCCATAATCCTGGTGAGAAAGACAGGTTTTCGGGAGACCAGGTGCTGCCGACACTGGGGCACGGAGTAACGAATGGCAGAGAAACTCAGTGGCTCAAGCAGCACCTGAGGAGGCAACGGGATATTTTGCATTTTCGGGTCCAAACCCTGCACCGAGACCCAAAACGTCAACCGTCCTTCTCCCTCCGCTGATGCGAACTCAACCGGCAGAGATTTTCCATCGGCTTGATTCTTTTTGCCTTGGGTGTTAAGGAAGGTACTTAAGTCGTGATAGGATGGTGACGATCAGGAAGGAATTTCAGGATCGACAGGGGCACTTTATTGAGATACGGCCCTCCGGCCCAGCAAACCCCAAATTTAATCCCTGCCTAATCATGGGACAATTTGCAATGACCAATTAACCAAGCAACCGTTACATCTTTGGACACTGGGAGGAAAGTGGAGCCGCCGGACGGAGGAAACACACGCGGTCACGGGGCGAGCGTGCAAACTGCTCACGGCCAGCGGCAGGAGTCGAACCCAGGTCACGGGCGCCATGATGGCGTCCCGCTAACTGCCAGGCCACCATTTTGCTCCACTGTCCGGCAGGGAACTAACGAGGTCAATGTAGCTTTGGGGTCGTGGGGGAACGGCACCTGGAGAGATCTTTTGGTCTGCGCTGCAGAGAGCTGGGTAGTGAACACAAAAGGTAGAACATTTGGGGGAACAGCACAGTACAGGCCCTTCAGCCCACAATGTTGTGCTGGCCCTTTAACCTACTCCAAGACCAATCTAACCCTTCCCTCCTGCATAACCCTCCTTTCTTATCATCTAAGTTATTTCAAATGCCCTGAATGTATCTGCCTGCACCACACACCCACCACTGTGTTAAAAACCTACCTCTGACACCCCCCCCACATACTTTCCTCCAATCCCATTAAAACTATCCCTCCCTCGTATTAGCCATTTCCACCTTGTGGGAAAAAAAATCTCTGGCCATGCACCCGATCCAAGCTTCGGGTCGACGCCTTCCGACTGGACGGCTCGGACGTGTTGATTTCCTGCCAGACAACGCTGCCGTTTCAATATCCTCAATACTGTCAAGCTCCTCTGTGCGCTCAGCTCTTTGACCAGCTGCCTCACAGCAGCTCAGACGACAGAGATGTTAACTGTCCACCTCCCTCCACGGATGCTGCCTGACCTGCTGGGTTCCTCCGGGTGGTGCGCATCTGTCGCTGGAGTTGAGAACATTTTGATTCTCCTCTCACTGAGCCACAGAACACTAAAGCACAGAAACAGGCCCTTCGGCCCATCTAGTCCATGCCAAACTATTAATCTGCCGAGTCCCATTGACCTGCACCCGGACTATAGACCTCCATACCCCTCCCCATCCAGGCACTTATCCAAACTTCAAAGCTCAAAGCAGGATTTTGTTATCAGAATACATAGACGTACATTTGCCCTGCGGGCACACTTGTACTCAGCCACTTCTCCTAAACGTTGCAATCGTCCCTGCATCAACCATTTCCTCTGGCAGCTTGTTCCACACACTCACCACCCTCCGAACGAAGCCGTTTCCCCCCCTTAAGTTCCCTTCGAACATTTCACCCTTCACCCTTAACCCATGACCTCTATTTCTAGTCTCACGCAACCTCAGTGGGAAAAACCTGCTTGCCTTTACCCTGTCTATACCCCTCATAGTTTTGTATTCCTCTATCAAATCTCACCTCAATCCTCCACACTCGAGAGAATAAAGTCCTCACCTATTCGACCTTTCCCTATAACTCAGGTCCTCAAGTCCCGGCAACATCCTCGAAAGTATACTCGGCACGTTTTCAATCTTATTTGCGTCTTTCCCCGTAGGGAAGTGATCAAAACTGCATGCAATACTCCAAATTAGGCCTCACCGACTTCTTAAACAATTTCAAAATAACATCTTAAATCTCGTACCAAATACTTTGACTTTTGAAGGCCAATGAAAGCTTTCTTTACAGCCCCATCTAGCTGTTTACCTCTTGTTACCCCAGCATTGCCATACTATCCAAGATGGCTCCGATAATCGTTGTCTTGATGGCTCCAATGGGAATCATCAGATAATTCTTGTTTAGCTGAAATCTGCAGTCACGGTCACGACTACTTCAGTAAGCAACACCGTTTTAAGACACTTATAAAATCTATCGATACCCAAAATTAACAGATCCTGTTCCGCAGACTTGGATCACGAGTGCAGTTTCCCTTTAAGAAACAGGAAGCAAGGAAAGCACGCTGGGTTGCAGCCCCCCCCCAACTCCCGCCTACCCCGCTGGCGAAAGTACAGTCTATCGAAAACAAAACTGAAGATCTCACAGCAAGACTGCTGTACCAGAGGGACATCAGGAACTGCTGCGTGCTCTGCTCACGGAAACGTGGCTATCTCCCAACATCTCAGACGCAGCACAGCAGCTCCCTGGCTTCACCATTCTCCGCAAGGGCGGGACGGCTCAGCCTTTTGAAGGCAGAGGAGGTGGAGTATGCTTTATGATTAACTCATCGTGGTGCACGGACGTGGCGGCTCACTCTCAAGTCTCCCACTTGCCTTGGAACATCTTGTGGTTGACTGTCGTCCTTTTTACCTTGCGAGGGGAGTTTTCTGTCATATTCCTGGTAGCGGTGTACATTCCACCACAGGCCAATGTCAGGCAGACATTGGAGGAGCCAAGTTCCTTAATCAGCAGACATGAAGCTGCCTTCCCTACCTTCGTGGGGAACTTTCACCAGGCCAGCTTGAAGTCGTCTTTGGTCATCTACCACCACCTGTGGAACCAGGGGAGCCAGTGCACTTGACCACCATCAAGATTGCTTACACCCGAGCTATATATACGCACCCAAGCCCTCTGCACAGTACTGTGTGCTGGAAACATTAAATCTGATTTTGAGGCTACCCTTCGATGAAGCATCTCGACAAGACTCCTTGTTGACAACAAACTTCAGCAAACAGCAACGTGACAACAATCAGATCGTCTGTTTCCGCAATGTCACCGGATGGGCGCATACTGGCTTCAGATCGCTGAAGAAAACTCTGTTTTTAAACTGTAATGACTGTATTTCACCTGAGAGGAAAGACTGATCTCCAGCGTAACTAACGTCCCTACCATAGCGAAGGGTTCTGTCACAGTGGTGCGCACTCTCAGTGCTAGAAGAGGAAAATATCGGGCTGGATTGTGGAATTTACCTTTTCACTGGGATTTGAGTCCTCGGTTCAGCAGTGAGAGGCACTATTGAACTCTAGTGCACTAGTCAAATTCAAAGTCACCATATATACTACCTCGAGATTCATTTTCATGTTGGCATACATAGGAATATAAATACGATCGAATGCGTGGAGGAGGTTTACCAGGGAGCTTCCTGGATTACAGAGTGTGGCTTATGAGGAGAGTTTGAGCGAGCTGGGGCTTTTCTCTCTGGAGCGAAGGAAGATGAGAGATGACGATAGAGATGTACTGGATGATAGGAGGCATAGATCGAGTGACAGTCAGAAACTTTTCCCCAGGGCGGAAATGTCTAATACGAGGGGGCATAATTCAGGAAAATTATTCCAGGATTGAATAGCCTGTCATATGAAGATCGTATGATGGCTCTGGGCCTGCATTGACAGGATTTAAGGAATGGGGGGGGGGGTAATCTCATTGAAACCTGTGGAATGGTGAAATGCCTTGAGAGTGTGGATGCGGAGAGGATGTTTCCTATGGTGGGAAGAGTCCAGGACCAGAGGACACCAACTCGGAATAGAAGAAGAGGAATGTCTTTAGCCGGAGTGTGGTGAATCTGTGGAATACTTTGCCACAGGTCAAGTCATTGGGTATATTTATGGCAGAGGTTGACAGATTCTTGACTGGTTGGGGCATGAAGGAATACGGGGAGAAGGCAGGAGATTGGGGCTGAGAGGGAAAATGGATCAGCCATGATGAAATGGCGGAGCCGACTCGATGGGCCTAATTCTGTCCCTATATTTTACGGTCTTATCATTTTCGGGTGATTGGAGGGAAGTACATGGGGGGAGGAATGTCAGAGTTTGATATTTTGATCAAGCTGCCGGGGTGGTGGTACAGGCAGATACATTAGGGACATTTAAAAAAGAAACTATTAGATAGGGGATCTTCTTCACTTGTGCAGGTGCGGAACGAGCTGTGGGGGACGCGGCTTGGTTAAGTACGTGGATGGGAGGGGTGCGAGGGGCCATGGGACTAGGCAGAATCACAGTTCAGCACACACTAGATGGGCCAAAGGGCCTGTTCTTGTGCCGTAACGCTCTACCACCCGATGCTGGCCCTGCCTTGCTAGGTTCCACCAGCATTTTTTACGTGTTGCTCAAGACTTCTAGCACCCTGCAGGGCCCTCTCGTGCTCATCAGGCTCAGCTGGCGTGGTGGACGGTTACCTGGGGGAGAAGGAGGACGGGGAGAAGAGGATGCGTGGGCTGCGGCCAGCCGATGCCTTCTTCGACTGCCGGTCCTCTGGGGTGGTCAGCGACCGTTTCTGTGAAGCTGCCTGCTGGAAGGGCAAAAGGAAACAAGTATTAGGGAGGCACGGAGGACGAGCGACCCACCAAACTGACCCCAGCGCCGCAAAGGGAGCCCAGGTTCAAAAACCCAACGTCACTGTCCACCTCACCAACTTCTGAAGAGCGATTCTGCACAAGAGTAATTTGCAACCGGTCACTTGCCAGAAGTCAGCGGGTCAAGGCATCGGAGGCCTGATACCTGCCAGTCCAGGAACTAGGAAGTCGGAGGCCCGGAGGCAGTCTGTCTGGGGTTGGAGGTGAGTGAGTTGCAGAGAGGCAGGTCATATTGTCCTGCTGAACATTGTGGGTATGCTCTGTTGGTGCTGGAATATGCGGCAACGCTTGCGGGCTGGTTGGTTATTTTACTGCACTTTACCGCATCCTTCGAGGTACAGTACTGTGTAAAAGTCTTTGGCACACATACAGTCGCTAGGGTACCTACGGCGTTTGTCAACTTGGAGCGGAGAGCGAGTTTGTAAATCTGGCGGGAGCAAAGAATGTTGGGAATGGTGAGGGTGGGGCACCACGGGAGGGGTATGGGGAAGGTGGCAGAGAAGCAGTGCCAGGGGTGGTGATGGGGGGGGGGGCGAGGAGGAGAGATTGGCGCGGGTGCAGACACCCCCAGCCCTGAGACACCAGGCAAGGTCATTTCATTCCAAACAATTGGTTTATTGATCATTACAGAATGTCTCTCTGGTGCTTCCTGCTCCCTCCCCTCTCCCTGCCCCCTTCCTGCTCTCAGTCCACAATAGAGACCCATATCAGATTTATCATCACTTAACTGTCATGAAATTCGTATTTTTCGCAGCAGCAGTATAGTGCAATACATAAAATTACTACAATAATGTACAAATAATGTACGAGCTACCTGCCAGCCTAGTCATCATATGGGAGCCCAAGCACAGGAGGATGAACCCTGGGCGCCCTCCCAAGACTACGGTCAACACTCTCCTAGAAGACAGCGGCGCGGCTAATGTAGATGAACTGAACACACTGATGAGGGAGAGGGAGAAGTGGAGAGTCTGCCATCGTGCCCGACACCGGCCCCCTAGGCCTGAGTCGACGTAGTAGTAATGTACAAAAGTCTTAGGCTCCCTAGTTATACAAGACTTCTGCACACAACTGCAGATCTGAATCTGAACTAGTGCAAACTGTAACAACCAAACTTCAGGTTACAACACACACAAGATGCTTGACACACACTGGGCAGGCCAGGCAGCACCTATGGAGGGGAATAAACAGTCGACGTTTCAGGCCGAGACCCTTCACCAGGGTGTCGGCATTTACTTACAGATTGACGTTTACGAAAGGTGTAGATAAGACAATCAGAATCTTTATTTTGCCCAGGGTGGAAATGTCAAAAACCAGAGGATGTAGGGTTAAGGCGAGAGGGGAAAAGTTTAAAGGAGATATGCGGGGCAAGTTTGTTTTCTTAAAACCAGAGAGTGGTATCCAGGATATCGTCAAGGAGCGATGCCTCAAAAAGGTGTCGTCCGTTATTAGGGACCCCTACCATCCAGGACATGCCCTCTTCTCAGTGTTACCATCAGGAAGTCTAGAAGCCTGAAGGCAAACACTCAACGATTCAGGAACAGCTTCTTCCCCTCTGCCATCCGATTCCTGAATGGACACTGAACCCGTGAACACTACCTTGCCACTTTTTATAAAAATTGCTGTTTTTGCACTATTTTTAAAAGTATATGTGTACCTATGCACACATACTTACTATAATAGAACTTTTCAAAAAATATATTTTGTCATCTATTGCATTATACTGCTGCTACAAGGTTAACAAATCTCAGGACATACGCCAGTGATATTGAACCCGATTCTGATACAGGCGGGTGCCTGGAACGCGTTACCAGGGGTGGTGGTGAAGGATGTACAATTGAGGTGTTTCAGAGGCTGTTAGACACACGGATGTGCAGGGAAGGGAGGAAAGGGGCTAGTTTTGCTGTTGCTGCTTTCACGCACAATACGCTGGAGGAACTCAGCAGGTCGGGCAGCACCCGCGGGAACGAACAGTCAACGTTTTGGGCCGAGACCCTTCGTCAGGGCTGAAGAGGGAGGGGGCAGGGCCCCATAAAGAAGGTGGGGGGAGGGCGTGTTACTGTTGCTTGCTTTGCTGAACGTTGTGGGTCTGCTACGCTGGCACCGGAGTACGTGGCGACAGTTGCGGGCTGCCCCCCACCCGGCACATCCCAGGTCGTTAATTGACGCATTGCATTGTAGATGTACTGAACAAATATTGATCTGAATCTGGATTCGTCGGGAGGACAAAGGAGGACACTCGGTTCTCAAGTTGCCCCATAGATTTAGCAAAGCATTAAAGGAGGGAATCCACGAGAGAAAGAAGTACATACCCTACCCGGTGTGGCGTATGAGTCCAGCAGATTCTCTTCCTCTTCCTCGGCTTGAATACTGGCCAGTGTTAAGTAAATATGTTGGTCACAAGGGAACTCACAGTTACCACTGCTACCGACAACTTACCCTCTTAGCGTTCCAAACTGGCCATGTTACCTTATGCACCTTTGCTTTGTCCGTTGGTGCTGCCCTCCAGTGTTTGCTCGGTAGACGCCAGGGTGGATTGCGTGCGCTCGATTGTGGGCTGCTGAGGGCTCGTTCTTGCCGACAATCATCCATGCACCATCAATCTGCAGGACACATCATTCAGAGACTTGGGCTATATTAATTTCTTTTTTTGACTGCTGCCATATATGGGATACTTGCACCTTGTGCTGTGTATGACTGTTGGTACTATGTTTTGTACCTTGGCCCCAGAGGAACGCTGTTTCATGTATGGTTGCATGGTAATTTAAATGTAAACTTGAACAAATGGCCAGATTTCCCGTTGGCCACCCATTCCCATTCCAAAATGTCTGTCCACGGCCTCCTCTTCTCCCACGATCAGGCTACTCTTAGGGTGAAGGAGCAACACCCCATATTCCATCTGGGTTAGCCTCCAACCTGATGGCATGAACATCAATTTCTCGAGCTTCTGGCAATTTCTCACCCCTCCCTCACCTGTTTTTCCATAGCCCATTCTGGTTCCTCTCACACCTCCTCATCTTCCCATCACCTCCCTCAGGTTCTCCTCCTCCTTCCCTTTCTCCCATGGTCCACTCTCCTCTCCAATCAGGTTCCTCGTTCTTCAACCTCTTCTACCTATCACATCACAGCTTCTTGCTTCATTACCCCTCTCCACCCCAACCCACCCACCTTCCCCTTCACCTGGTCTCACCTATCACCTGCCACCTTGTCATCCATCGCTCCCCCCCCCGCCCACCTTCTTATTCTGACTTCTTTCCCCTTCCTTTCCAGTCCTGATGAAGGGCCTCGGCCCAAAACGTCAATTATTTATTTCCCTCCATAGATGCTGCCTGACCTGCTGAATTCCTCCGGTATTTTCTGCGCGTCCTTCAAGATTTCCAGCATCTGCAGAATCTCTTGTGTTATTTAGGCCATAGGGTATAGGAGCAGAATTCAGCCATTTGGTTTGAGTCTGCTCCGCCATTTCATCATGTCTGATCCACTTCCCTCTCATCCCCCAGTCTCCTGCCTTTCTTAAATCAAGAATTTATCAATTTATCCTTCCTTTGGATAAACAAGAGAATAAATTAACTCCCAACGAGAGAGAAGCTCACCACTCTTTCTTCTGTCAGGCAGCTTCCATAGACGTACTTTTGAAAGTATCCCGACAGGTTTCGTACGGTTATTCAAATGTACAGGGATGAAACTCATAAGCACAGGAGATTCTGCTGGAAACCCAGAGACACACAAATTGCTGGAGGAGCTCGGCAGGTCGGGCAGCATCTGTGGAGAGGAATAAAGAGCTGATATTTTGGGGAGAGACACCTCATCTTCAGGGTCCTGTACTTCCTTGATGGTGGCAGAGAGAAGAGGGCATGCCCTGGGCGGTGTTTACCGTTTATCTGTGCTGTGCACTACACGCATTAATAAAATCTAATTCAAAACGCATTTGTGGTTTTTGTGCTGTGTGCATCATGGGAGCATCGCCATCCGGAGAAACGTTATCTGTTTGGTTGTCTACGTGCACGCTCAGACGACCAACTTAGAACTCGAGGAGAGCCAGAAATGATGGATGCTGCCATTTGAAGATGTACTCAGCCCTGCGGAGGCTAGTGCCCACGACGGACACGGCTCAACCTACAGCTTCCGGCAGCTTTTCCCCGATCCTGTGCAGTGGGCCCCTCCACGCCACAACACACCAATGCAACCAGTCAGAATGCTCTCCATCTGTAGAAATCCGTGAGAGTCTTTGCTGGCCCACCAAACCACCTCCACCTCCTAGTGGACTATAGCTTCGTGGTAGTGGCATCGATATGTCGGACCCAGGATCGATCTCCAGAGATGTTGACGCCCAGGAGCCTGAAGCTGCTCATCCTTTCCACCACTGGTCCTTCAGTGAGGCTTGGTGTGTGTTCCCTCGACCTCCCCTTCCTGAAGTCATGGCAGGGTGCAGTGACTAGAACCGCTGCCTCGTAACTCCAACGACGCAAGCTCGACTGCCACCTCCGGTGCCATCTGTGTGCAATCTACCAGTTCTCCCTGTGACCGCACGGGGTTTCCCTCTGGCTGATTATGTTCTCCTCCACGTCCCAACAACGTGCCGCGGGTTTGAGTTCGAAGTAAATCGAGGCAAGCTCATTCCTGAATCATGCACATGCCACCTCCGCCATGGACGGTGCCTGCTGAGCCCGCCTGCGGAAGGAGGGTTGGACATGGGGCTGGCAACCCCATCCCGTAAAGTCAAAGAAACGCCAGAGACCTCATCGCAGGCAGAAGAAACGTCGACTGTACTTTTCTTCCCCCCCACCCCCAATCGATGCTGCCTGGTCTGCTGAGTTCCTCCAGCACTTTGTGTGTGTTGGTGCGAGTCCTGAGGCTCCTGTACCTCCTTCCTGATGGCAGCAGCAAGAAGAGAGCATGCCCTGGGTGGCTGGGGCTCCTGCTTATTTATTTACTGTTATTATTATTATTTTTTCCCCTTTTTGTATTTGCACAGTTTGTTGTTTGTTTTTGCACATTGGTCATTTGTCTTGTCTGCAGTTTTCCACTGATTCCTTTGTGTTTCTTTGTATTTACTGGGAGAGCCTGCGAGAAAATGAACCTCAGGTCTGTATATGGTGACACGTATGCACTTCGATAATGAATTTACTTTGAACCTGAGCCGGGTGGTAAAATCCGGGGTTGATGGGAATATGGGGAGAACAAAATGGGAATATTGGAAATGGGTGGAAGGTGAGTTCGGCCTCAGGGCCTGTTTCTATTCTCATAGAGATCTACAGTACATTACAGGCCCTTCAGCCCACAATGTTGTGCCAACCATAACCTGCTCTAGAAACTGCCTAGAATTTTCCTACCGCAGAGCCCTCTATTTTTCTAAGCTCCATGTACCCGTCTAAGAGTCTCTTAAAAGACCCTATTGTATCTGCCTCTACCACCGTCACTGGCAGTGCATTCCATGCACCCACCGCTCTATGTGAAAAACTTACCTCTGACAGCCCCTCAGTACCTACTCCCCAGCACCTTAAAACTCTGCCCTCTCGTGCCAGCCATTTCAGCCCTGAGAAAAAGCCTCTGACTATCCACTCGATCAATGCCTCTCATCATCTTATACACCTCCATCAGGTCACCTGTCATCCTCTGTCGCTCCAAGGAGAAAAGGCCGAGTTCACTCAGCCTGTTTTCATAAGGCACGCTCTCCGTTCCAGGCAACGTCCTTGTAAATCTCCTCTGCATTCCCTCTATTCTTTATAACATTATCCCTCGCCCAAAAACGATGAGGAAGTTGTACAATGTACATTTGGTTAAAAAGGATACAGCTCTTCAAGTGAGTTCAGGTCCTGTATTGGTGCCCGGAAGTTTCGTTTTCCTGTTGCGGGACCCATCTTATTGACTTTTTTGACAAGTATCTGCCAAAAAAACAAAAAAAAAGCACCATCTGAGGATGGGCAACACTAGAGGAGAGAAAAACCGATTAAGGTTTAAGATTCACCTTATTTGTCTCATGTCTATCAAAAAGCGTCACCTGCGTCAACAACCAACAGTCCAAAGGTGCGTTTCCGACGCCCACAACTCACTAATCGTATCCTGTACGCGGACGGAAACCGAATCACGCTGTAATAGTGTCACTCTAACCGCTACGCTGCCACCACCGAGAATCAGGAGTGTTCCCCTAAGTACTTTCTCCAGCGTTTCGTGCGGACTCGATACCGTAAGCACTCGCAGAGCCCCAAGGATGTGTCAGGTTTAACCGAATTACCTCACTCTCAAAGACCTCCAGGTTGTCGTCCGTCAGGGGGACCCCGTTCCGCGTGTTGCTGAACGCAAACCATTCGTTCACAATCCCTTCCTCATTCAAGCGGTACCTGCCGCACAAGTCCACCACTGCACGTTCACAGAAAAGGGAGAGAAAGACAATTAGGAATGAGAAAGTGTGCGACAATCTTTCTGCACTTCTACAGACGTTCGTGGAGAGCATTCTGACTGGCTGCATCACTGCCTGGTATCGGGGAGGGAGGGTGGGGGCTACTGAACAGAGTCGAAATAAGCTGCAGAGAGTTGTAAACTCAGGTCAGCTCCATCATGGGCACTAGTCTCTGTAGTATCCAGGAGCGATGCCTCGAAAAGGCAGCATTATGGTCACCTTTCACCCAGGTCATGACTTGTTCTCGTTCCTACCATCAGGGAGGAGGTACAGAAGCCCGAAGACACACACTCAACAATTCAGGGACAATACATATATACAGCACAATACAGGCCCTTCGGCCCACAAAGTTGTGCTGAACATGTCCCTACCTTAGAAATTACTAGGGTTACCCTTAGCCCTCTATTTTTCTAAGCTCCATGTACCTATCCAAAAGTCTCTTAAAAGACCCTATCGTATCTGCCTCCACCACCGTCGCCGACAGCCCATTCCACGCACTCACCACTCTCTGAGTAAAAAAACTTACCCCTGACATCTCCTCTGTACCTACTCCCAAGCACCTAAAACCTGTGTCCTCTTGTGGCAGTCATTTCAGCTCCAGGAAAAAGCCTCTGACTATCCACACGATCAATGCCTCTCATCATCTTATACACTGGCACCTTAAATCCAGTCGCTTCGGGCTGACGGATTTCGTCAGCCACGATTGGCAGCTCATCTAGAAGGAAAACTCTGATTTCAAACCACTGCTGCCCTGGGGCTGTACCCACCCGCGGGGGAAGCTTTGGGAGTAAACCCCGAGGGAAAAATCCAGAACTGGAGCCCCCAAGGCAGCCTTAACGTTGAATTCAATGCTGACTGGCAGCTCCTGCGACGTTGCTGGTGCCAAACTGTATCGGCCTCTGCACAGGGGCAGCCTGTTGCAGGGGCAATAGTTTGCTCTCCGTATCGTACTGTCCTGGCTTGTGTATCTAGGCTATTAGGACTAAACGTCTACCTGCTACTGCCAATGGCAGTAAATTACTGCTATTTAAGGCATCCGTTAGTCTTGCATCTAACTCCCTCCAGGGCGCAGGCCTGGGCAAGGTTGCATGGAAGACCAGCAGTTGCCCATGCTGCAAGTCTCCCCTCTCCATGCCACCGAGGGAAGGGCATTAGGACCCATACAGCTTGGCACCAGTGTCGTCGCAGGGCAATGTGTGATCAGCAAGGGAGATGAGGCTGAGTACAGGAAACTTTGTCACATGGTGTGAGCAGAATTATCTGCAGCTTAATGTGAAAAAGACCAAGGAGCTGGTGGTAGACCTGAGGAGAGCTAAGGTACCGGTGACCCCTGTTTCCATCCAGGGGGTCAGTGTGGACATGGTGGAGGATTACAAATACCTGGGGATACGAATTGACAATAAACTGGACTGGTCAAAGAACACTGAGGCTGTCTACAAGAAGGGTCAGAGCTGTCTCTATTTCCTGAGGAGACTGAGGTCCTTTAACATATGCCGGACGATGCTGAGGATGTTCTACGAGTCTGTGGTGGCCGGTGCGATCATGTTTGCTTTTGTGTGCTGGGGCAGCAGGCCGAGGGTGGCAGACACCAACAGAACCAACAAACTCATTCGTAAGGCCAGTGATGTTGTGGGGATGGAACTGGACTCTCTCACGGTGGTGTCTGAAAAGAGGATGCTGTCTAAGTTGCATGCCATCTTGGACAATGTCTCCCATCCACTACATGATGTACTGGGTGGGCACAGGAGTACATTCAGCCAGAGACTCATTCCACCGAGATGCAACACAGAGCATCATAGGAAGTCATTCCTGCTTGTGGCCATCAATCTTTACAACTCCTCCCTTGGAGGGTCAGACACTCTAAGCCAATAGGCTGGTCCTGGGCTTATTTCATAATTTCCTGGCATAATTTACATATTACTATTTAACTATTTATGGTTCTATTACTATTTATTATTTATGGTGCAACTGTAACGAAAACCAATTTCCTCTGGGATCAATAAAGTATGACAATGTGTGATTAAGTGCCTTGCTCAAGGACGCAACACGCTGCCTCGGCTGGGGCTCGAACTCACGACCTTCAGGTATCTAGTCCTATCAGTCATTTTCAGCCTGGGAGCTGTCCACTCGAGCTATGCCTCTTATCTGGTCGGTCACCTCTCATCCTCCTCCGCTCCAAAGAGAAAAGCCCTAGCTCGCTCAACCTACCCTCATAAGATACGCTCTCCAATCCAGGCAGCATCCTGGTAGATCTCCTCTGCACCCTCTCTAAAGCCTCCACATCCTTCCTATAATGAGGGGACCAGAACTGAACACAATTGTAGCACTGATCTGTGACCTTGGATACCTGAAATTAAAACTGGGGCACACTCTGTTTAATGTAGCAATTTGGGACAGTGTACCTTGCACAAAAGCAAGAAGAAAGCACATTTTGCCAAGGACTCAAATCTCTCTTACAGAGATCCGCCCACCATGGATATGGAGGGGCCACTGCACAGGAGTGGCGGGGTGGAGATATGTCTCAACCAAAGGAGGTGGGAGGTGTTCCTTCCCTCCGCTAGCCTCCAGGTCACCCTTGGGTGAGGTGTAGCACCTGCTTAGCCCCCCGATCAGGGTCACGTGCAGCCACGGCAGCAGGTGGTGGATGGTTGTATGCTGGTCATGCGACCACTGACGCCAGGCAGACAACCTCTGAAGAGTATCGATAATGGCTGGGGGCCACCCGTCTTGTGGAGACGCTGCCCAGAAGGCAGCAACGGCAAACCACTTCTGCAGAAAACTTTGCCAAGAACAGTCACAGTCACGAGGCCATGATCACCCAGGTCATACAACACGGCACGCTATTATGATGTCATAGGCACGGCACACAATGATGATGACTTCACTGGATCGAAAAAAAAGCTGCAGAAAGTTGTAAACTCAACCAACTCCATCACGAGCACTCGCCTCCCCATCATCGAGAACATCTTCAAAAGGCAATGCCTCAAAAAGGCGGCATCCATCTTGAAGAACCCCCATCACCCAGGACATGCCCTCTTCTCATTACTACCACCAGGGAGGAGGTACAGGAGTCTGAAGGCCCAAAAAACCATGAATAACTATTTTGCACTCATTTCGTATGGACTTAATTGTTTTGTATTGTTTGTCAAATATTTGTCATTGTAACTGAAAGCAATTTATCTTGCCTTGCACTGTACTGCTGTCACAAAACAAATGTCTCAAGATACGTCAGTGACAATAAACCTGGTTCTGTCACAAACACAACGCGCCCCCTCCCCACCTCTGAGGGCATCTTCAAAAGGCGATGCCGCAAGGCGGCAGTAAGGACCCTCACCATCTGGGACATGGCCACTTCTCATTACTACTACCAGAGATGAGGTACAGGAGCCTGAAGGCACGCAAGTTCAACTTAACAAATTTATTATCAAAGTACCGATATGTCACCATATACAACCCTCAGATTCATTTCCTTGAGGGCACACTCAATAAATCTATATCATAATAACCATAACAGTATCAATGAAAGACCGCCCAACTAGTGTGCAGAAGACAACAAATTGTGGAAATACAGAAAGGATGAATTAATAATACTATGTAAGTGAGCAATATATATCGAGAACGTGAGATGAAGAGTCCTTGAAAGTGAGTCCATAGGTTGTGGGAATGTTTCAGTGATGGGGCAAGCGAGGTTATCTCCTTTGGTTCAAGGGCCTGATGGTTGAGGGGTAATAATTGATTCTGAACCTGGTGGTGTGGGCCCTGAGGCTCCTGTACCTCCTGCCCAATGGTAGCAGCGAGAAGAGAGCATGTCCTGGGTGGTGGGGGTCCCTGACAATGGATGCTACTTTCCTGCGACAGTGTTTCATGTAGATGTGCTCAATGGTGGGGAGGGCTTCACCCGTGATGGACTGGGCCAAATCCACTACCTCTTGTAAGATTTTTCATTCAAGGGCATTGGTGTTTCAACATAACAAAATGTTTTTAGGAACAACTTCTTTCTCCTTCACTATCATATTTCTGAAAGGTCCATTAACCCATGAACACTACTTTTAATTGCACCGTTTATGTACCCATTTTTGTAATTAATAATCTTTTGTCTTTGCACTGTACTGCTGCCACGAAAGAACAAATTTCATGTCATAAAAGTCACTGATAATAAAGTAGATTCTCGTTCTTTGAAAGCAGACGTTATTTTCCCGACACCCCAGAAAAGGCTGGAAGGCAGCATCTGCAGAAAAGTACCCTTTGCTGCCTGACCCGCTGAGTTCCTCCAGCAGATTGTCCGTTGCTCTGGATTCCGGCATCGGCAGTCTCTCACTCTGTCACCTCCCTACGGGTCTAATTATTGCGTTAATATTATTTTATGTGCTCTGTGCGATATAGCTACTGTTTTGCACCTTGGTCCCCGAGAAATTATTTTATTGTGGCATCCAGCATCGTGAAAAGTTGCAATAGACCACCCCAAGTCTTGTATTCTGTATCCAATACCCTGACCAATGAATGCAAGCAAGCTGGATCCCTTCACCACCCCGTCTATCTGTCTTGCATTTTCAGGGATCAATGGAGCTGGTCTCCTGGGTCGCTTTCCTTACTCTCCTTCGATTTCTTCAATATGATCCACCCCTATTTAATTTCACAAACAGACTAAAAACGAACTGATTTGAAGAGAAACAGGGCCTGTGGGCCGAATGTCCAGTCCCTGCTATAATTTCTTATCACGTCCGTACTCAGACTCACGTTTGTCCAGCAAACTGTCATCTTCAGTGGTCACGTCGAATGTTTCCAGCTCCTCGGCTATTTTCTTCGCTTCTATCGGCATCTCCGCGGCTTTGTTTATCTCAGCTCCAAGCAAAGTTCATTTACTGAATCTCACCCAGCTACAAACGTGACCCCGAAGTGAACAGTGAGCACTCAGAGTCTCCCGCGCGTACACTTCCTCCTCCCCCTTCCTAATGGTCCTCCAGCCAATCCGTCTGCAGCACAGAGGTCCTCCAGCCAATCCGTCTGCAGCACAGTTGTACACTAGCCAATTAGTCTACAGCATTCGGTCCTCCACCCAATCAGTCCGCAGCACACTTTGGTCCTCTAACCAATCAGTCTGCAGGCCATTTCAAAGACTTGGTGTACAACATCCATGATCTATAGCGACGCACACAAAATGCTGGAGGAACTCAGCAGGTCCAGCAGCATCCATGCATGTTTCGGGCCGAACCCCTTCTTCAGGACAGTAAAATCTATCGGGCCAATCAGCGTGCAGATCACGTGCAATATAGCCAATCGACGTGGAAGGCGGGATAAAAATCCCCGAATCACCCAATAGTGGAAACACGGGGAAGACAGCCCAACCACTCACCGGCTTAAAAAGATACTCGCGTTTTCATTGGACAGCTGATGGATGTGAACCTCCGAATTAGGCGCCTCTAGAGGATGGGAGAACTTCCAACAACATCCATTCTTCAACATCTCGTTCCCAGGTCCAAGACGTTCATGAACCTTGACAATTATGACAGTCATTTTTCTGAAATCATACCCTCAATTAACAGTAGAACTATTAACTTTCAATATTTTATAATAATAATAATAAATAATAAAGGCATCCATTAGTCTTGCGAGACCATGGATCTGCGCCTGGAAAGTCTTCACTCTCCAGGGCGCAGGCCTGGGCAAGGTTGTATGGAAGACCGGCAGTTGCCCATGCTGCAAGTCTCCCCTCTCCACGACACCAATGTTGTCCAAGGGAAGGGCATTAGGACCCATACAGCTTGGCACAAGTGTCATCGCAGAGCAAGGTGTGGTTAAGTGCCTTGCTCAAGGACACAACACGCTGCCTCGGCTGGGGCTCGAACTCACGACCTTCAGGTCGCTAGCCCAATGCCTTAACCACTTGGCCACATGCCCACACAGATGCTATGTTAATTGGGGAAGAGGTGTCATTGGGTTGGGTAGCTTCCTGAAGGAAAGTCTCTGCGTTCGAATGATCCCTTCTCTCTCCTTGATGCTCTCAGAGGATGATGCCGGAGCAAGGTTTAATCGATGCTTGTGGATTGGACAGTAGTTCACATTATGATGTGTTTCCTGGTTTACGGTCACTCCTTTTTCCTTTGCTATTTTTTGGCCAACTTTGAATTGGGGCGGCCTGCTGGGTCTCAACACCTCCCTTTGCCATTTGGATATTGGACGTCCTAACAGTAAGGTCACAGTCAGTCTGTGTGGGCAGTGACGCCTCTCGTCCCATCATGCTCGGCACCGGCGCTCCCCAAGGGCATGTGCTCAGCCCGCTGTTGTTTACACTGCTAACGCATGACTGTGTCGCAGGGTCCAATTCAAACATCAAGTTTGTGGATGATACAACAGTGGTTGGCCTTATCAAGAACGACGATGAGATGGAGTATAGAGAGGAAGTGGAGTGGCTGCTGGATTGGTGTGAGATGAACTACCTAAGTCTGAACTTGGAGAAGATAAAGGAAATCATTGCAGACTTCAGGGAGGTACAGACAAACCATCCCCCTCTGTGAATACGTGGCTGCTCAATAGAGAGAGTTCAGTGCACCATGTTCCTAGGGGTTCACATCACCTCACCCAGTCCCTTAATATCACCTCCCTGAACAAGAAGGCACAGCAGTGCCTCCATGTCCTAAGAAAATTGAGGCACCCATCTTAACTGCTTTTTACAGGAGCACCATTGAGATCGTCCTGACAAGCTGCATCTCCATCTGGTCTGGGAGCAGCCGAGCATCGGACCGGAAGCCCCTACAAAAGACTGTGAGAACGGCCGAGAGGATCATAGGGGTCTCCCAACCATCCATCGGGGTCACTTATCAGGAGCGCTGCGTACGCAGGGCCCTTAGTATTATTAAGGATACCACCTGTCCATCCAGTGTCCTCTTTGACTTTCTACCATCAGGCAGGAGTCTCCGATGCATAAAGACAAGAACGGTCAGGATGGGAAACAGCTTCTTCCCCCAGGCCACAAGGCATCTGAACTCCCTGCTGCATCGCATTTGAAGTGTCACTGGATAATCTGTTCAGAACCTGACAATATTTAATACTAATGCACTTTAGTTTGTTATTTATGTGTGGTTTATTTATTTATGAGTTATTTATCCTTACCTTCATAAGTTATTGTGTGTTATGTGTACTACTGTGTTTTACACCCTGGTTCAGAGAAACGTCGTCTCGTTTCTATATACATTTATGGTTATATATGTTATATATATGTATAAGGTTAAATGACAATAAACATGGCTGTTTTTTGCACATGGGGAGGGGGTGGTTGATGTTTTTCTTTGAAAGGGCTCCAAGGTTTTCTGTGGCTGTCTGTGAAGAAGACTAATCTCAGGGTTGTATACAGCATACAAACTTTGATAATAAATGTAGTTTGAATCCTTTGGGCCCGGCTCCCTCGACTCCTGTTCAATTGTCATTTAAACACTGTAATTCCATCAGTCTTTGCCGTCAACAGTGGGAGCTTGTCCCAGATCACCAATGCCCTCTGAATGGAAAATCTACCCCCCGTAACTTCTTTATAATTCTTCCCTCTCGCCTTAAACCTGTGCCCTCTGGTTCTTGTCTCCCCTACCATGAGAAAATGTGGTGCCTCAGTATTGTAGCTTGGGGCATTGGAGTTTGACCCCACCTGTAAGAAGTTTGTACGTCCTTCTTGTGAGCACGTGGGTTTCCTCCAGGTGCTTTGGTCAGTAGGTTATGTTACGTACCCCGTAACTGGGTTGCCAAACCAGCAGAAATGGACCACTTAGTTGGAGTCTGGATTACTGGAACTAAGAAAGTTTTATTAAAGAAATAAGCAACACAGTACTCTAATAGTAAGGATATAAATGCAACAGGTTAGCAATGAATAAACACACATGTACACAGAAGTAGGATAATAGGATCAGTCAAGCTCTATCGCAGTCTAGGGGTAAGATGATCAATCACAAGTGACAGAGTTCAGTTTAGTTCAGTTCGCAGTTATCGCCGTCGTGCCTTTGGAGAGGAGAGAGAGAGAGAACGAATGAATATGCAAATCGGATTCCAAAAAGACCTTCGATATTCCTCGCAGTTAGCTTTCGGGCGAGCCCTTTGTAATGTCTTCTGAGGTCACTGACTGTGACCCCTCCATTCCAGATACGATCATTCTTCTGCAGTGAACCCGGCACCCAGGTAAGGGCGGATACACACACCAGGTTCCCGCCCGACCGTATCTTTCCATCCTGTGCGTCTATGGCTGGTCCCGCGATCAGCCCCCCAAAACTCCCACCGACTTGTGGGAGCACACCGCTTCCAGGGTCTCGTTACCTCGTGGTGTCGTGTGTGGTGTCCCTCGCCTTAGCGAACCTGTTCCTTTTATCCCCCTGTTGGGGTATCGCTTGTCCACTACTTCAAACAGTTCAGGTTCAAAGCAGCCGGTCTTGACAATACTCAGACCGGTGTCTCTTTCCGTTAATCTCTCTCGTCTCTTCATTAACATTTCCAAATGCTGCTCCATTGTCTTACTTATCTCTCTCCTGAAGACAGGTGGCAGATCAACTGATGATCCCACTGGTGATAGCACAGGACAGTTAATATCTTAGTCTATGTGTACTTTTGTAACCCTCTTTTGTCACAGTTAACTAGTCATTGTAAATTGTCCTGTGTTTAGGCTAAGGTTAAATTGGTGGGTTTGCTGGGTGGTGCAGCTCGTTCGGCCAGAAGGGCCTGTTCCATGCCTTATCTCTAAATAAAATTATTAACTTAGGTGCTGACTATCTACCCTATCTTTGTCGCTAATAATTTTGTAATCCTCTATAAGGTCACCTTTCAGCTCTAGCGAGAAGGAACCAGTACACTTTGGCCCAATTAAGCGGCTGCCCCAATTAGCCGGAGTTTAGTGGGAATAGTTAAAAAGGTGTAAAAAATACAAACTACTGTTTAACTGGTTCACAGATTTAAATGAAATGCAGAAAAAAACTACCGATGCCTTTACAGTACTATAAAACTGCGTATTAGTTCCCGATTGTTATCGATGAAGGATTTAATCCAGTGTAATGAGACATTTCCTGTTCTTTTGATTAACTGTAAATGATGTCACGTACACGCTACCCTGTAAAAGTATCAGCAGCAATTGAACACACTTGGAGTTCGGTTTTGCAGTTAACAAAACACTATTTTATTGGTAACTACATCATATAGTAGCTTAAACCAGGGAAACCAGGAGTTAACGGTTGATGCGCCTATAGGTGTAAATATATAAATCCCTAAACTTGT
Source organism: Mobula birostris (assembly GCF_030028105.1). Lineage (NCBI taxonomy): Eukaryota > Metazoa > Chordata > Chondrichthyes > Myliobatiformes > Myliobatidae > Mobula > Mobula birostris. Next base: position 5,110,823 of record NC_092397.1, read on the forward strand.
TCAAGCTCAAGTGATAAGTGATATAGTCTTACGATGGTATGGTAAGGAAGTTCAGGCACGGGATTGCGGGGAGGGGAGGGGAGGGGAGGGGAGGGGAGGGGAGGAGAGGAGAGGAGAGGAGAGGGAGAGAGATTGATTTGTAATCCAAGTAAACAGGTGTCATTGATCCTCCTCAATGTCCTCCAAATCTTCCAAGTTAGCCAACCATGACCAACTTAAGAGTGCTGTCTTCAAGTGACAGTAGATTCCACAAGGTCGCCCTTACACGCACTGATAGTCACGGATCGATTCCTCTTAATCGATCCCCAGCCCCACCCTTGTGGGCACTTAAAAGTTCAGTGGCAATTTTGCCACCAGCCTTCGTGCGTCTGCGTGTCCTGCGAGAGAGACAGGTACGCTTGTTTAAATACGGGTGTGCTGAACACCAGCTGTTCATGTAGCTCCTCCCCTCTCCCACTCTCTGCAGCAAGCTGCTTGCGCTGTACGTCTCTCTCTCTCTCTCTCTCACAGGCATGATTCTTAAAGGCACAGTCCATAATGAATAAAACTTAAGATTCCATCACAATGAACAAAACCAGTGCAGACATCTAGCGCAGATAATGCACTGCCTTCATACAGTGCTGTTGACAATTATCATTGAAACATTCAAGATGATTGTCGGTACCTCCAAATTCTTCATAGGTCCTAACTTGTTGAAGTAGTGAAATCGTTTCATTTTCACACACAGCCATTTCATGTATTTCCAAGCTTGATTGCTTGAAACCACCATGAGCAAAACATTTCTGAATTGTCTTATTGCTTATTTTTCACCAACTAAAGTGACAAAATCAGTCTTTCTAATACAAACACAAGCAACTGACCCTATTTAACCTGCCTATCACCTCCCCCTCAAGCCCCCCCCTTCCCTTTCTCCCATGGTCCACCCTCTCCTATCAGATTCCTTCTTCTTCAGCCCTTTACCTTTCCCACCCACCTGGCTTCACCTATTACCTTCCAACTAGCCTCCTTCCCCTCCCCTCCACCTTTCTATTTTGACATCTTTTGCCTTCCTTTCCAGTTCTGAAGAAGGGTTTCAGCCCGATATGTCAACTGTTTGATCATTTCATAGATGCTGCCTGACCTCATTTCCTCCAGTGTTTTGTGTATGCTGCTTTTCAAAAACAGCGTAGTGTCTAACGGCCACACAACATACACGCGACTGACACTAGCTAGAAGTGGTTTGGCAACAGTCTCCTATCCCAATTAAGCGGTACAGTGGCCGAAATAAACAAAGTCAATCCAAGCAACACATGCAAAATGCTGGAGTAACTCAGCAGGCCAGGCAGCATCTATAGAGGAGAATAAACAGTTGACGTTTCGAACTGAGACCCTTCATCAGGACTGGAAAAAAGAAGATGAGAAGTCAGGGCAAGAAGGTGGGGGGGGGAGAGGGGCAAGAAGTACAATGTTCTTCTTTTGAAGTAAAGAGCTGGGAAGTTGACTCGTGAAAGAGATCAAGGGCCAGATAAGGGAGAATCTTCATGGAAGAAAAGGAAGAAGGAGGAGGTGATGGGTACGCAAAGAGATAAGGTGAAAGAGAGAAACTGAAATGGGAATGGTGAAGGGGGGTGGTATTTACCGGAAGTTTGAGAAATTAATGTTCATGTCATCAGGTTGGAGGCTACCCAGACGGAATATAAGGTGCTGCTCCTCCAACTTGACTGTGGCCTCATCGGAACAGTAGAAGAGGCTGTCCACTGACATGTCGGAATGGGAGTGGGAAGTAGAACTGAAACGGGTGGCCAACGGGAGATCCTACTTTTTCTGGTACTTGGCGAGGTGGTGTCCTAATCTGCATCAGGTCTCACCAGTACACAGGAAGCCACACCGGGAGCACCGGACACAGTATATGACCCCAACAAACTCACAGGTGAAGTGTCACCACACCTGGAAGGACTGTTAAGAGCCCTGATTGATAGCGAGGGAGGAGGTGTAGGGGCAGGTGTAACACTTGTTCCACTAAGTACCGGGGGGGTAATCAGTGGGGAGGGATGGATGGACAAGGGAGCTGCTGAGGAAAGCGGAAAGTGAGGAGGAGAGAAAGATGTGCTTGGTGATAGGACCCCATTGAAGATGGCGGAAGTTATGGACAATTATGTGCTGGGCGCGGAGGCTAGTGGGGTGGTAGGTGAGGACAGGAGGAGCCTTACCCCTGGTGGGGTGGTGGGAGGATGGGGTGAGGGTGGACATTAAGTCAAGTCAAGTCAAGTCAAGTCACTTTTTATTGTCATTTCAACCATAACTGCTGGTACAGAACATAGTAAAGATGAGACAACGTTTTCCAGGACCATGGTGCTACATGAAACAATGCAAAAACTACACTGAACTATGTAAGAAAAAAACACAAAAACTACACTAGACTACAGACCTATCCAGGACTGCATAAAGTGCACAAAACAGTACAGGCACTACAATAAATAATAAACAAGACAGTAGGCACAGCAGAGGGTATAGCAGGTTGGTGTCAAGCCAGGCTCTGGGTATTGAGGAGTCTGATGGCTTGGGGGAAGACACATGCAAGAAGTGGAAGGGATGGGTGAGGGCAGGGTCGATGGTGGAGGAAAGGAAAGAAAGAGGACATCTCATTAGTTCGGGAATGAAAGCCTCATCCTGAGAGCAGATAAGGCAGAGATCGAGGAACAGAAAGAAGGGGATAGCATCTTTACTAGTGACAGGGTGGGAAGAGGTATTAGTTTTACTTCTTTAAGAGTTGGCCCAAACAAGTGGCTGCCACGATTAACCAATGCCCCAATTAATCAGAATCCACTGTACTAGTTGATTATTGTCACAGAGAGAATGTCGGGCTGGGTGGAGTCTTTGATTATGCTGGCTACTCCAGCCTGCTTTTGGGATAGGTTATATAGGGGGGTTACACGGGCTTTGTGTCTTCACCAGCACCCCTTGCTGCAATAATGAGTCAATTACTGGAGTGATCCCTTCTCCCGCTTCAGGTTCTATACGGTATTGTTTAATATAGGGCAGTGGCACATTCTTTTTTTAAGTAACGTTATGCTGTTTGGGCCTTTCCCACATGATTTTTATGTTGGGCGCATTCGTTCAATAATACCTGTGCTAAGGCTCTAGGGAGAAGTAGAGAGTCTTCTGCTGGTAGCTGTTACTTTTCAAAGGTTGTTTCCCAGCTCTCGGACTTTAACATAATTCTCCCCTCCTTCTCGTTAAAGAATTCCATTCGCACTTCTTGTCCCAGTACTGGTAGAGTTATAGTACAAACAGTCTTGGTTTCTTTCACTAATTATTTTATCATCATTTTATATCTTCAGCTTCTCCGTGAATTGTCACCTTGTCGTGGTGGAGAAGCTTGTGTGGTCCTGAGATCCCGAGAGCGATGCCGTCTGGAGCTATGCTCCTGCCCATGGCGGTAAGGTCGAGGGTGAGGTCCCTGACAAAGAACAATCCAACCAAGACCTCAACGATGGAACAGGCCGACGAAGTTACATCGAACTCAACGGCTGTGAAGGCGGATAAAGGCTGCAACAAATCCATCAGCTCCAATTGTTGTGGTTTTCATGCCATTGGAATCAGTTGGTTGATTTGTGAAGTATCGTGTGCTTCTTGGAGTGCAACATCAAGTACATGTGTTACATACTTCAAGGCAATCTGTGATTTTTTTTTTGGAGAATGATGTAATGGTCTTTTGGAGGTCACCTGATGTAAATTTCCCGCCGGTGTGAGGTCACGTGATGACATGTTCACCACGGGTATATTAGGGAAGACCCCAGATGACACAGTGAGTTTTTAGTTTTCAGTTTTCCAGCTAGAACGTGCAGCTGTGTCTCCATTTTTGTTGCATATTTATTTTATGACGCAGTTTCATTTTTTTTAAAACGGAGTGTTGCGTTCCGTTCTGTTGCAAGGTACAATAGTGCTGGATTGGCAATTTTTGCTAGATGTGTTGATGTACCTTATTCCAGCAGTAGTACGGGAGAGTGAAGACTTTATCGAAGTACAGGACCCGAAGGATTGAGAGGAGTCGGTTTCGTTCAGCAGTTTAACAAAGGATCGACCTTATTGAGTCTTCGGTGAAGGAGTAGTGACCTGCATCAAAGATAACTCTTGCCAAAAGAGAAAGGAGTTCATGCATGGTGCTCTCTAGAATTTAATTCAATGGAACAATACCCTAGCAGGGATGACAGTGGAACAGCAATGGCAAGTGTTTCTGGGAATAATGCGGAAGGTGCAGGATCAGTTCGTTCCAAAGAGGAAAAAAGACCCTAAGGGGAGTAAGGGGAGGCCGTGGCTGACAAGGGAAGTAATGGACAGTATAAAAATAAAAGAGAAGAAGTATAACATAGCAAAGACAAGTGGGAAGCCGGAGGATTGGGAAACTTTTGAAGAGCAACAGAAGGTAACTAAAAAGGCAATATGCGGAGGAAAAAATGAGGTACGAAGGTAAACTAGCCAAGAATATAAAGGAGGGTCGTAAAAGCTTCTTTAGGTACGTGAAAAGGAAAAAAATGGTTAAGACCAAAATTGGGCCCTTGAAGACAGAAGTGGGTGAATTTATTATGGGGAACAAGGAAATGGCAGACGAGCTGAACAGGTACTTTGGATCTGTCTTCACTGGAGAAGACACAAACAATCTCCCAGATGTAATAGTGGCCAAAGGACCTAGGGTAATGGATGAATTGAAGGAAATTTATATTAGGCAGGAAATTGTGTTGGATAGGCTGTTGGGTCTGAAGGCTGATAAGTCCCCGGGACCTGATGGTCTGCATCCCAGGGTACTTAAGGAGGTGGCTTTAGAAATTGTAGACGTATTGGTAATCATTTTCCAATGTTCTATAGATTCAGGATCAGTTCCTGTGGATTGGAGGGTGGCTAATGTTGTCCCTCTCTTCAAGAAGGGAGGAAGAGAGAAAACAGGGAACTATAGACCGGTTAGCCTGACGTCGGTGGTGGGAAAGATGCTGGAGTCAATTATAAAAGATGAAATTACGACACATCTGGATAGTAGTAACAGGATTGGTCGGAGTCAGCATGGATTTACAAAGGGGAAATCATACTTGACTAATCTTCTGGAATTTTTTGAGGATGTAACTATGAAAATGGACAAGGGAGAGCCAGTGGATGTAGTGTACCTGGAATTTCAGAAAGCCTTTGATAAAGTCCCACATAGGAGATTAGTAGGCAAAATTAGGGCGCATGGTATTGGGGGCAGAGTGCTGACATGGATTGAAAATTGGCTGGCTGACAGAAAACAAAGAGTAGCGATTAACGGGTCCCTTTCGGAATGGCAGGCGGTGACCAGTGGGGTACCGCAGGGTTCAGTGCTGGGACTGCAGCTGTTTATAATATATATTAATGATTTACATGAGGGAATTAAAAGTAACATTAGCAAATTCGCTGATGACACAAAGCTGGGTGGCAGTGTGAAATGTGAGGAGGATGTTATGAGAATGCAGGGTGAATTGGACAGGCTGGGTGAGTGGGCAGATGCATGGCAGGTGCAGTTTAATGTGGATAAATGTGAGGTTATCCACTTTGGTGGTAAGAACGGGAAGGCAGATTATTATCTAAATGGAGTCAAGTTAGGAAAGGGGGAAGCACAACGAGATCTAGGTGTTCTTGTACATCAGTCACTGAAAGCAAGCATGCAAGTACAGCAGGCAGTGAAGAAAGCTAATGGCATGCTGGCCTTCATAACAAGGGGAATTGAGTATAAGAGCAAAGAGGTCCTTCTGCAGCTGTACAGGGCCCTGGTGAGACCACACTTGGAGTACTGTGTGCAGTTTTGGTCTCCAAATTTGAGGAAGGACATTCTTGCTATTGAGGGAGTGCAGCATAGGTTCACAAGGTTAATTCCTGGGATGGCAGGACTGTCATATGTCAAAAGATTGGAGCGACTGGGCTTGTATACTCTGGAATTTAGATGGCTGAGAGGGGATCTTATTGAAACATATAAGATTATTAAGGGATTGGACACGCTGCAGGCAGGAAGCATGTTCCCGCTGATGGGTGAGTCCAGAACCAGAGGCCACAGATTAAGAATTAGGGGTAGTTCATTAGAACGGAGTTGAGGAAAGACTTTTTCACCCAGAGAGTGATGGATATATAGAATGCTCTGCCCCAGAAGGCTGTGGAGGCCAAGTCTCTGGATGCTTTCAAAAAAGAGATGGATAGAGTTCTTAAAGATAGCGGAATCAAAGGTTATGGAGAGAAGGCAGGAAACGGATACTGATAGTGTATGATCAGCCATGATCACAGTGAATGGCGGTGATGGCTCGAAGGGCCGAGTGGCCTACTCCTGCACCAATTGTCCTTTCTCCCTTTCCCTCTCTCCATCTTTCTCTCCTCCTTCTCCCTCTTTTCCTCTCTTCCCCTCCCTTTCTCTTTCCCTCTCTCTCTCTCTCTCTTTCACTCTCCTTCTCCCCTCATTCCTCTACCCTAGCTCCCTGTGCTGTGACAATGAGGCTCAACACAAGTTAGAAGATCAACACCTCATCTTCTACCCATTGTAGTCTCTGGATTCAGTAACAAATTCTCCAACTTTGTATAACTCTGCCCTTTCTCTCTGCCATTTCCTACAGTATTCTGTCTGTGATTTTTGCTCAGAATTCCCTCTCTACATTAGTATAGTCTGACCCACAGGGTATATCCCATAGCCTTACAATTATGCACATACACTCATTATTAGGTAAACCAGCTTATTAATAGAAATATCTAATCAGCCAATCATGTGGCAGCAACTCAATGCATAAAAGCATGCAGACACGGTCAAGAGGTTCAGTTGTTGTTCAGATCAAACACCAGAATGGGGAAGCAACGTGATCCAAGTGACTGAATGACTGTTGGCGCCAGATGGGGTGGTTTGAGTATCTGCCGATCTCTTGGGGTTTTCATGCACAACAGTCCCTAGAGTTTACATAGAATGGTATGAAAAGCAAAAAACATCCAGTGAGCGGCAGCTCTGTGGGTGAAAACACCTTGTTAATGAGAGAGGTCAGAGGAGAGTGGAGAGACTGGTTCAAGCTGACAGGGAGGCAACAGTAACTCAAATAACCACCCATTACAACAGTGGTGTACAGAAGAGCATCTCTGAATGCATGTCAAACCTTGAAGTGGATGGGTTACAGCAGCAGAAGACTACACAAATACACTCACTGACCACTTTATTAGGCACAGGAGATACATAATAAAGCAGCCACTGTGTATAAAACAGACAACATCATCTGATCGGCACAACTACACTCGCCCTTCAGTTCTGCCCTATCAGATACATGCCCTTCTTTTTCACCTACTCCTCTTCACCTTCTCTGCTACTGAAAACTGACTTGTGTCTCTATCTTTCTGACGCAAGGTAATGATGTGTTTGAGTACAGAGAGGAAATTAAGAACCTGGTGGCATGGTGCGAAGACAATAACCTATCCCTCAACGTCAGTAAGACGAAGGAATCGGTTGTTGACTTCAGAAGGAGTAGTGGACCGCACAACCCCATTTACATCGGTGGCGCGCAAGTGGAACAGGTCAAAAGCCCTGTTCCTCGGGGTCAATATCACAAATGACCTGACTTGGTCCAACCAAGCAGAGTTCACTGCCAAGAAGGCCCACCAGCGCCTTTACTTCCTGAGAAAACTAAAGAAATTTGGCCTGTCCCCTAAAACCCTCACTAATTTTTATAGATGCACCGTAGAAAGCATTCTTCTAGGGTGCATCACAACCTGGTATGGAAGTTGTCCTGTCCAGGACCGAAAGAAGCTGCAGAAGATTGTGAACACGTCGCAGCACATCACACAAACCAATCTTCCGTCCGTGGACTCACTTTACATCGCACGCTGTCGGAGCAGTGCTGCCAGGATAATCAAGGACACAACCCACTCAGCCAACACACTTTTCGTCCCTCTTCCCTCCGGGAGAAGGCTCAGGAGCTTGAAGACTCGTACGGCCAGATTTGGGAACAGCTTCTTTCCAACTGTGATAAGACTGCTGAACGGATCCTGACCCGGATCTGGGCCATACCCTCCAAATACCCGGACCTGCCTCTCGGTTTTTTTGCACTACCTTACTTTGCATTTTTCTATTTTCTATTTATGATTTATAATTTAAATTTTTAATATTTACTATCGATTTGTAATCTAGAGAGTGGGATGTGCAGAATCAAATATCGTTGTGACGATTGTACGTTCTGGTAACAATTGTTTGGTGACAATAAAGTATAAAGTATAAGGTCCTTGACAAAAAAGGTTCATGTTTCTGTTTCCACATGAGGCCCTCCCCTGGTTGGGGTCGACCGTGGATATTGTGTCCTAGCTGTCTGCAAGTCAGCATTGAACTCAACATAGGACTGCCTTAGAGACACCAGCTCCAGAATTTTTGCTCGGGGCTTACTCCAGAAGCCTTCCACGTGAGTGGGTATAGCCACAAAGCAGCGGAGGCTTGTGATCGTAGTTTCCTTCTCCTAGATGAGCTGCTGACCACGGCTGACAAGCCCATCTGCCCGAAGCGACTGGTTTTAAGGCACCAGGAACACAATTCTGTCAGTAAGAACAGTTCCGCCAGCCTTCGTGGCTACGCCACACGTGAAGGCCAGGAGTTGGCCTTCGTCGAGCACCTCCGCTCTGTCCGCCAAAACAGACAGGATCTCCCAGTAGCCACCCACTTCAACTCTGCTTCCCACTCCCATTCAGATATGTCCATACACGGCCTCCTCTACCACCATGATGAGGCTAAACTCAGGTTGGAGGAGCAACACCTCATATACCGTCTAGGTAGTCTCCAGCCCCTTGGTATGAACATAGAATTCTGCAACTTCCGGTAATTCCCTCCCCCTCCCTTCCTCTATCCCTATTTCACATCACCTCCCTCATCTTTCCGCCTCCTTCTACTACTGCGCATTGTTCTGCCAATCACCGCCCTGTTTCCCCTCCCCTTTGTCTTTCAAATTACTGTTTTTTTTCAACTACCAGCGTTCTTCAAACCCTCTCCAAAGTTCTTCCTTCAGTCCTGACGAAGGGTTTCGGTCCGAAACGTCGACTAATCTTTTCAACTGATGCTGACTGACCTGCGCATTCTGAGTGTTTCAAGTTGAGGAGTTGGACTTGGGTGTCAGAGGCTATTTGAGGCAGACATCACTGGGAGCATTTAATAGACTGTGGGAGCTTAACCCCTCTATTCTTCCAGCTATGACAACCTAAAGGAACCATTCCACATGACTTGGATGAGAATATAAGTGGATCGATTGCTGGGTTTGCTGATGAGCCAAGAGTCATTGGGGTAGTGGATAAGAAAACAAGGTGTGACAAGGTACAAAACGACATGGGTCAAGTTTATTGTCATGTGCCCTCATTCCATTCCCTTGGGTGGTGGGGTGGAGATATGTCTCTACCAAAGGAGGTGTAAGGCGCTCCTTCCCTCCACTAGCCCACAGGTCACCCTTGGGCAAGGTGTAGCACCTACTTAGCACCCGATCAGGGTCACGTAGAGCCATGAGAACAGGTGGTGGATGGTCGTATGAGCAGCTGGTACATCTCGCAAGTCCCAGTTACGCGACCACTGACACCAGGCGGCAATCTCTGAAGAGTATTGATAATGGCGGGGCAGGGTGGGGGGGGGGCGGTAACCGGTCTGGTAAAGACACTTCCCAGAAGAAGGAAATGGCAAATCACTTCTGTAGAACAATCATGGTCAAGACATATACAATATGTACAACACGGCACATGATGAGCGAACACATTCCCAAAGTATAAATGTTGCATACAAATTAGATTTTTGCAGCAGCTGCACAGTATATTACAGACATAACAAACAGCATAAACTAATATAAATATTATTCTTCTATTCATTTAGAGATACCGTCCAACAAGCTGGACCACCCAGCCACCCAGCGATTTAACACTAGCCTGATAACAGGACATTTCATCATGACCAGCTAACCTCGAAGCCGGCTGGTGGTGTAGTGGTCCCGGGTTTGAATCCGGCCGGCTCCTTCCTTGCTGGGTTGAGTGTCAAGCGGGCAACTCAGCCTCGTAAAAAACAGACAAATGCTAAGGGAACTGCAAAGGATGCCGCCCCGATGCGCGAGAAGGAACAACAGTAGCCATGAACCTAAAAGACTCTTGGACAGTTACACAGATAGGAAATGCTTAGACCCTAGAGGAATATGAGGGTAAGTGAGACTAGCTTGGATGGCTGGCATGGATGAGTTGGGCCAAAGGGTCTTTTTCAGTGCTGTATGACTCTGACTATTTACACTAGGGCATGGGCGACAACTCTAGATGTAATTACCTAGTGTGTTATCTAGGGTGATTAAGGAGATGTAAGTTGGCCTTCAAGAGCTGTGATGTAATGCTACAGCTCAACAAAACCCCGGTTAGACCACGCTTGGAGTATTTATTTATTTAGATATACAGCATGCAACAGGCCCTTCTGGCCATCAAGTTGTGGCCGCCCAGTAACCCACCTATTTAACCCCAGCCCCAATTAACCTACTAACAGGTACGTCTTTGAACTGTGGAAGGTCTGAAACGTCTCCTCATTTCCCTCCATAGATGCTGCCTGATCTGCTGAGTTCCCCCGGCATTTTGAGTGTGTTGCTCAAGACATCTGCAGAGTCTCTTATGTTGAACCTGGAAGTGCGGGTCTTCAGGCTCCTGTACCTCCTGCCCGATGACAGCACTGAGAAGAGGGTATGGTCCGGATGGTGGGAGGGTCCCTGATAAGGGATATCACCTTAGAGGCACCGCCTCCTGTAGATGTTCCTCGGCGGTGCGGTGAACTGTACCCGGATTGGAACCAGCTGAACCCCACCTCTCTCTGAAGCCTCAGTTGGGAAGTTAGTCGGAGCAGTAACAGGTGGAGTTTAATCTGCTCACGCGTGAGACAGTGCATTCTGGGACACTGCACATTTACAGGATAGACACCGTGTTGTCGCTGATAACTGGACTCTGAAAACCTGCATTCATTCCTCAACCGTACTTTATTTTACTTGTGCACAGAGAGAACAGTGTGGCCCCCGGCACCAAACTGTTCTGAGGCCAGGACAGGTAAGTGCCATTCTTATACAAAATTGATGAGTAATTACGGATATCGACCATTTAAAATATGTGTGTTCGAATTCCTTACTTGCAAGATCCATTGCCATTCACGTTACAGGTGTTAAAAGTCAGTAGAAACCACAAAATGACACCTGATGATACTCTGAAGTTAGTAAAGCAATTGTCCCTTTGTTAATGTGTGTGCCCTTCTCATCCTTCAAATATACTCTTACCCCACCTCAGGAAGTGAAATAGCCTGCTATGCTAAGGGGAGTTATGCACTTCAAAGACCTTTCTAGCCTGGGCTGTCCGCACTCTTACCTCCAACCCATCCTTGCCTCGCCACAGGGAGCTCAGTCGTGTTGATGTACAGGGGAACCTCGGGTGTCCAACTCCACAGCTCCTTGAAAGCAAAAATATATTGGATAAGGAGGCAGTTGGCAAGCTTGACTTCATAGACTGAAGCATTGAGTGAGTTTGCATATTGCAGCTGGACAAACAGGGGTCAGACCACAGCCAGAGTATTATGTAAATGTAGAACAGAGGGATCTAGGAATAATGGTGCATAGCTCCCTGAAGGTAGAATCTCATATGGATAGGGTGGTGAAGAAAGCTTTTGGTATGCTGGCCTTTATGAATCAGAGCATTGAGTATAGGAGTTGGGATGTAATGTTGAAATTGTATAAGGCATTGGTAAGGCCAAATTTGGAGTACTGTGTACAGTTCTGGTCACCGAATTATGGGAAAGATGTCAATAAAATTGAGAGAGTACAGAGGAGATTTACTAAAATGTTGCCTGGGTTTCATCTCCTAAGTTACAGAGGAAGGTTGAACAAGTTAGGTTTTTATTCTTTGGAACGTAGAAGGTTGAGGGGGGACTTGATAGAGGTGTTTAAAATTATGAGGGGGTTAGATAGAGTTGATGTGCATAGGCTTTTTCCATTGAGAGAAGGGGAGATGTGTTGAGCGTTAGGGGGCAGAAGTTTAAGGGTAACATGAGGGGGAACTTCTTTACTCAGAGAGTGGTAGCTGTGTGGAACGAGCTTCCAGCAGAAGTGGTTGAGGCAGGTTCGATGTTGTCATTTAAGGTTAAATTGGATAGACATATGGACAGGAAAGGAATGGAGGGTTATGGGCTGAGTGCAGGTCGGTGGGACTAGGTGAGAGTAAGAGTTCAGCACAGACTAGAAGGGCTGAGACGTCCTGTTTCCGTGCTGTAATTGTTATATGGTAAAGTTCTGGTCACCACACTACAGGAACAATGTGGTGGCATTAGAAAGAACGCTGGGTCTCTACTCACTGCAGTTCAGAAGAATGAAGGGTGACCTCATTGAAACCAATTGGATGTTGAAAAGCCTCAATAGAGTCGAAGGTGGTGTGGCGGGGGGGGGGTGCTCTAAGACCAGAGGAATAGCGGGATGTCCTTTTAGTACGAAGATGAGGAGGAATTTGTTTAGCCAGAGAGTGGTGAATCTGTGGAATGTGTTGCCATAGGCAGGTGGAGGAAGAGTGGGAATGATGTAAGTAGTTGGGAGGTGATGGGTGAATCCAGGTGAGGGAGAGGGGGAGTGGGAACAGTGTATAGAGTTGGTAGGTGATGGGTGGATCCAAGTGAGAGAAGGAGAGAGAGGAATGATGTACGGAGGCCAGGTTATCAAATATATTTAAGGCAGAGGTTGACAGATTCTTAGTCAGGGTATGAAGGGATACAGGGAGAAGGCAGGAGATTAGGGCTGAGAGGGAAATGGATCAGCCATGATGAAATGGTGGGGCAGACTCAATGGGCCAAATGGCCTAATTCTGCTCCTATAACTTATAGTGTCACGGACAAAATTCAGGTTATGTCCTGGAATAGAGAAATGTTTTCAATGTGTTTGCTTTTTTTTTCACTCCTGTAAACTTATCTAGTCTTTACTTATTAGGAGATGCTGGATGGATTGGGTTTACAGGAGTGAACATAACAAATAGTTACCTTTTTCTGTCCAGTACACCCTAAAAATTAGGAATATAATAGAATTAATGAAGAACTACCCCCATCCCTTCCCACCGATCTCCCTCCCGGCACTTATCCTTGTAAGTGGATCAAGTGCTACACATGCCCTTACACTTCCTCCCTCACCACCATTCAGGGCCCCAGACAGTCCTTCCAGGTGAGGCGACACTTCACCTGTGAGTCGGCTGGTGTGATATACTGCGTCTGGTGCTCCTGGTGCGGCCTTCTATATATTGGCGAGAACCGACATGGACTAGGAGACCATTTCACTGAACACCTACGCTCTGTCCACCAGAGAAAGCAGGATCTCCCAATGGCCACACATTTTAATTCCACGTCTCATTCCCATTCTGATATGTCTATCAGTGGCCTCCTCTACTGTCAAGATGAAGCCACACTCAAGTTGGAGGAACAACACCTTATATTCCCTCTGGGTAGCCTCCAATCTGATGGCATGAACATTGACTCCTCTAACTTCTGTTAATGCCCCTCCCCCCGTTCTTACCCCATCCCTTATTTATTTATTTACTTACTTATTGCTTTTTCCTTTTGTTTCTCTCTCTCTGTCCCTCTCACAATAACTCCTTGCCTGCTCTCCATCTTCCTCCCCTCCCCCTTTCTTTCTCCCTAGGCCTCCTGTCGCATGATCCTCTCCCTTCTCCAGCCTTGTATCCCTTTTGCCAATCAACTTTCCAGCTCTTAGCTCCATCCCTCCCCCTCCTGTCTTCTCCTATCATTTCGGATCTCCCCCTCCCCCTTTCAAATCTCTTACTATCTCTTCTTTCAGTTAGTCCTGACGAAGGGTCTCGGCCTGAAACCTCGACTGTGCTTCTTCCTATGGACGCTGTCTGGCCTGCTGCGTTCCACCAGCATTTTGTGTGTATTGCCCTTTTGAAATGCAGTTTCTATCTCCCCTTGTAATTTGCAGTCCACATTCTGGCTACTGTTTAGAGCCCTGTACAGTATATAGCTCCGATCAGAGACTTTTTACCCTTGCAGTTTCTTAACTACCCACAAAGATTCTATATCTTACAATCTTATGTCACCTCTTTCCAAGGACTTGATTTAAAATTTTTAACAATGGAACCACCCCACCCCCTCTGCCTACCTGGCTGTCCTTTCAATGCAATGTGCAATCTTGGAAGTTAAGGTCCTAACTATGATCTTTTTCAGCCACAACTTAGTGATGCCCACGACATCATATCCGCCAATCTGTAACTGCGTTACGAGATCACCTACTTTATTCTGTTTACTGTGTGCATTCAAATATAATGCCATCAGTCCTGTATTTGCTACCTTTTTTGATTTTGGCCTCCTGTTACTCTTTAACTCATCCCACTGACTGCAGTTTTGCCCTATCATCTGTCTGTTCTTCTTCACAGTCTCAATACCCACTGCATCTACTTGTGTACCCACTGCCCCATCCTCAGCCCTATCACTCCAGTTCCTATCCCCCATGCCAAAGTGGCTTAAACTCTCCCCAACAGCTCTAGCCAACCCGGTTATTGGTCCCCCTCAGATTCAGGTGTAACCTGTCCTTTTTGTAAGAGACCCCAACTATCCAGAAATCGGAACCTCTGCCCCCTGCACCAATTCTTCAGCCAAGCAGACATCTACCAAATCATCCTATTCCTACCCTCACTGGCGCATGGCAGAGGCAGCAATCCAGAGATAGCTACCCTGAAGGTCCCGCTTTTCAGCTTTCTACCTAACTCCCTACATTTTCTCTTCAGGACCGCCTCCCTTTTCCTACCTATGTCTTTGGTACCAATATGTACCATGACTTCTGGCTGTTCACCCGCCCCTTTTAGAATGATGTGGACCGATCTGAGACATCCCTGACCCTGGAACTTGGGAGGCAACGTACCATCCGGGTGTCTCTTCCACATCCACAGAGTCTCCTGTCTGTTCTCTAATTATGGAATCCTCCATCAGTACTGCACTCCTCTTCCTGCATCCCCTTCCCTCCTGAGCCACAGGGACAGACTCGGCATCAGGGACCAGGTCGCTGCATTTTCCCATGGCAGGTTGTCGATCGAAGCAGTATACTTATTTTTGTGGTGAACGGCCACAGGGATACTCTGCACTGGCTGCCTAGTCCCTGTCCCTTTCCAGACCGCCACCCAGGTACCTGCTGCCTGCAAGTGAGGGGTGGCTCCCATCTATCACTTCCTCAGTGCGGTCTTTCCTTAATGTAGGAGACCTCAGGGAGACTGGCGGTCTCCCAATGTTAGGGTAAACGAACAAGGGCTCTTCTCTTCAGTGTGAAGGAGGATCAGAAGTGACTTCATGGAAATGTATAAGATGAGAAGAGGGAGAGATAGGGTGGACAGCTAGAGACTTCTTTTCCAGGCCAGAAATAGCCAATTCGAGATGGTTTAATTTTGGGGTAATTGGAGGAAAGTATAGGGAGGATGTCTGAGGTTGTTTGTCTTTTAAAGCACACAGAGTGTGCTGGGTGTGCGCAACACATTACCAAGCGTGGTGGTAGAAGCCAATCATTTAAGAGACTCTTAGATAGGTACGTGGGTGAAATAAGCTGGAGGGCTACTTGGGAGGAAAGCATTAGATTGATCTTAGAGTAGGTTAAAAGGTTGGCACAACTTTATGGGCCAAACATTAGGCTGCAATGTTCATGTTCTGTGACTTTAAGAGGCAACTCACCACCACCCCATCCCCTGCACTTCTTGAGGGGCACTTTGGGATGCATAAGCCCCCAACAATAAGTGTGCACACCTTCCATACTACCATACACGCAGTTACACGGAGAATGTCAGATGTACTCATATTTTGGCCAGAGAGAAGAAACCTTTCGCTAGCTCACTTCGATGGCGTCACTGTCCTCTGATAGGCCCGGCGCCAGACGGATGTGCCGTCAAGGCATGTGTCACATCCCTGGGACTTGATCAGTGTCCTTTGGCGGGTGATTCACAAAGTCATAGAGAAAATTGCGTTAAAAAACAAAAACAAGTCCAAACTTGTGCCAAGAGCAAAACAAGAACAAGTACTTTCAGAAGAAACAGACATTCCAATCTATAGCGGCATTCAAAAAAAATGTCAAGTCGAAAGGTAAGTTTATTAGAAATGTTTTTAAATTTTATCTCCATTCATCAATGTGATGAAGGCCCGTCACTGACTATGGACGGCACATGGTGCACTCAGTAAAACACTCATCCCCAGCAGTAATAGTGACTGGGTCTGAACCAGAGCTGCTGCATGGAGCTGTCTCATAGAGAGGCAGTAGCAACCTGCACAGGTGTGCTGATGGTGGAGGATACCATCTTTAATTGGATAATTGAATTAACTAGCTTTTGGTTGGTCTGGGGGCGGGAGGGCTTGGCAGTTATAAGCCTCAGGTTACCAAGGCTTTGGGTTTTAGTTTTCTTTTGTGTTCAGTCTGAGGGTGGCTATATATATATTGTTTTTTTTTTCAGTTTTTGTCTTGTTTCGAGGTAAATAAAAGCACCTCAATCTATTTTTGCGACTCAAGCCATCTTGTTATTTTTCTTAAACAATTGACCCACAGTTTTTTGTGACAATCAGGCAGGTTCCCGCTGTTGCGTTCTTTATATTAATATGTACCGTGGTTTACTAATAATGAACCATATTTTGGAAGAATTGAACTTTTATTTAACAGCAACAAAAAACCACGTTTTATATTGCCATGCTTCTCGATCATTCCATCACTTCTGCGCATGCTCAGAACTCTGACGTTCTGACACGTGATATCACCACACCCGCTTATCGATAAAGAGATTCCACAGGTGCTGGAAATCCAGGGCAACTCACAAAAAAATGTGTGTTCAACCCTTCTCGGCCCAAAACATCAACAGTTTATTTATTTCCATAGATGCTGCCTGACCTGCTGAATTTCTCCAGACTTTTGTGTGTGTTGTTCCCAGATAGTGACGCCAGACAGATCCGTGTCCACCAGTTAGGAAACGGCCAAGGGCCACCCGCCAACAGGGCATCGGGAGACCAGAATCTGTTGATAATAGGTGGGACTAGATGCAGTTCGATATTTTCCTGTAGTTTTCTTTGCTCTCATGCGGTGTTCAGGCGATGAATCAGAATCAGGATTATAATCAGTGACACAGTTCAGGAACAGTTCCATCACTGAACTGTTCCCACAACCTATAGACTCACTTTCAGCAACTCTGCATCTCATGTTCCTGATATTTATTGCTTATTTATTTATTATTTATTCTAATAGGTACATTTAATATCAGAGAAATGTATACAATATATCACCCAAAGTTCTTATTCTTCACAGACGTTTCCTCTTTCCTTCGCAGTGTATATTCCTTTCCCTTTTGCACTTGCACAATTTGTCGTCTTTGCACGTGGTCTCTAAAAAAGGAATTTAGAGGGCCGGTGAAGCAGAGTGAGAAATGTAAAGGGGCAGATTTGTCAAGAATGAGTAGATGGCCAACGTCCTGAATGAAATGCAGGGATAACCAAAGTACAAAGTAAATTTATTACCGAAGTATGCATATGTCACCAAGTAACACACTGAGATTCATTTTTGGACTTTCTAGCCAGATGGAGTGAGTTGAGTTGAGGCTTGCTCCTAAACTTTTCAATCTTTTACCACTCTTCTATTACTTAAATATCCTAAAGCATATAACATTTTCATATGCTTGAAATTTGATCCTTATCTAGTGAAAATGGGTAACAGAGGACAAAAGATATTAGCTGAAAGCAGTGGAAAGGGGGAGCTTACCTTGGATGCAATATTGAAATTACTGGATGAAAAAATCGACCAAACTATTTGAAACTGGAAGCGAAAATTTCAAAATCATGAGAAAATCGAGCAGAGAGATTCAAAATTGGAAGAGGAAATCAATGCTGTGGATTTGATGTTAGGGATGATCAATAATGCAATAGAAACATTTAAACGGGAGACCAAGGAGTTACAGGGACATGTTTTTGAACTTGAGGAAGCTGACAAGAAGATAGAAGGCAGAGTCGAGATTCTGGAAAGGAAACTGTATTCGGCTATTCAAACAGTGGAGCAACAGAAAATTAAGATGGTTGATCTGGAAGGTCGAAGTCGCAGACAAAATATTAAAATAAGTAGCCTGCCTGAAGATATTGAAAAAGGAGAAGATCCCACTGAATTTTTTTATCAATTTTTAAGGAAGGTGTTTGGCTCAGAAATGTTCTCAAAGCTACCAATTCTAGATCGTGCACTTCGAGTCCTGAGAATGAAACGGGCGTTGGATCTCAAACCGAGGCATATTATATTACGATTTTATTATGTACATATTAAGGACAGTTAATTCGACTTGCCCATCAGAAAAGAATTATGGTTTACGGAAATCACAAATTTCGACTGGTAGAAGATTATAGTCCCGAAGTAATGTGTCAAAGATCGGTGTTTAAATCGGTGATGAGTGATTTGTATCAAGCTAAATTTAGACCTGTTTTATTATTCCCTGCTCGCCTCAGAATAATCTTATGTGATAACCATAGAACCACATAACATTTACAGTACAGAAACAAGCCATCTCGGCCCTTCTAGTCCGTGCCGAATGCTTACTCTCACCTGGTCCCACCGACCTGCACTCAGCCCATAACCCTCCATTCCTTTCCTGTCCATATATCTATCCAATTTAACTTTAAACGACAACATCGAACCTGCCTCAACCACTTCTGCTGGAAGCTCGTTCCACACAGCTACCACTCTCTGAGTAAAGAAGTTCCCCCTCATGTTACCCTTAAACTTCTGCCCCCTAACTCTCAACTCATCTCCCCTTCTCTCAATGGAAAAAGCCTATGCACATCAACTCTATCTAACCCCGTCATAATTTTAAATACCTCTATCAAGTCCCCCCTCAACCTTCTACGCTCCAAAGAATAAAGACCCAACTTGTTCAACCTTTCTCTGTAACTTAGGTGCTGAAACACAGGTAACATTCTAGTAAATCTTCTCTGTACTCTCTCTATTTTGTTGACATCTTTCCCATAATTCGGTGACCAGAACTGTACACAATACTCCAAATTTGGCCTTACCAATGCCTTGTACAATTTTAACATTACATCCCAACTCCTATACTCAATGCTCTGATTTATAAAGGCCAGCATACCAAAAGCTTTCTTCACCACCCTATCCACATGAGATTCCACCTTCAGGGAACTATGCACCATTATTCCTAGATCCCTCTGTTCTACTGCATTCTTCAATGCTTATTGGGGTCTCCCTACCTTCTGTCCGAGACCTCTTTCAGAGTCGATGTCTCCAGAAGACACGGTACATCATTAAAGACCCCTCACACCCTCTCCATGAACTGTTTGTTCTTCTGCCATCAGGCAAATGTTACAGGAGCATCAAAGCTAAAACCACAAGGCTACTAAACAGCTTCCTCCCACAGGCATTCAGACTGCTAAATAGCTAATCCACCTGACTCTGCTTTGGACACTTTTAACTTGCACTGGACACTTATAACTGATTTTAACTGACATGTGGCTGTTGTGTTTTACTATTTATTGTTATGTTTATTACTCGGTGTTGCGTTTGTTATGTTATGATTGCACTGCCCCTGAGAAACACTGTCTCATTCTGCCCTGCAGAGCTGATGTATGGTTAGAATGACAATAAAGATTTTTGAATCTTGAATCTTTTGAATTTACCATGTATGTCCTATTTTGATTAGTCCTACCAAAATGTAGCACCTCACATTTATCAGCATTAAATTCCATCTGCCATCTTTCAGCCCACTCTTCTAACTGGTCTAAATCTCTCTGCAAGCTTTGAAAACCTACTTCATTATCCACAACACCACCTATCTTAGTCTCATCTGCATACTTACTAATCCAATTTACCACCCCATCATCCAGATTATTAATGTATATGACAAACAACATGGGACCCAGTACAGATCCCTGACGCGCACCACTAGTCATCGGCCTCCAACCTGACAAACAGTTATCCACCACTACTCTCTGGCATCTCCCATCCAGCCACTGCTGAATCCATTTTACTACTTCAATATTAATACCTAACGATTGAACCTTCCTAACTAACCTTCTGTGTGGAACCTTGTCTTACTGAAGTCCATATAGACAACATTCACCGCTTTACCCTCGTCAACTTTCCTAGTAACCTCTTCAAAAAATTCACTAAGATTTGTCAAACATGACCTTCCATGCACAAATCCATGTTGACTGTTCCTAATCAGACCCTGTCTATCCATATAATTATACATACCATCTCTAAGAATACTTTCCATCAATTTACCCACCACTGACGTCAAACTCACAGGCCGATAATTGCTAGGTTTACTCTTAGAACCCTTTTTAAACAATGGAACAACATGAGCAATACGCCAATCCTCTGGCACCATCCCCGTTTCTAATGACATTTGAAATATTTCTGTCAGAGCCCCTGCTATTTCTACACTAACTTCCCTCAAAGTCCTAGGGAATACCCTGTGAGGACCCAGAGACTTATCCACTTTTATATTCCTTAAAAGAGCCAGTACTTCCTCTTGGTGAGAGAGTGGAATAACCTGACAGCAGAAGTGGTGCGTGCAAGCTCAATTTCAACATTTAAGGGAGGTTTGGATAGGTACATGGATGGGAGGGGTCCGGAGGGCTGTGATCCTGGTGCAGGTCGATGGGAGTAGGCAGTTTAAATGGTTTCAGCATGGACTAGATGGGCCAAAGGATCTGTTTCTTGACTGTACTTCTCCATGACTCTAAAAGAGGAAATTGAAAGACTACAGACCATGAGCAGAGTATACATTGTCCTGATAGTAATTCCAACAACTGGTATCATCCCAAAGTCACTACACGATGGCATTAAAGAATTAGGCCTACACTATAATATCAATATAAACCTTCAGAAAAGCCACAATACTAAACACCACTAGAATAGAACAAAAGCTCCTTGCAACTGAGAAATGAATGTGCTTTTCTATGCCCGTACCAGCTTGAGCTGAGAAAAGATTTGAAAAGTACAACAATAATAATAAAAAATAAGTAATGTAATTATACTGAGAACATGAGTTTTGGAGACCTTGAAAGAGAGACCATGGGTTGTGGAATCAGCTCAGTGTTGAAGAACATTAATGATTTGGGGACTGATGTACAAAGACATTTGGTCACTGCTTACGTCTGTGACAGAGAGGGAAGACACAATCTCCTCCTTCCCCAAGGTGGAGAAGCTTTTATGAGAAGCCTCACTTCAAGCTGCACTGATTGAATAAGCAAGGCAACAACCAAATTTCACACTAAAATCAAACATTTGGATTTAATTTCTAATCTTGCTATTGTTCCAAGATATCTCGGGCTCCTTCTTTCTTCCAGGTTCACCTCCATCTCGATTTCCCAGATTCTGGTTTCAAGTTCAAAGTAAATTTATTGTCGAAGTACATATATGTCACCATATACAACCCTGAGATTCATGTTCTTGCGGGCATACTTAATAAATCCATACTAGAATAATAACCATTGCAGAATCAATGCAAGACCAGTGTTGACTGGTTGGGCATTCAACCAGTGTGCAAAAGACAACAAACTGTGAACATAGAGAAATAAAGGAATAATAATTATAAATATGCAATTAATATCAAGAACATGAGATAAAGAGTTGTTGAAAGTGAGTCCATAGGTTGTGGGATCATTTTAATGATGGGGCAAGTGAGGTTGAATGAAGTTATCCCTTTTGGTTCAAGAACCTGTTGGTTGAGGGGTAATATCTGTTCCTGAACCTGGTCACGTGGTCCTGAGGCTCCTGCACCTTCCTCCTGATGGCAGCAGCGAGAAGACAGTAAGTCCTGGGTGGTGGGTCTTTAATGATGGATGCTACTTTCTTTCCTGCGACAGGGTTTCATGTAGATGTGCTCAATGGTGGGGAGGGCTTTACCCCTGACAGACTGGGCTGTATCCACTACATTTTGTCAGATTTTCCATTCAAGGACATTGGTACTTCTATACCAGGCTGTAGTGGAGTCACCCAATATACTCTGTACTACACATCTGTAGAAGTTTGTCAAACTTTCAGATGTCATTCGAAACCTCGCAAACTCCTAAGCAGAGGCTCTGCCACACCTTCCTCATAATAATAACACCAAATTTAAAGTTGCTAACACTCTCTACCTCTGATCCTCTGAGGAGGACTGGCTCATAAACCTCTGGTTTCCTTCTCCTGAAGTCAATAATCAGCTCCTTTGTCTTGCTGACAATGAGTGAGAGGTTGTTATTGTGGCACCACTCTCCTACCTATATGCTGATTCATTTAGATTTAGATTATGAGGACATTCAGTCATTGTTTATTGTCATTTGGAAATGCATGCATTAAGAAATGATACAATGTTCTTCCAGAGTGATATAACAAAAAAAAACAGGACAAACCAAAGACTAACACTGACAAGACCACATAATTATAACATATAGTTACAGCAGTGCAAAGCAGTACCATAATTCGATAAAGAGCAGATCATGGGCATGGTAAAAAAAAAAGTCTCAAAGTTCTGATCGACTTTCGATAGTTTCGATAGCAGGCAGCAAAAGGGAGAAACTCTCCCTGCCATAAACCTCCAGGCGCCAACAACTGCCGATGCATTGGAAGCACCTGACCACAGTTGACTCTGAGTCCGTCCGAAAACTTTGAGCCTCCGACCAGCCCTCCGACACCGAGCACTGAGCACCATCTCTGCCGAGCGCATCCACCCTGCCCCGGCCGCCGAGCAACAAGCAAAGCCCAGGACTCGGGGCCTTATCCTCTGGAGATTCTGGATCACACAGTAGCAGCAAAGAAGGCATTTCAGAAGTTTCTCCAGATGTTCCTCTGTGCTCTCATGTCTGTCTCCATCAAATCAGGATTGTGCACGGCATCCTACTTGACAGATAACAGATAGCATTTCACCGGAGTGGCCGCTGCGTGCTGCGTTGGGCTGCCATCTTCTCCTCCTTTTTCATCACCACCTTTGATTCAGCCTATAACAGTGATGTCATCAGCAGACTTGAATGTGGCATTGGAGCTGCCATCGCTGCTGGTGACATCCCAGCCGGTTGTTCTGGCTGGAGACTTCAATTGCATCATTGATGCGGCTGGACGGTCTGGCAGTGCCAACGGCAGGCTGGATAGTACCTCCAAACTCCTGATGGAAATGGTGAAGACAGCCAAGCTGTGCGACACCTTTGGCACCCCCACAGGTGGAGCACAGCCACAAGCCATTTGGACATGATCGGATGGCTCAGCCCGCTCCCAGATCGACTTCCTCTTCCTGTCAGAGTCCCTCACACTCAGGTCCACTGACGTCACACCGGTGTTCTTCTCTGACCACTGCCTTCTGAGAGCCACCTGTTACTTACGGGAGGACCGGAAGGCAGGCAGGGGGGCATGGAAGCTGAATGTAATGCTGCTGACCCCAGAGAACATCGAGAAACTAGAGAGGGAGTACACAGGTTGGAGAACCTTTTACAGCCTTCTTTGTTTCCCCTGTTCACTGGTGGGAAGCCATCAAGGAGAACATCAAGAGGTTCTTCATTTGCAAGGGTATCTGGAAAGCAAGGCAGGAGCAGAGGGAACTGCATAAACTCCAGACAGAGTTGCAGCAACTCCTCCTTCAGTCGAAGGGGGTGGATGTCAGGGAGGCACTGTGAGAGGTGAAGGGCTGGCAAGCCCAGCACCTCACCGCCAAATCCTCCAAGATCATCTTCTGATCAAAGGTCCAAACCGTGGAACAGGACCAGACGTGCTCATGCTTCTTCTTCCAAAAAGGTGCACAGGGATCCTCAACCTTAAGGAAGAGGACGGCTCAGTCGTGTCCTCACAGACATATTGAGGACCTGCAAGTCCTTCTATGCCAGTCTGTACGACGAAAAGGCTACAGAATCC
This sequence comes from Mobula birostris, assembly GCF_030028105.1. Classification (NCBI taxonomy): domain Eukaryota; kingdom Metazoa; phylum Chordata; class Chondrichthyes; order Myliobatiformes; family Myliobatidae; genus Mobula; species Mobula birostris. Next base: position 5,134,693 of record NC_092397.1, read on the forward strand.
ACAGCCTCCCGCAACTTCCTGTTGTATATCACACAGGTCTTAGACGACGGCAAGCGGGAGAGTCTGGATCAGCTACTGACCCTGGACGAGCTGACAGGCTCCATCCATTCCTTTGAGTCGAGTAAGACTCCCGGAAGCGACGGCTTACCGGCTGAGTTGTACTTGGCTCTGTGGAATTGGATGGGCCCTGACCTGCTGGAAGTGTACCACGCTATGCTTCTGGCCGGCAGCATGTCAGAGTCCATGAGGAAGGGCATCATCACCCTCATCTACAAGCAGAAGGGGGAAAGGGAGGGCATTAGGAATTGGAGACCCATCTCTCTCCTGAATGTGGACTACAAGATCCTGTCCAAGGCTATCACCAACAGGGTCAAGTCTGCTCTGGGATAGGTGATCCACCCGGACCAAACCTGTGCTGTACCAGGCAGGAAGATCTCGGACAGCCTCGCGGTGCTGAGGGACACCATCGCCTACGCACAGGACATGGGGGTGAACACCTGCCTGGTCAGCTTGGACCAGGAGAAAGCCTTCGACAGGATATAGCACATCTACATGGTGGATGTGCTCTCCAAAATGGGATTTGGGGAGGGAATCTGGAATTGGATCAGACTGCTCTACACAGACATCTGTAGTGCAGTCCGGGTCAATGGGTGGGAAACAGACAGCTTCCCCATCGGGTCTGGAGTCAGGCAGGGCTGCCCTCTCTCCCCTGTCGTGTTTGTGTGCTGCATAGAATCTTTTGCCAAAGCCATCAGGAAGGTTGAGGGCGTAAGAGGGGTGACGCTGCCAGGCAGTGGAGGGACCCAAGTGAAAACCTCCCTGTACATGGATGATGTCACCATCTTCTGCTCTGATCTGAGGTCAGTTCGCAGGCTGACTAGCATCTGCGAACAGTTTGAGCTAGCTTCGGGGGCTAGGGTCAACCGCACGAAGAGCGAAGCCATGCTCTTCAGAAACTGGCCTGACTGATCCAGTGTCCCCTTCACCATCAGGTCTGATCACGTGAAGGTGTTGGGGATTTGGTTCGGAGGGGCTGAGGTGTGCAACAAGAACTGGCAGGAGCGGACTGCCAAGGTGAAACAGAAACTGGGACTGTGGGGAGGGCGCTTCCTATCAATAACGGGCAAGAACCTGGTCATCACAGGGCTGCTGTTCTTGGCGCAGGTGTGGCCTGTCCCCCGCTCCTACAGCTTGGAAATCACCCGAGCTGTCTTCAGATTCGTCTGGGGATTCAAGATGGAATGAGTCAGATGGGCCTTCATGCACAAGTCCCCAATGGGGACAAGAACATCCCCAATGTCACCCTCACCCTGATGGCCAGTTTCGTGTGTGGCTGCATCAGGTTGTGTGTAGAACCCAGATATGTGGGCACCAAGTACTACTACGTGCCCAGGTTCTACCTGTCGCCCTGGCTACGAAGGATGGGTCTGGCCCCACTCCCGCGCAACGAGCCAGTCAGCTGGTCATTGCCGCCATACCTGTCCTTCGTAGAAAAGTTCTTCCAGGACAACACCTTTGACCACAGGGCCATCAGGCAGTGGTCGGCACGTAATGTCCTGCAGGCACTGCAGGAGAAGGACATGATGGACACAGTGGGGTGGTTCCCCGAGCAGACCGTCCGTACATCTGACAAAATGCCTCATCGCCAGATCTCACCAACAGGCACCAGGACCTCGCCTGGCTGGCGGTGAGAGGGGCCCTCCCAATCAGAGCCCTCCTGTACGCCCGGAACGCCGCCTCCACGCCCTGCTGCCCACGGGAGGATTGTAATGAGGAGGAGTCTGTGACCCACCTCTTTGTACACTGCGTGTGCGCAGAGAGGATGTGGAGGAGGATGGACAGGCGAGTGTCACGTTTCATCCCCAGCAGCTGCGTAACAGAGGACTCTCTGATCTACAGGCTGTTCCCGGGGATGCACAATGAGACCAACATCCGGTGCTGCTGGCAGATCATCAACTCGGTGAAAGACGCTCTTTGGTCGGCCCGAAACTTGATGATCTACCAGCACATGGAGATGTCCGTGGGAGTATGCAGCCGACTGGCACATCCTTGGCTGCAGGAGTACGTGCTGAGGGATGCACTGAAACTCGGTGCAGCCACCGCAAGGGCCCGGTGGGGAAGGACCACAGTTTAGGTTTCTTCTCCCGCAGGAGTGGGAGGGGTCGGGTGGCGGGGAGTATACCCCTCAACAATGGTGTGGAAAGGTGAACCAACGGAATGTCACGTGGGTGGCCAAAGGTGTGTATATGTATAGACCATAATGGAAACATCTGTAAAGGACTGAAAGACATTGAATGGTTTATTGTACATAATTTTAGTTTTGAATGAAGTATATTTTGGTTAAAAAAAGCAGACTTAAATGTGGCATTGGAGCTGTGTTTAGCTACACAGTCATATGTGTAAAGTGAGTAGAGCAGGGGCTGAGTACACAGCTTTGTGGTGCACCTGTACTGATGGAAGTTGTGGAGGAGATGTTGTTGCCAATCCGAACTGACTGATCCGTTTTGTTGGGATGATAATATTGAATGTTGAGTTGAAGTTGATAAAGGACATCTTGATGTATGTATCTTTGCCATCCAGATGTTCCAGGTTTGAGAGAAGAGCCAACGAGATGGCATCTGCTGTGGACCTATTGCTTCAGTAAGGAACTTGGAGGGGATCCAAGTCATTTCTCAGACAGGAGTTGATACGTTGACATGATGTGTTTTGATACCTCTCTAAACACTTCATCAATGTGGATCTAAGTGCTACTGGACACCACATTCTTCCTCGGCACCGGTATAATTGAATCCAACCGATGGACAGGGGTTGTCTTCCTTAAACCCATTTGCCACAATCTGATCCCTCCTGTACATTGATAAGGCAATCCATAATTCCTGGGCAGAGTCACTTATAATGCTGATAACAGTGGATCAGCAGACAGCTGCAATTATTTCCCTCGCCAGGAGAAGTGACGATCAGCAGAGAAACACTCACAAAGACAAATGAAATACTTAGCTGTTTCTCAAGAGGACTGGAACACCAGGAATCACCAGGAATGGCGATTATCTTGTGGTATAATTTGCAAACTCACCTAAAACACTTCCATCCATTCCAGGCCACACAGTCCTGGAAGGGTAAAGCAGGCTTAGACATTGCAACGCAGATTCACCGGGAAAATAGGCATAGAGAGAGACCAGAACGACCTGCAGATTCAGTATGCGTTCCTGCAAGCCCAGAGATTAATACGGCTCAAATTATTGTTTGGTGACCTAACCACTAGAATCCATAGATTTATAAATAAATACATTTTCAAACATCCACTACTGCTTTCTAATGTGAGTCCTGCCTCCTTTCCAGCCTTCCCCTCATCGACATTGGCCCATTGAGTCTGCTCTGCCATTTCATCACAGCGGATCCATTTTCCCTCTCAGTCCCAGTTGCCTGCCTTCTCCATGTATCCTTACATGGCCTAACTAATCAAGAATCTAGCAACCTCTGCCTTAAATATAACTCGGACTCCACAGCCACCTGTGGCAACGAATTCCACAGATTCACTGCCCTCTAGCTAAAGAAGTTCTGAGCAATTATATAGTGACGTATATGTACTTTGATAATTAATTTACTTTACTTTGAAGTTGTTGCAAAACAGTCACAACACTGGAACCTACATGACAGACGAGCCCTGTGTTACAGAGAGGGGTTGTATTCCCACTAAAACATCTGTCTCTCAGTTTCTATAACACGGGGGAGGGGGAAGAAATGAATAAACCATGTACCTTCGACACTAGAGTTATAAACTGCAGCTTTATTTATTTACTATGAATTCCATAAGAGCAATTTTTGTTCTCATATTTTTGGTGGTATTTTTCAAGAGTAAATCTGTATTAATCAAAATACTGTAACACATGGGGTTGCTGCCATTGAAAATTGCCCAAGTGTGACCTGACCACAAAAAGCAGAACAAATGCCAATCTGCCTAATTACGGCACAATTCAGTCTGCACTCCAGAGTTCTGGAAGGTTCTCATGGTGAGCTGACACGTGAAGGCTTAATTTTGTGAGGATTACTCACCTCCACACCTCCTCAGAGTGACGACTGCCCTTCGTGTCGAGGAGACCAGGTACAACTGAACTGAATGGTAATCGAGAGAGTCACTCAACAGCAGCTGAAGTCACAGCAAGCACAAGGGAAGATGGTTGTTGTTCTTGGGGACTGATACCTAGGCAGAGGACAGAATGACAGAGTTCTGTCAGGGAGAATCCACATACGTTTACCTTCCCCTCTCAGAATATCAGGGATCCGGATGTTTGATGAATGTTCCACAATGTTCAGTTCCATTCACAACTCCTCAGATAACAGAGAATTCCCCACCTGCATTCAAATGACCCGAGCAATACTCAGGTTTGGGTTAATAACAGGTAAGTAACGCGAGGCAAAGAATCAGAGTCAGGTTGAATATCATTGGCTTAAGTCATGAAATTTGTTGTTCTGCAGCAGCAATATATTGCAATACCAACTGTAATAAAATCCATAAATTACAACAATAAATATATATAAAACATGAAATTATATTAGAAGAGATAGGAAAAGAGAAAAGAGGAAAAACTAGGTAGTATTCATGGATTTGTTGTCCATTCAGAAATCACATGGCGGAGCGGAAGGAACTGTTCCTGAAACATTGAGTGTGTGCCTCCAGGCTCCTGTACCTCCCTGATGATAGCAATGAGAAGAGAGCATATCCTGGGTGATGTGGGTCCTTAATGGTGAATGCCTCCTTTTTGAGGCATCGCCTTTTGGAGGTGTCCTCGATGTTGGGGAGGTTAGAGCCCATGATGGAGCTTGCTGACTTTGCAACTTCCTGCTGCTTTTTCCAATACTGTGCTGTGGCCCCCACCTCCCCCAATACCAGACAGTGATGCAACCAGTCAGAATGTTCTCCACTGTACTTTGGTAGAAATTTGTGAGTGCCTCTGACATACCAAATCTCCTCAAACTCCCAATGAAACATAGCTAATGTCATGCCTTCTTTGTAATTGTATCAATATGTTGGGTCCAAGATAAATCCTCAAAGATATTTATACCCATGAATTTGAAACTGCTCATCCTTTCCACTGCTGATCCCTCGATAAGGACTAGTGTGTGTTCTCTTGACTTCCCCTTCCGGAAGTACACAATCAATCTGTGGACTTACTGATGTTGATTGCGAGTTTAATTTTGTGAGGCCACTCAACCAGCTGATCTATCTCACTCCAACAAGATAAGGTTTCAGTTCTTACCTTCCATATTGATTGGATCACCACCGTGGTTTGATATTGGAGGTTCAGAGCCGTGGGAACATCACAACAGTGCTCAGGGAGAACTGCAATATTATCACCACTGTGGTTTGATATTGGAGGATCAGAGTTAAGGGATAGTCATAGTCATACTTTATTGATCCCGGGGGAAATTGGTTAAAGGTCACAACAAAGAGTGAACAATGCTCAGGAATTACTGCACCACAGGAAAGAGAGTGGAGAAGAACAAAACACACAAAATGCAAATGACCTCAGCAAGTCAGGCAGCATCCATATGGGGGGATAAACAGTTGAGACAATTCACACTGAGAACTTTCATCAAGACAATTTATTGCAGCAAAACAGAGGTTTTTTTTAGTCCAAATGGAGTTGAAATTCTGGTTTATAAAATGTCCAGACTCAGCAAATTCCGCCAGCTTCACCTGAAAAGATCAGCACTGCTGACCTCCCTGAAAGAGCAAGTCCCTCATTCTCTCCACACTCTGACTACACCGGTCACATCAGCCCCTCCCTAAGAGAGCAAGTCCCTCATTCTCTCCACACTCTGACTACACCGGTCACTTCAGCCTCCTCCTGAGAGAGCAAACCCCTCACTCTCTCCACACTCTGACTACACCGGTCACCTCAGCCCCTCCCTGAGAGAGCAAGTCCCTCACTCTCTCCACACTCTGACTACACTGCTGACCTCAGCACCTGCCCCCCCCCAAAGGAGCAAGTCCCTTACTCTCTTCACAATGTGACTAAAGATACTTTAATTCCATGTTGCCTTTACTAACAATGACATCATTGGTTCTCGTAGAATCTGATAGAAAATGGAAAGCTTCTACTCCAGGCAAACAGTTCACAAATCGACAGAGGGGCAGAGATACAGTGAGAGAAATATAAAGGGGCAGGTTTGTCAAAAATATTGGCCTTCAGGTCAAGCCACTCAAAGACTTGTGGTGATACTATTTTATGATTGTATGTGTGGGATCACAGCTAACTATATCCTGTGTGTGACTATGTTTTGCACCTTGGCCCCAGAGGAACAATGTTTCATTTGACTGTATACATGCATACGGTTGAATGACAGTAAACTGGAACTGATAGAATAAGAAAATGACACAATGTTCTGAATGAAATGCAGGAACAATCCTGTAGACTGAGATCTTTAAAAACGGTTTTGATGTGGAAAAAGTCATGATGCACACAAATCATTTAGGCATTGATATACGAGGGGTGATTGATAAGTTTGTGGCCTAAGGTAGAAGGAGTCAATTTTAGAAAACCTAGCACATTTATTTTTCAACACAGTCCCCTCCTACATGTACACACTTCGTCCAGCGGTCATGGAGCATACGGATCCCTTCTTTGTAGAAGTTGGTGTCTTGGACCTCCAGGTGGTCCACAGCAGGGGTGATTGATAAGTTTGTGGCCTCAGGTAGAAGGAGATGAGTTGTACAGCTCTCGTTACATGCACGTGCAGTTCAACTCTTTGAGTGATTATGTAGAAAGTTTGAAGTTCGAGGCGAGGTAAGTTACTTGTGCAGAATAGGAGTGGGAAATATGTCTGCGAGGCCAGTGTTCTGTACTGGGTGTGGGATGTAGGATGCCTAGGAGACTCCCAGCCTCCCAGGCAGCCACACCTGCAACAAGTGCATCGAGCTGCAGCTCCTTAGGGACCAGGTTAGGGAAATGGAGATGCAGCTCGATGACCTTCCTCTGGTCAGGGAGAGTGAGGAGGTGATAGATGGGAGCAAAGGCAAGTAGTCACACCGAGGCCTCGGGAGACAGATAAATGGGTAACTGTCAGGAGAGGGAAGGGCAAGAGTCAGATACTAGAGAGTACCCCTGTGGCTGTACCCCTTATCGGAGTCTGGCCCTGTGGCTCAGAAGGGTAGGGAAAGGAAGAGGATGGCAGCAGTGATAGGGGACTCTATAGAGGGGGTGAGACAGGCAATTCTGTGGACACAGGAAAGAAAACAAGGTTCAGGATGTTTCTGATCGCATCCACGATACTCTGAAGTGGGAAGGTGAACAGCAAGAGGTCGTGGCACATATTGGTACCAATGACATAGGTAGGAAAAGGGAGGAGGTACTGAAAACGTACTACAGGGAGTTAGGAAAGAAGCTGAGAAGCAGGACCACAAGGGTAGTAATCTCGGGATTACTGCCTGTGCCACGCAACAGAGAATATAGGAATAGAGTGAGGTGGGGGATAAATGCGTGGCTGAGAGATTGGAGCAGGGGGCAAGGATTCAGATTTCTGGATCATTGGGACCTCTTTTGGGGCAGTTGTGACCCGTACAATAAGGATGGGTTGCACTTGAATCCAAGGTGGACCAATATCCTGGATATCCTGGCAGGAAAGTTTGCTAAGGCAGTTGGGGAGAGTTTAAACTAGAATTGCTGGGGGATGGGAACCGAACTGAAGAGACAGAGGAGTTGACTCACAAATAGAGAAATCTTGTAGGCAGTGTGAGAGGGAGGATAGGCAGGTGATAGAGAAGGGACACACTCAGATCAATGGTTTGAGGTGTGTCTATTTTAATGCAAGGAGTATCATGGACAAAGCAGATGAGCTTAGAGGATCAATTCTCGGAGCTACAATGCTATAGCCATTACAGAGACTTGGATGGCTCAGGGACAGGAATGGCTACTTAGAGTGCCACACTTTAGATATTTCAGAAAGGATGGGGGGGCAAAAGAGGTGGGGGCACAGCACTGCTGATCAGAGATAGTGTCACGGCTGCAGACAAGGAAGAAGTCACGGAGGGATTGTCTACTGAGTCTCTGTGGGTGGAAGTTAGAAACAGGAAGAGGTCAATAACTCTAGTGGACTTTTTTAAAATAGACCACCCAATAGTAGGGACACCAAGGAGCAGATAGGGAGACAGATTCTGGAACGGTGCAATAATAACAGGGTTGTCATGATGAAAGATTATAATTTCCCCAATATTGATTGGCATCTCCCTCGAGCAAGGGGTTTAGATGGGGTGGAGATTGTTAGGTGTGTTCAGGAAGGTTTCCTGACACAATATGTAGATAAACCTACAAGAGGAGTGGCTGTACTTGATCTGGTTGTTGCACAGAGCAGCTGAGGAGAACCCAAGTGCAGGACACAGGCACAGAGACTGAGTTGGGGATGCTTGTGCAGACATGAATGTTGAACAGCAAACAAGAGGAATCTTGACACAGAGCTCTGATATGGAGTCTTGACACAGAGACGGGGTTTTCATGGAATATCTTGAAACTGGAGCTGAATTTAGAAATAACGGTTCTAAACAGTCAGGAAATGAAGTTATCACACAGGAATAGACCAACAAACTGGCAACCAGTGGTTGTGATGCCAGGGTTCTTACTGCAGTTCTTGATGGAGGCCAGGTGTGCTCTCATCAAGCGAATTAGCAGTAAATGGGAAATTAACGATTGGAATCAAGGCATAATCAAAGGAGATTAGGGGCAAAATAGGGCATTGACAATCAGGACCATGACACTGGTATTGGGAAATTAACCAGGTCAGCTGTCAGGGCTCTGAATGGGAGAGCATTTTGGAGATAATGATCACAATTCTATCTCCTTTACCATAGCATTGGAGAGGGAAAGGAGCAGACAAGTTAGGAAAATGTTTAATTGGAGTAAGGGAAATATGAAGAACTGGGCTAAGAAGTGGCAGATGGAGTTCAACTCAGATAAGTGTGAAGTGGTTCATTTTGGTAGGTCAAATATGATGGCAGAATATAGTATCAATGGTAAGACTCTTGGCAGTGTGGAGGATCAGAGGGCTCTTGGAGTCCAAGTCCACAGGACACTCAAAGCTGCTGCGCAGGTTGACTCTGTGGTTAAGAAAGCATACAGTGTATTAGCCTTCATCAACCGCAGGACTGAGTTCAAGAGCAGAGAGGTAATGTTACAGCTTTATAGGACCCAGGTCACACCCCACTTGGAGTACTGTGCTCATTTCTGGTCACCTCACTACAGGAAGGATGTGGAAACTATAGAAAGGACGCAGAGGAGATTTACAGGGATGTTGCCTGGATTGGGGAGCATGCCTTGTGAGAGTTGGGTGAGTGACCTGGGCCTTTTGTCCTTGGGGCGACGGAGGATGAGAGGTGACCTAATAGAAGTGTATAAATGATGAGAGGCATAGGTATTGATTGTGTGGATAGTCAGAGGCTTTTTCTTAGGGCTGAAATCGCTAACACGAGAGAGCAGTTTTAAGGTGCTTGGAAGTAGGTACAGAGGAAATATCACGGGTAAGTTTTTTTACGCAGAGAGTGGTGAGTGCGTGGAATGGGCTTCTGGTGATGGTGGTGGAGGCAGATACAATAGGGTCTTTAAGAGACTCTTGGATAGGTACATGGAGCTTAGAAAAATAGAGGGCTATGGGTAACCCTAGGTAATTTCTAAAGTAAGTACATGTTTGGCACAGCATTGTGGGCCGAAGGACTTGTATTGTGCTGTAGGTTTTCTATGTTTCTATGTTAAACCCCTTGGTCTAAGGAGATGCCAGTCAGTATAAGGAAAGTTAAAATGATGCATCACGACAACCCTATTATTATTGCACTGTTCCAGAATCTACCTCCATATCTGCTCCTTGATGTCTCTGTTACTATAGGGGGGTAGTAACCAAGTAGAGTTATTGCCTCCTTCCTGTTTCTGATTGCTACCCACAATGACTCAGTGGACAATCCCTCTATGATGTCCTCCTTTTCTGCAGCCTTGATACTATCCCTGATTAGCAATTCTACTCCCCCACCTCTTTTGCCACCCTCCCTGTCCTTTTTAAAACATCTAAAGCCTGGCACACTCAGCAGCCATTCCTGCTCCTGAGACATCCAAGTCTCTGTAATGGCCACAACGTCATAGTTCCACGTATTGATCCACACTCTGTTCATCCACCTTCTTTATGATACTCCTTGCATTAAAATAGACTAAGTGCACCTTTGCTCTAACATCTGCTTATCCTTCCTCACAAACTCCTACAAGCTGTCTCTAATCGTGTGCCAACTGCCCTGTCCTCTGCCTCTACACTTCTGTTCCCACCCTCCTGCGAATCTAGTTTAAACCCTCCCGGTAGTATTAACAAACTTCCCTTTCAGGATATTGGTTGCCTTCCAGTTCAGGTGCAACCTGGCTCACTTGTACAGGTCACTCCTTCCCCAGAAAAAGTGACCCAATGACCAAAGAACTTGAAACCCTGCCCCCGCACCATCTCCTCAGCCACTCATTCATTCATCTGCACTATCTTCCTGTTCTGACCTTCACTAGCTCGTGACACTGGGAGTAATCCAGAGATTACCAACTTGGAGGTCCTGCTCTTCAGTTTCCTTCCTAACTCCCTAAACTTACTGCGCAGGACCTCTATCCTTCTCCTGCCTATGTCATTGGTACCAACATGTACTACCACCTCCAGCTGCTCACCCTCCCTTTCATGATTATTCTGCAACCGCTCAGAGACATCCTGGATTCTAGCATCGGGGAGGCAACATACTATCTTGGCTTCTCTTTTGCTGTCGCAGATTCTCCTCTCTGTCCTCCTAATTATCAAGTTCCCTACGATTATTACTCCACCTGACTTCACCCTACCATTTTCAGGCTCAGATCTGACCACAGTCCTATTGGTCTGGCTACTGCTGCCTTGCCCAGATAGGTCATCCCCCTCAGCAGCATCCATAGGGGGACCCTGCACTGACTTTCTTCTCACTTTACCCCTCTCGGTGTTCACCCATCTACTCCATAAATCCTGCAGTCTGGGTGTAACCATCTGCTTAGAAGTCATATCTATCAATTGCTCTGCCTCCCAGATGATCCTAAGTTCATCCAACTCCAGCTCCAGCTCCTTAATGCTGTCTTTCATGAGCTGGAGTTGGCTGCACTTCCCGCAGGTGTAGTCATAAGGAAGACTATCAGGTTCTATGAATTCCCATTTCTACAGAAGGAGCATTCCACTGCCATATCTGCCATCCTGCCTACACTGTACAATAGGCAACCAAGACCAAGTCATTTAACCTGTTTTTTTGGCATCAACCTCTTCTCGTTGATGCCTCCTGAGTCCTACTCTCACCGCAGGCACTACGCCTGACAATGGCCACCCCAATTATCCCTTCAGTACTTTTATTTACTTCGCAGTGTTCTGTTCCCATGCTGATTGGTCTCTGGAATGTCCGAATGCCTATGAAGCTCTCATCTTATACAAGTTTGGCAGACCTGCGAGTAACCTCCTCGAAGTGTTCTGTTCCTGCAGCTGATTAGGCATCCAGAAAAATACCAAATGAAAATTAAACAAAACACATTTGGATTCAATTTCTCATCTTGCTTTTGTTCCAAGATATCTCAGGCCCCATGTCTCTTTCAGTTCCATTGCCATTTCTATTTCCTGGCTTCCATTTTCCCTTTTGAAGGACAGGGATTCTCTTTCTTAAACTTACTCACCATGATTTGTACATTGATCAAGGCATTCTATAATTCCTGGGTGGTCTCTTTCATGATGCTGGGAACTGGGGATCAGTAGGCAACTGAAATAATTTTTCTACCTGGGCAAGAAAAGAAGATTAAGAAAAATAAATAATGTCAAATCAGAGGAAAACCCAAAAAGAAACATTGAAGAGGCAATCACCCCTCAAGGTCTTTGAGTAGAGCCTTACCAAATGGGGTATCAATGTGTGATGAAGGATCAGTGGCCTGAAACATTCATTATTTCTCTCCACTGACTAGCTGAATATTTCAAGAGTTTGTTATTTTCTTTATCAAGACAGGCAGCATCTGTGGAAAAGAGTGAACAGTCGACATTTCAGGCTGAGATCCTTCTCCAGGACTGGATAGGAAGGGGGAAGAAGTAAGAATAAGAAGGTAGAGGGATGGGAGGAAGAAGTACAAGGTGGTAGGTAATAGGTGAAACCTGGAGAGGGGAGGGGTGAAGTAAAGAGCTGGGAAGTTGATTGGTGAAAGAGATAAAGGGCTGTAGAAGGGAGAATCTGATGGAAGAGGACAGAAGACCATGGAAGAAAGGGAAGGGGGAAGAACACCAAAGGGAGACGATGGATAGGTAAGAAGAGAAGGTGTGAAAGGGAAACAAGAAGTGGGAATGGTGAAGTGGGGTGGGGCATTTCCAGAAGTTCGAGAAATCGATGTTCATGCCATCAGGTTGGAGGCTACCAGATAGAATATAAGATGTTGCTCCTCTAACCTGAGTGTGGCCTCATCACGAACTGTAATGCTGGAATGGGAATAGGAAGTAGAATTGAAATGGGTGGCCACTGGGAAGTCCCATTTTTTGTGGCAGGTGGAGTGAAGGTGCTTGGCAAAGTGGTCTCCCTGTCTACTTTGGGTCTCACCAATATACAGGAGGCCACATTGGGAGCACTGGATACAGTAAATGATCACAACAGACTCACAAGTAAAATGTCACCTGGAAGGAATGTTTGGGGCTCTGAATGGTGGTGAGGGAAGAGAGTAGGGGCAGGTATGCACTTGTTCCACTCACAAGAATAAGTGAACAAGGGAGTCATAGAGCAAGCTATCCCTTCAGAAAGTAGAAAGTTGTGGGGAGGGAAGGATGTGCTTGGTGGTGGGAGAAAGTACAGTCGATGTTCTGGGCCAAATCCTTTCGGCCCAAAACGTCAACTGTCCTTTTTTCCATAGATGCTACCTGGTCTGCTGAGTTCCTCCAACATTTTGTGTGCATTGCTTGGTGGTGGAATCCTATTGGAGATGATGGAAGTTATGGAGAATTATGTGCTGGATGCGGAGGCTAGTGGGGTGGCAGATGAGGTCAAGAGGAACCCTATCCCTGGCATGGTGGTGGTGGGATACGGTGAGGGCAGATGTGCACAAGATGGAAGATATGTGGGTGAGGGCAGCGTTGATGGTGGAGGAAGTGAAACCCCCTCTTTGAAGAAGGAGACCATCTCAGTAGTTCTGAAATGAAAAGAGAGCAGATGCAGCAGAGACGGAGGAACTGAGAGAAGGAGATAGCTCTTTTACCAGTGACAGGGTGGGAAGTGGTATAGTCCAGATAGCTGAGAGAGTCAGACAATTTGTAAAAAAATATATCAGTAGATAGACTGTCTCCAGAGATGGAGACAGAGAGATCGAGAAAAGGAAGTTGTCAGAAATGGACCAAGTAAACTTGAGGGCAGGGTAGAAGTTGGAAGCAAAGTTGAGGAAATCAACAAGCTCAGCATGGGTGTAAGAAGCAGCACCAATGCAGTTGTCAATGTAGTGTAAGAAGAGTTGGGGGAGCAATGCTAGTGTAAGCTTAGAACATGGACTGCTCCACGTAACCGGCAAAAAAGGCAAGTATAGCTGGGACCCATGTGAATGCCCATAGCTACACCTTTGGTTTGAAGGAAGTGGGAGGAGCTGAAGGAGAAATCATTGAGGGTGAGGCCCAGTTCCACCAGATGGAGGAGTGTGGTGGCAGAGGGAACTGATTGTCTCTGTTACCGAACACAATGTAGGACTGCCTTGGGAATTCTATTTTTGGATTTTCTCAGAGCTTATTCCTGAAGCCTTTCCCATGAGTGTGTATAGCCGCAATGCAGCAGAGGTTTGAGATCAGAGCTTTCCTTCTCCTAGATGAGCTGCCAACGAAGGCTGACAAAACGAGTGTTTTTAACCTACCCAAAGTGAGTGTTTTTAACACACCTTTAACCCAGTAACCTTTGCCCATTCTCCCGCCAGTAGAAACAATTCTGCTGGGCTTAGTAGCTAAGCCACCAGTGAAGGCCAGGATCTGGACTTGGTTGTCAGAGGCTACTTGAGACTCACACCATTGGGAGCATTTAATATAAAATGGGAGCTTATCCCCACCATCTCTTCCGGCTATGACAACCTTAAGGAACTGAAGTAGTAATTATCTTACAGTATGGACCATATACAATAATGGTGACACTGCAGCAGAGATTCACCAGGAAAACAGGGCGGCTATGAGATTTATGAGAATGACCTGCAGATTCCATTTGAACTCATGAAGATCCAAAAGATTAATATCCATTAAGTTGTTGGAGTAGTTATTTTATGCCCTAACTATCACAATCCATAGAACTATAAACAAATAAACTTTCTAACATCTGGTCCTTTTTCTAATGTGATCCCTACTTTCCCTCCAGATCCAGTCTTCCCTCCATCCACAACCTGCAGATTTGATTGAAATACCACGCGGTTTGTACAAACATTGGGCCATCTACATCAAAGATGGAGACGTCATACACTTGACTTCAGGTAGAAGCCACTGAATTTTTTTCTCTCATTCAACATGTGTTGTATTGTAGACATCTCTGTTTACATTGGATTCTACCCAGACCAACATGACCAGCTGAGTTACTTATAAAAAAACACAGATGGAACTAGTTGGCCAGGCAGTATCTGTGGAGGGAAATAAACAGTCGATGTTTTGAGCTGAGACCTTTCATCAGGACTGGAAAAGAAGGTAGAAGAATTCAGAATAAGTTGCAGAGAGGAAGGAAGAAGTTGGTGGAGGAGGAGGGATGAAGTGAGAAGCTGGGAGGTGATAGGTAGAAAAGGTAAAGGGAGGAAGAAAATGGAATCTGATAGGAGAAGAGAGTGGACTACAGGAAAAAGGGAAGGAGGAGAACATCATGGGAAGAAGATAGGCAGGTAAGGAGAAGAGAAGAGGTAGGAGGGGTCTGTTATGTTTTGTAATTCATGTACATTTTATTCTTCCTTTAGTGAGGCATTCACTTATGATGTGGTAGCATCATGACGTGTGCTATTCACATACTTTTACATGTAACCCATAATGAATTATGTAAGCAAACAAAGAATGCTTAATTAAACTATAGATTTGCAAATTACTCAAATATTACTGAAATATTAAATACACAACACTCCTCACTGCTTAGCTATAAACTCCAGCTTGATATAAGAATGCATCTCAACTCAAATGTGCAACATTAATATCTAGTTTTTTATATATATATATATATAAAAATACACACACACTACGGTATACTATATAACTACTATATTAACATCCACCCTATAGTACATTTTAAATTGTCCCATTTTAGGCCTAAAGATTTAATCACTGTGGAGGAGTTATTACTCTTATGGGATAATGTCTTCCTTGACAAGGGCATTCACTCTGCTTGGCAGGTGAGACTTGTGGCTGTGAGACAATCTCAGGTCTGGGGCCTCCTCCATGATGGTTGTAGGAGTTGATTCTGGAACTAGAGGAAGTGGTTCTGACGGCTCTGGATCCCTTTCTTTTCCACCCACTGACTCTGCTTTCCATGTGTCATCTCCAGAATGTTGACTATTCATCAGCTGATCTAGGTTAGGCAACTCAATGGCAAAACACACAAAATGCTGGAAGAAATCAGCAGGTCAGGCAGCATCCTTATAAATGAATAAGCACGAATTTAGCCCTGATGAAGGCTCTCAGCCAAAACGTCGTCTGTTTATTCATTTCCATAGATACTGCCTGACTGCTGAGTTCCTCCAGCATTTGTGTTTTGCCTTGGATTTCCAGCATCTGCAGATTTTCTCATGTTTGTAGGCATACGTTAGTCTCATGAGACCATGGATTTGCACCTCGGAAGGTTTCCAGGGCGCAGGCCTGGGCAAGGTTGTGTGGAAGACCAGCAGTTGCCCATGCTGCAAGTCTCCCCTCTCCACGCCACCGATGTTGTCCAAAGGAAGGGCATTTGGACCCATACAGCTTGGCACCGGTGTCGTCGCAGAGCAAAGTGTGGTTAAGTGCCTTGCTCAGGGACACATACGCTGCCTCAGCCAAGGCTCAGACTAGCGACCTTCAGATCACTGGACAAACGCCTTAACCACTTGGCCACGCACCAACACTTATGTTTGTAGGTTAGGCAATTTACTATGCAACTCGTAATTAGTCAAAGCCCGCACCTTATTGTCTCTGCACAAGCATCAACGTAACTAGGCCAACAACTTGAAATATGAATTCTAATGTTCCCTCTGTACCAATACTCATTCAGACCACTTCAATTTATAATACTGAAATAGAGTATCTCCCATTAGCCAGATGACTGATGCTTTTTCTCCCAGCCCCTGACATGCCTTGCGATAGTTAGTCTCCAGTGTTCTTTCTGCTTTGCATTTGAAGCTCTTCATTCTTATAGTCTTCCATTATCATTTCAAATGTTGCACATCAATCTCGTTGGCTCAAGGTCACCTGACTGACCTGTGTGGGAGTCCCACTGGATGTTGTCCAAGCCAGCACCAAGGGAAACCAGAAAAGACTCCACATGGGAGGTCTACATGGCAATCCAAACTGGTTGCAATATACAGCACAAACTCCAGTTACCACATTTTACCCACGCCTGGATGAATTTGCCCTTGATGGAGGTTGGCTTCTGTGGGGATTAAGAGCTGGAGTACCATTCAAGCTGAGACCTAAAGTGTTGAAGGTGTTACATCTAGGAGTGGTCAAGTGAAACAATTGGTTTGAAACTTGTCTGCTGCGTGGGATAGGTCAATAGATTGAGAAGGACAAAAGAATCCAAAGTGTTTCTCCCATAAACATTCACAAAGAGCTTTATTGCTAAACTAGGCTTATTTTTAGAGTCGATCTGCACCTGCATTTTGGCAGGTGTGACAAAGCTGCCTAGGCACTCAGTGTTACTGCATGATATCATTGTCACTGGTAAGGATGACAAGGAATGTCTCTGAAATCTCAAGACAGTAGTAAAATGATTGGAAGATTATGGGCTCAGAGCACAATGTAAAAAGTCAATTATATATATATATTTGTGCATACACACATAAATACACACACACACACACCATAAGACATAGGAGCAGAGTTAGGCCATTCAGCCCATCGAGTTTGCTCCACCATTCCACCATGGCTAATCCCAGATCCCACTTCTCGCCATATCCTTCCATGCCCTGACCGATATATGCAAGGACTTGGCCTCCACTGCAGTCTGTGGCACAGCATTTCAGATTTACTACTCTCTGGCTAAAAAAAATTCTTCCTTACCTCTGTTCTAAAGTGCCATCCCTCAATTTTGAGGCTGTGCCCTCTAGTTCTGGATTCCACCCCCCCCCACCCCACCATAGGAAATATCCTCTCCACATTCACCCTATCTAGTCCTTTCAAGATTTGGTACGTTTCAATGAGATCCCCCCGCATTCTTCTAAATTCCAGTGAGTACAGGCCCAAAGCTTCCAAACACTCCTTATATATTAACTCCTTCGTTCCTGAAATCATCCTCATGAACATCCTCTGGACTCTCTCCAACGACAACTCATCCTTTCTGAGATATGGGGCCCAAAACTGTTGACAATACTCCAAGTTGGCCTGACTAGTGTCTTATAAAGCTTCAGCATTATCTCCTTGCTTTTATATTCTACTCCCCTTG
The DNA here is from genome assembly GCF_030028105.1 of Mobula birostris. Lineage (NCBI taxonomy): Eukaryota > Metazoa > Chordata > Chondrichthyes > Myliobatiformes > Myliobatidae > Mobula > Mobula birostris. Next base: position 5,152,307 of record NC_092397.1, read on the forward strand.
AAATAGATCCCAACATTGCATTTGCCTTCTTTATCACAGACTCAACCTGTATATTAGCTTTCTGGGAGTCTTTCACAAGGTCTTCTGTCCTTCTGCACTTCTGATGTTTGAATCTTCTCCCCCATTTAGATAATAGTCTGCACTAATTTTCTTTTTCCCAAAATGTATTACAGTATCATACATTTCCCAGCACTGTATTCCACCTGCCACTTTTTTGCCCATTCTTCCACTTGTTTAAGTCTTGCTGCAATCGCAATGCTTCCTCAGCACCACCTACCTCTCCACCTATCTTTGTATCATCCCCAAATTTTGCCACAAAGCGATTAGTATTATTATCCAAATCATTGACAAACAATGTGAAAAGTAGCGATCCCAATACTGACTCCTGAGGAACACCACTAGTCAGCGGTAGCCAACCAGAGAAGGCCCCTTTTATTCCCATTCGCTGCCTCCTGCCTGTCAGCGCCAGTATCTCTCCTGTAACACCATAGGATTTTATCTTGTTAAGCAGCCTCATGTAAGGCACCTTACCAAATGCTTTCTGAAAATCCAAGTAAATAATATTCACTCTGTCTCCTTTGTCCACTCTGCTTGTTACTTCCTCAAAGAACTCTAACAGGTTTGTCAGGTAAGACTTCGCTTTTTACAGAAACCATGCTGACTTTGACTTAGTATCTCCAAGTACCTCGACACCTCATTTTCCAGTGGTCTAATATCAATTCTCACCTCTCTTTTACTCTTTATATAATTGAAAAACTTTTGGTATCCTGCTTTATAATATTGGCTGGTCTGCCCTCATATTTCATCATTTCCCTTCTTATGGCTTTTTTAGTTGCCTTTTGTTGGATTTTAAAATCTTCCCAATCATCCAACTTCCCACTCACTTTTGCTACTTTATATGCCTTTTCCTTGGCTTTTATGCAGTCCTTAAATTCCCTTGTCAGCCATGGTTGCCTACCCCTGCCATTTGAGAACTTCATTCTCTCTTCACCTGTGAACTACTCCCAGGAACTTCAGCCATCTCTGCTCTGTCGTTACCCCACCAGTATCCTCCTCCTATCCACCTAGGCAAGCTCCTCCCTCATGTCTCTGTAATTCCCTTTATTCCATTGCGATGCTGACACATGTGACTTATACACTATGAATTCAATCATATTATGATCATTGCCTCCAAAGGGTTGCTTTACGTTAAGCTCCCTAATAAGATCTGGGTTATTACACAACACCCAGTCTAAGATAGCCTTTTCCCCAGTAGGCTCAAGCACAAGCGGCTCTAAAAAGCCATCTCGTATACATTCAACAAATTCCCTCTCTTGTGATCTGACACCAACATGATTTTCCCGATCCCCTTGCATATTGAAGTCTCCCGTTACAATTGTGACATTACCCTTATTACATGCCTTGTTTTCCAGCTCCCTTTGCAATCTCAACCCCACATCTTGGCTACTATTTGGAGCCCTATATATGATTCCCATAATTGTTTTTACCCTTGCAGTTTCTTAACTCCACCCACAAAGATTCAACATTCTCTGACCCTAAAGATGTAATTCCATCTCTCACCAATAGAGCTACACCACCTGTACCTTCCTGCCTGTCCTTTCGATATAAGGTATCTCCTTCGATGTTAAGCTCCTAACTATGACCTTCTTTCAGCCACAACTTGGTGATGCCCACAAAGTCATACCAACCAATCTCTAATTGCGCCAGAAGTTCGTCCACCTTATTCCAAATGCTAGGTGCACTTAAATATAGCACCTTCAGTCTTGCATTCTTCACCCTTTTGAATTCTGCCTCTGTGGTACTGACCAAAAATCCTTGGTTGGTTGGACGGATGGATGGATATATGTGGACAGTACTTTACTTGTCAAAGTGGAGCAGACAGTGAGTTTGTAAATTTGATGGGAGCAAAGGATGTTGAGAATGGGGACGGTGGAGCACACTGGGAGGGATGTGGGACAGGTGGCAGAGAAGGAGTGCCGGGGCAGGGGGTGGCGCAGGTGCAGACACACCCAGCCCTGATACACCAGGCAAGGTCATTTGATTCCAAACAATATTTTATTGTTCATTACAGAATGTCTCACGGGTGTTTCCCACTCTCTTCCTTCTCCCTTCCCCTTTTCCCAACCTTGATTCTCCTCTCTCAATAGCCACCCATTTTAATTCTACTTTGCGTTCCCATTCCAACATGTCAATCCATGGCCTCCTTTACTGTCACAATCAGGCTACACTCAGGATGGAGGAGCAACACATTATATTCCATCTGTATAGCCTCCAGCCTGATGGCAAGAACATTGATTTCTCTAACTTCCAGTAATTTACCCCCCCCATCATTCCCTTCTCCTTCTCTCATCTCATCTCCTTACCTGCCCATCACCATCCCTTTTCTTTCTTCCACTGCCTTCTGTCCTCTCCTATTAGATTCCCCTTCCCCAGCTCTGTATCTCTTTCACCAATCAACTTCCCAGCTCTTTACTTCACCCGTCCCCCCTCCCGGTTTCACCTATCACCTTGTGATTCTTCTTACCCTCCCCCTACGTTCTAACACTGACTTCTCATCATTTTTTCTCCAGGCTTGATGGCGGGTCTCAGCCCGAAACGTTGACTACACTCTTTTCCATAGATGCTGCTTAGCCTGCTGAGTTCCTCCAGCAGTTTGTTTGTGTTCCCCTCTCCCTGCTCCCTTCTCACTCTCAGTCCACAATACAGACCCATATCAGAATCAGGTTTATCTTCCCTCACATATGTCATGACATTTGTTTTTATCCAGCAGCGGTACAATGCAGTACATAAAATTATTACAGTACTGTTCAAAAAGTTTTAAGCACCCTAGCTGTATATATATGGCTAAAAGTTCACAGCACTGTATATGTGTACAAGTTGAGTTACAAAACATAACACCTGCTCTTCATATCTGATGCCACTTGGAGCGGGTAGAACCTCTGACTGTAGCAGTGAGGTTGAAGTACACCTTGAACACTCCAGCCCAGGTCAGCCCAGACTTCCAGTATCCTGACAAGTACACCATCGTGGCCTGGTCAGACATTGGTCAGACCGCACTAGGAATATAGTGAGCAGTTTTAAGAGAGGATGGGGTGGAATTAGAGAAGGTCCAGAGGATGATGAGAAAGATCCAGGGAATGAAAGATTTAATGCATAAGGAGCATTGATGGCTGGATTCATGGCTGCATTTCCCACTTGCAAACTGCCCCAAACAATTCAAAAGGCTCTTTGCCTTAACTGGGAAGGGCCTATACATGATGAAACAAGGAATTATGTGGAGGTCAGTATTCTACCTGTTTGGCAGTGAGAAACGCAGCTCTAGGGTGAGCCTTGGGAAAGAGGGATTCGACTAGACAACCTTGATTATTGCATGGAATTGGAATGCAAACCAAGGCACAATCATCAAATACACACAAGACAATGCAGAGATTTGTGTGGCTGAGAGAACTCCTTCTGAACTGAGGGGATGTCAGGGTTATAATGAGAACATTTATTTCTGAATCATAGAAACATAGAAAATCCACAGCACCATACAGGCCCTTTGGCCCACAAAGCTGTGCCAAACACGTCCTTACCTTAGAACTACCTAGGCTTACCCATAGCCCTCTATTTTTCTGAGCTCCATGTACCAAGGCACTCTGCAGATCCTGGACTAACCCTTCTTCAGTTCCATTCTTTAAAGACACACCACAGAACAGGAACTTCTGGCCAAAAGAGCCATGCCACCCCACAATCCACCTATTTAACCCTAGCCTAATTGCAGGACAAGTTACAATGACCAATTAACCTACTAACCAGTCTAGGTTTGGACTGTGGTAGGTAACTGGAGCAACCTGGAGGAAGACCACGTGTTCACATGGAGAACCTGATGGAAAGCAGAATTGTACTTTGAATTCCAATGTCCTGAGCTGTAACAGCATAGTGCCAACAGCTACGTTACCGTGGCAACCCCATTCTCCAAGTCACAGGGCAGATTCCACCATGAGATGTTGGTAATTGTGCAGATTTTCTAATTATAAATGTCTTTTCACAGGCTGGTTTTTCTTCTGCCGTCACGAAGAAAGTCAACCGTGCCACTAATGGAGCAAATGCCACTGGCTTCTGTGATAAAAGAGGGTTACAAAGAGTACCCATAGATTAAGATGTTAACTGTCCTGTGCTGGCACCAGTGGGATCAACAGTTGATCTGCCACCTGTCTTCAGGAGAAAGAGACAGAAGGAAGACAATGGAGCAGCATTTGGAAATGTTAATGAAGAGACGGGAGAGTTTAACGGAAGGAGACACGGTCTGAGAGCTGTCAAGATCGGCTCCTTTTTGAACCCTGAACTGTTTGAAGTGTGATGGACAGGCAATACCCCAGCAGGGGGATAAAAAGGGACAGGTTCGCTAAGGCAGGACACACACGACACCACGAGGTAACGAGACCCTGGAAGCCGTGCGCCTCCCACAAGTCGGTGGGAGTTTTGGAGGGCTGGTCGCGGGACCAAGCCATAGACACACAGGGTGGAAAGGTACGATCGGCGGGAACCTGGTGTGTGTCCGCCCTTGCCTGGGTGCCAGGTTCACTGCAGAGGAACGATCGTATCTGAAATGGAGGGGTCACAGCCGGTGACCTCAGAAGACATTACAAAGGGCTCACCCGAAAGCTGACTGCGAGGAATATCGAAGGTCTGTTTGGAAGCTGGTTTGAATATTCATTCGCTTTCGCCCTCTCTCTCCTTCCCCCCCCCCACCCCCATCCACCAGCATGACGGTGATTACTGTGAACTGAACTGAACTCAATTGAACTGAACTTTGAGTCACTTTGAAACTGGTCATTTACTCCTAGATGACGATAGAGCTTGATTGATCCTATTATCCTAGTTCTGTGTACATGTGTGTTTATCATTGCTGAACTGTTGCATTTATTATCCTTTTGATTAGAGTACTGTGTTGCTTATTTCTTTAATAAAACTTTCTTAGTTCCAGTAATCCAGACTCCAACTGTGTGATCCATTTCTGTTGGTTTGGCAACCCAGTTACGGGGTACGTAACACTTCACTGTTATCAAAGTTGTCATTTACACCATTGTTGCTGCGCTGGGGATTGTGATGCTCTTACCTGCTGCAGACATTCTAGATGTCTGTCTTTTACCTTTCATTTAGATGCTGTTCTTAAAATGACATTTCTGTTTTTGTTTAGTACCCAGGTCACTGTTGAAAGTAATACTGTGTATAGAGTCTTGGACGTACACTCAGTGTTTACTATATTATGTCACCCTGTAGACAAGCTTGCACGTTATAAGTTCAAAGTAAAATTTATTATCAGAGTACATACATATAGCCACATACACAACCCTGAGATTATTTTTCCTGAAAACACAATCAGCGAATCTACAGTAGAGTAACTATAATAGGATCAATGAAAGGTCAACCAGAGTGCAGAAGACAACAAACTGTGCAAATGCAAATACAACTAAATAGCAATAAATAACGAGAACATGAAATAACAAGAAAAAGAGTCCTTAATGTGAGATCATTGGTTGTGGGAACACCAGAAATAGAATGAGTGTAGTTAACCTCTTTTGTTCAAGAGCCTGATGGTTGAGGGGTAGTAACTGTTCTTGAACCTGGTGGTGCAAGTCCTGAGGCTCCTGGACCTTCAACCTGATGGCAGCAGTGAGAAAAGAGCATGGCCTGGGTGATGGGGATCTCTGATGATGGATGCTGCTTTCCTACCACAGCATCTCATATAGATGTGCTCCATGGTTGAGAGGGCTTTACCCATGATGTACTGGGATGAATTCACTACCTTCTGTAGGATTTTCTTTTTCTTTTTCAACATTGTTATTAATTACTTGCATAGACAAATACAAAATGCATTATGGTATTATGGAAACCGAAACAAGATTGAATTTCCCCTAACTATGTATTGTAAATTAACCATAATATTGAAAATGTATATTTTATTCTAATCTAAAGCAAAATCAAAACCCCATAACAAAATAGGAAAACAAGAGAGAAAAAACAGGAAAAAAAAGCTGTTTGGTTAAAAGAAAAAAAATCTCTGATATATAGTCGTAAATTCAAACATATAATAGCCATCATCATTGCTGACCAAATTGAAAATTGTGAAAGTAGTTCCAAAAAAGGTCCCCATAATGTGAAAAAATCTTGTCTAGGTATAGAAATAGAACACCTAATCTTCTCTATTTAAACATGACATAACATCAATCAACCAATGGGCATGAGTAGGCGGAGCGGCATCTTTCCATTTAAACAACAAAACTCTTCTGGCTAAAAGGGAAATAAAAGCCAAAATATGCAAATCATTTGGCTTAAGAATAAAATCATTTCCTCCAACAATCAGTCAAGGGTTGGGTTTAAAGTTTACTTTAAAAAGCTCCGAGAAAGTTTGAAATACTTCTTTCCAAAATTTATCAAGCCGCGGACAGGACCAAAACGTATGAATTAGAGAGGCCTCTTCGACATTACACCTATTACAGTATGGAGAAAAATCTGAGTAAAAACGACAGAGCTTATCTTTAGTCATGTAGGCTCTATGAACCACTTTAAATTGTAAAAGAGAGTGAAGCGCACATAACGAAGAGGTGTGAACAAGTTTTAAAATTTCATTCCAAATATCCTCATCAATTAAAATCTATAGGTCATGTTCCCAGAGGTTTTTAATTTTGTCTAACGGAATGTTTCTCAATGCCAACAACATATTATAAATATTAGAAATGGATCCATTATGAAAAGGTTTCAAAGTAAAAATTGTATCAATTCAATTCTCATCTGGACATTTAGGAAATGTGTAAAGTTGAGAACGCAAGAAGTCTCTAATTTGTAAATATCTAAAAAAAATGAGCTTTACAAAGATTATACTTAATAGATAGTTGATCAAATGAGGAAAGACTACCTCCAACATTTAATACCTAGTCTATTCCACTCTTTAAAAACTACATCAGTCAAAGAAGGTTTAAAAAAAATTAGAAAAAATGGGACTAGAGAGTGAAAATCCAAATAACCCAAAGAATGTTCTAAATTGTAACCAAATCCTCAAAGAATGTTTAACTACAAAATTCAGTTAAATTACTTAAGGATAGAGGAATTGAACAACCAAGAAGAGAAATAATAGAAAATTTATTAACAGTATTGACTTCTGAAGAAACCCAGACCGAACAGTCTTCACGATTAATGTAATATATCCAAAACGTAAGGTAGCGTATGTTGACTGCCCAGTAGTAAAACCTAAAATTGGGTAAGGCTAATCCCCCATTTTTTTTAGCTTTCTGAAGATGAACTTTGTTTAATCGGGGGGTTTTATTCTTCCATAAGTAAGAAGATATAATCGAATTTAAAGAGTTGAAAAAGGATTTAGGAATAAAGACAGGTAGGGCTTGAAATAAGTATAAAAATTTAGGCAAAATATTCATTTTATTAGAATTACATCCGATCAGCGATAAAGAAAGGGGAGACCAACTTGAAAGTACCTTCTTAACATATTCCAAAAGAGTGATAGTTTTCTTTAAAAAGAAATGCATAATTCTTAGTAATCGTTATACCCAAATACGTAAATTGATTTCTTACAATTTTAAAAGGGAGGTCAGAGTTAACTAATACCAAATTATTCAAAGGAAAAAGTTCACTCTTATGAAGATTAAGTTTTCTGTCCAAGGGCAGTGACGTACCCATACCAGGCCATGATGCAGCCAGTCAATACACTTTCCACTACCTATCTGTATAAGTTTTATCAAGGTTTTAGATGACATGCCAAATCTTTGCAGTCTCCACACAAGTGAACGAGTAGTCTTTGGGGTACTGCAAGTCTGTGTCTTTGCTGTACGCTTGAGTGCTCAGTGGTGGGAGCCAATTCTTTTTTTTGCTGGTGGTGGGGGGAGGGGGGTTGTTGCTTTGCTACTGATTCCACGCGGGAGGGAGAGGAGCTGGGAGGGACTTCGGGGTTCTAACATTTAACTGTCATTCATTCTTTGGGGGCACTCCTCTGTTTCTGCAAAGAAAAAGCATTTCAGGATGTATATTGTAAACATTTCTCTGACATTAAATGTACTGTTGAAGCCAAAGGAAGTAGAGATGCTGTCATGCTTTCTTTGCAATTACAGTTATATAATAGATCTAGGACAGCTTCTCTGAGATAGTGACACCCAGGAATTTGAAGTTACTGACCCTCTCCATTTCTGATCCAACGATGAGGATTGGCTCATGGATTTCTGGCTTCCACCTCCACAAGTCTACAATCAGTTCCTTGGTCTTGCTGACATTGAGTGAGAAGTTGTTGTTATGATACCACTCAGCCAAATTTTAGCCACTCGACCAAAACAATGCTGTTCAGAAGAGCACCCCTGAATACATATGTCAAACCTTGAAGTGGGTGGGTTACAGCAGCAGAAGACCACATACACTCAGTGCCCTTTTATTGGGTACAGGAGGTATTCACTGTCAAGGACCAAAATGCTCAATTCTAACCTCAGCTATAATGTGTAGCCGAAAAGGTCACTGTCCAAGATTCTAGAAGAAGGCAGCGGGGACTTGGGAGTGTTCTTGTAGGATTCCCTAAAGGTTCACTTGCAGGTTGAGTTGCAGGCAAGGAAGGCTAATGAAATGTTAGCATTCATTTCAAGGACTACAATATAAGGACAAGGATGCAATGCTGAGTCTTTATAAGGCATTGGTCAGACCACAATTGGAGTATTGTGAGCAGTTTTGGCAGAGAAGGTTCATGAGAATTATCCCAAGAATGAAAGAGTAAATGTATGAGGAGCATTTGATGGCTATAGGCCTGTACTTACTGGAGGTTAGAAGAATGAGGGAGTATCTCATTGAAGCCTAACTAAATATTGAAAGACCTAAATATAGTGTTTGTGGAGAGGTTGTCTCCTATAGTGGGAGAGTCTATGACCAGAGGATACACACTCAGAAGACAAGTACATCCCTTTAAAGCGGAGAATAAAGAGGAATTTCTTCAGCCGAAGTGTGGTGAACCTGTGGAATACACTACCACAGACAGCTGTGGAGGCCAAGTCACTGGGTATATTTAAAATGAAGGTTGATAGATTCTTCATCATTAAGAGCGTCAAAGGTTACAGACAGAAGGCAGGAGAATGGGATTGAGAAGGAAAATAAGTCAGCCATGATGGAAAGGCAGAACAGACTCAATGGGCCAAATGTCCTAATTCTGCTCCTAGGTCTTATGGTCTTAGCTTTATTCATCACTTGTACATCTGAATATATAGTGAAATGCGCTGTTTTGTGTCAACAAACAACACAGTCTGTGGGGGCAGCCTGCAAGAGTTGCTGAAACAGCATACACACTAACCCTAACCCGTCTGTCTTTGGAATGTGGGGGGAAACTGTATCACCTGAAGAAAACCAACGCAGTCAAGGTGAAAATGTACAAACTCCTTACAGAGAGAGGCAAGAATTGAACCCTGATCGTGATCATTGGCTCTGTATAGCGTTGTGTTAGCCACTATGTTATTGTACTGAGATCCAAAATGCTTCTGAATAACTCAATACTTACAAAGAGTGTTCAAACTTTCAAACAGTTACTATTTGCCCATCCACTTGACATAGAATACTACTCTCGTTGACCTGATTCTGATTAAAATCAAAGATACATTAGCAGTTGCAAAACATTGCAGAGTGATGTTAATGAAAGGTCTCGTCCAAAAATGCTGAGACTTTATTCCCTCCTTAAATGCTGCGTGACCTGCAGATATTTTGAAGAATTTTTTGTGTGTAGCTCTGGATTTCCAGCACCTACAGAATCACTTGTGTTTAAGCATATAGATGATAGCACCATTCCATTGATAAAATAATCCACCTAATAGCTGGAATTATCTTTTTGATCAGGAGAAAGACCCTTCTCTGTAGCTATTACACTTATATTCTGCACTCTGTTATTGATTAACCTTGTACTTTCTCAATGCAGTGTAATGATGTGACCGGTATGCAAGACAAGCTTTTCACTGAATCTCAGTATATTCAACAATAGACTAATTCTGATTCACAGCTCAAGATGGTGCTTATCGATAACTAAACCCTTCTGTAAAGAGAGTAAACTAGGTACACCTGTGCACATACTCGTTAGTGCAGATATCTAAACAGCCAATCACGTGGCAGTATCTCAATGCATAAAGCATGCAGACATGATCAAGAGGTTCAGTTGTTGTTCAGACCAAACATTAGAATGGGGAAGAAATGTGACTTTGCGTGAGGAATGATTGTTGGTGCCACAAGGGGCAATTTGTGTATCTCAGAAACTGCTGATCTCCTTAGATATTCATGCACAACATACTCTATTTACAGAGAACGGTGCGAAAAACAAAAAATATCCAGTGAGCAGCAGCTCTGTGGGTGAAAACGCCTTGTTAATAAGAGAAAAATCCCACAGCTTCTACAAAGCAAGCTGGGGAAAAGGTTGATCAACTCAAGAACCATAAGACCATAAGATATAGTAGCAGAAGTAGGCCATTCAGCCCATCGAGTTTCCTCCACCATTCAATCATGGCTGATCCAATTCTTCCAGTCATCCCCACTACCCTGCCTTCTCCTCATACCCTTTGATGCCTTGGCTAATCAAGAACCTATCTATCTCTGCCTTAAATGCACCCAATGACTTGGTCTCCACAACCACTCTTTGCAACAAATTCCACAGATTTACCACCATCTGACATAAGTAACTTCTCCACATCTCTGTTCTCAATGGACGTCCTTCAATCCTGAAGTCATGCCTTCTTGTCCTAGACTCCCCTACCAAGGGAAATAACTTTGCCATATCTAATCTGTTCAGGCCTTTTAACATTTGGAATGCTTCTATGAGATCCCCCCATCATTCTCCTGAACTCCAGGGAATACAGCCCAAGAGCTGCCAGACGTTCCTCATACGGTAACCCTTCCATTCCTGGAATCATTCTCATGAATCTTCTCTGAACCCTCTCCAATGTCAGTATATCCTTTCTTAAATAAGGAGTCAAAAACTGCAGACAATACTCTAAGTGTGGTCTCACAAATGTCTTATAGAGCCTCAACATCACATCTCTGCTCTTATATTCTATATCTCTAGAAATGAATGTCAACATTGCATTCGCCTTCTTCACCACCGACTCTACCTGGAGGTTAACCTTTAGGGTATCCTGCACAAGGACTCCCAAGTATCCTTTGCATCTCTGCATTTTGAATTCTCTCCCCATCTAAATAATAGTCTGCCTGTCTATTTCTTCCACCAAAGTGCATGACCATACACTTTCCAACATTGTATTTCATTTGCCACTTCCTTGTCCAGTCCCCTAAACTACCTAAGCCTCTGTAGGCTCTCTGTTTCCTCAACACTACCTGCTCCTCCACCTACCTTTGTATCATCAGCAAATTTAGCCACAAATCCATTAATCCCATAGTCCAAATCATTGACATACATTGTAAAAAGTATTGGTCCCAATACCGACCCCTGTGGAACTCCACTGGTAACCGGCAGCCAGCCAGAATAAGATCCCTTTATTCCCACTCCCTGTTTTCTGCTGATCAGCCATGCTAATAACTCCCCTGTAATTCCATGGGCTCTTATCTTGCTAAGCAGCCTCATGTGCGGCATCTTGTCAAATGCCTTCTGAAAATCCAAGTACGCCACATCTACTGCATTTCTTTTGTCTACTCTGCTTGTAATTCCCTCAAAAAATTGCAATAGGTTAGTCAGGCAGGATGTTCCTTTCAGGAAACCATGCTGGCTTTGGCCTATCTTGTCATGTGCCTCCAGGTAGTCCATAATCTCATCCCTAACAATTGATTCCAACAACTTCCCAACCATTGATGACAGGCTGAAAAGTCTATAGTTTCCTTTCTGCTGCCTTCCACCCTTCTTAAATAGCGGAGTAACATTTGCAATTTTCCAGTCATCTGGTACAATGCCAAGAACCTATCGATTATTGAAAGATCATTGTTAATGCCTCCGCAATCTCTCCAGCTACTTCCTTCAGAACCCGAGAGTGCATTCCATCAGGTCCAGGAGATTTGTCCACCCTCAGAAGATTAAGCTTCCTGAGCATCTTCTCAGTCATAATTTTCACTGCACATACTTCACTTCCCTGACACTCTTGAATGCTCAGTATACTGTAGATGTCTTCCACTATGAAGACTGATGCAAAATACGAATTCAGTTCCTCTGCCATCTCTGCATTTCTCATTACAGTTGTCTCCAGCATCATTTTCTATTGGTCCTATATCTACCCTCAACTCTCTTTTACCCTTTATATACTTAAAAAAGCTTTTAGTATATTCTTTGATATTAGTCGCCAGCTTCATTTCATAATTCATCTTTTCCTTCCTAATGACCTTCTTAGTTTCCTCCTGCAAGTTTTTAAAAGCTCCCGAAACCCCTATCTTCCCACCAGCTCTGGCTTCCTTGTATGCCTTCTCTTTCACTTTTACTTTGGCTCTGACTTCACTTGTCAGCCACTGTAGTGTCCTTCTTCCATTCGAAAATTTCTTCTTATTTGGAATATACCTGTTTTGCACTTCCATCATTTTTCGCAGAAACTCCAGCCATTGCTGCTCTGCTGTCCTTCTTGCTAGTGTCCCTTTCCAGTCAACTTTGGCCAGTTCCCCTCTCATGCCATTGTAATTTCCTTTATTCGACTGAAATACCGACACATTAGAATTTAGTTTCTCCTTCTCAAATTTCAAAGTGAACTCAATCATATTGTGATCACTGTTCCCGAAGGGTTCCTTAACCTTAAGCTCTCTTATCACCTCTGGATCATTGCACAACACCTAATCCAGCACAGCCAATCCCCTAGTGGGCTCAACAACAAGCTGTTCTAAAAAGTCATTTCGTAGACATTCTACAAAATCTCTCTCTTGACGTCCAGTACTGGCCTGGTTTTCCCAAACATGAGGAAATCTGCAGATGCTGGAATTTCAAGCAACACACATAAAAGTTGCTGGTGAACGCAGCAGGCCGGGCAGCATCTCTAGGAAGAGGTACAGTTGACGTTTCGGGCCGAGATCCTTCATCAGGAATAACTGAAAGAAGAGCTAGTTAGAGATTTGAAAGTGGGAGGGGGAGGGGGAGATCCAAAATGATAGGAGAAGACAGGAGGGTGAGGGATGGAGCCAAGAGCGGGACAGGTGATTGGCAAAAGGGATATGAGAGGATCATGGGACAGGAGGCCTAGGGAGAAAGAAAAGAGGGAAGGGGGGAAACCCAGAGGATGGGCAAGGGGTATAGTCAGAAGGACAGAGGGAGAAAAAGGAGAGAGAGAAAAAGAATGTGTGTATATAAATAACGGATGGGGTACAAGGGGGAGGTGGGGCATCAGCGGAAGTTTGAGAAGTCAATGTTTATGCCATCAGGTTGGAGGCTACCCAGACGGAATATAAGGTGTTGTTCCTCCAACCTGAGTGTGGCCTCATCTTTACAGTAGACAATGCCGTGGATAGACATATCAGAATGGGAATGGGACGTGGAATTAAAATGTGTGGCCACTGGAAGACCCTGCTTTCTCTGGCGGACAGAACGTAGGTGTTCAGCGAAACGATCTCCCAGTCAGCGTTGGGTCTCGCCAATATATAGAAGGCCACATCGGGAGCACCGGATGCAGTATATCACCCCAGCCGACTCACAGGTGAAATGTCGCCTCACCTGGAAGGACTGTCTGGGGCCCTGAATGGTAGTGAGGGAGGAAGTGTAAGGGCATGTGTAGCACTTGTTCTGCTTACAAGGATAAGTGCCAGGAGGGAGATCAGTGGGGAGGGATGGGGGGGACGAATGGACAAGGGAGTCGCGTAGGGAGTAATCCCTGTGGAAAGTGGGGGGGGGAGGGAAAGATGTGCTTAGTGGTGGGATCCCGTTGGAGGTGGCAGAAGTTACAGAGAATTATATGTTGGACCTGGAGGCTGGTGGGGTGGTAGGTGAGGGAAAGGGGAACCCTATTCCTAGTGGGGTGGCAGGAGGATGGGGTGAGAGCAGATGTGTGTGAAATGGGGGGGATGCGTTTGAGAGCAGAGTTGATGGTGGAGGAAGGGACATCTCCTTCGTCCTGGAATGAAAAGCCTCATCCTGAGAGCAGATGTGGTGGAGACGGAGGAATTGCGAGAAGGGGATGGCATTTTTGCAAGAGACAGGGTGAGAAGAGGAATAGTCCAGATAGCTATGAGAGTCAGTAGGCTTATAGTAGACATCAGTAGATAAGCTGTCTCCAGAGATAGAGACAGAAAGATCTAGAAAGGGGAGGGAGGTGTCGGAAATGGACCAGGTAAACTTGAGGGCAGGGTGAAAATTGTACAGCTGTTGGCTCCATCCCTCCCCCTCCTGTCTTCTCCTATCGTTTCGGATCTCCCCCTCACCCTCCCATTTTCAAATCTCTTACTAGCTCTTCTTTCAGTTAGTCCTGACAAAGGGTCTCGGCCTGAAACGTCGTCTGTACCTCTTCCTAGAGATGCTGCCTGGCCCGCTGCGTTCACCAGCAACTTTTATGTGTGTTGCTGGTTTTCCCAATCCATTTTCATGTTAAGATTCCCAACGATTATCATGACATTGCCCTTCTGACATGCCTTTTCATCTCCTGCTGTAATTTGTAATCTACATCCTGGCTGCTGTTTGGAGGCCTGTACACAACTGCCAATGGGGTCCTTTTACCCTTGCCTATTCTTAACTCAACCCAGAGAGACTCAACACTTTCTGATCTTATGTCGTCCCTTTCTAATGATTTAATATTATTTCTTATACATAGGGCCACACCACCCCTTCTGCCTACTAACCTATCTTTCCAATACACCGTATTTCCTTGGACATTCAGCTCCCAATGAATGACAGACATCATTTAGCCAAGTTTCAGAGATGGCCACAACATCATTCTTGCCCATCTATAGCTGTATTTCAAGATCATCCATTTTATTTCTTACGCTGCGTGCATTCAAATATAACACTTTCAGTCCAGTATTTGTTGCTTTCTGTTTTAACTGCAACATGCCTCTATTGCCCTGTAACTCATCCCACTGGCTGTGATTATGCCTCATCTCCTGATTGTCCTTTCTATCATCTCTGTTGCATGCTATCTTTGATTTGTTTCTGTTTTCCCCTTCCTCAGCCCTATCACTCTGGTTCCCATCCCCCTGCTAAATTAGTTTAAACCCTCCCTAACAGCTCTATTAAACCTGCCTGCTAGGATATTGGACCCCTTTGGGTTCAGGTGTAACCCATCCTTTTTGTACAGATCGTATCTCCCCCAGAAGAGGCCCCAATGATCCAGTAACCAGAAGCCCTGCCCCCTACACCAGTCTCTCAACCATGCATCTCTTGCTATTCTTGCACTTGTTAGCACGTGACACAGGAAGCAATCCTGAGATTACTACCATGAAAGTCCTGCTTTTTAAGTTTCCTACCCAGCTCCCTGAATTCTCTCTTGAGGACTTCCTCCCTTTTCTACCTATGTCATTGGTACCGATGTGTACCAAGACTCCCGGCTTTTCACCCTCTCCCTTCAGAATACTCTGCACCCAATCTGAGACACCCGTACCCTGGCACCTGAGAGGCAACACACCATGCAGGTATCTCTATCAGGCTGACAGAACCTCCTGTCTGTTCCCCTCACTATGGAATCCCCTGTGACTACAATGACCCTATGACAAATGAGGGAATTTTGCCTGGTCCCAGAGGATGTGGGCAAGGTACTGCATTGGTGTTCACCTAAGAGAAGGGAAGGAAAAATGCTTAAAAGAAATTTACAAGGTTTTATTTTAACACACAGAGTAGATGCCTGTACTGTGCTGCCAGAAAGTGGTGGAGAAACAGATATGACAGCAAAGTTTAAGAGACAATTGGACAGACACAAGAACAGACTAGGGAATGGAAGGATATGGACCACATGCAGACAGATGGGATTAACTTCATTTGACACCAGGGTCAGCACAGACATCGTGGACCGAAGGATCTGTTTGTGTGCGACACTGTTCTATGTTCTATTTCCCATGACTATCCCTAATAAATCCCTCTCTTCAGATTATGTATCGGTACATTAATAAATGATATTTATGAATTTGTTGCTCATCAATAAACACAGTCTGTGCAATAAGCAGCTGGTGCACATCACAAGTCCTGGTTATGTGACCACTGACACAAGGCAGACAACCTGTGAAGAGTATTGATTAGCTGGGTCACCTGTCTTGTAAAGACACTGCCCAGAAGGCAGAATTGGCAAACTGCTTCTGTAGAAAAATTTACCAGGAACAGTCATGGTCATGAGTCTATGATTGCCCATGTCATATGACACGGCACACAATGAAGGTGATTTTGTGAACGGAGTTAGCTGAGCTGTATTTACTATCATAATATCAGCATCAAAAGATGACAAGATCCATCAAATTAATTCCCTTCTCACAGGCTGAGCTATTCAGCCCACAGCCTCTATGCTAGCTCTTTGAAGAGCATTCAGTTCCATTTCCACACATCCATACAAATTTTCCCTTTCAGATGGTTCTTCCTTCTCCCCATGAGAGTTCCTGTCAATCTGATCCCTTTGCCTTTTAGGAAGCCCATTCCCAGTCACAGCAAGTCACTGTATGGACAGTATTTCATCGGCCAAAAACATCAACTCTTTATTCTTCTCCATTGATGCTGTCTCACCTGCTGAGTTCCTCCAGCATTTTGTGTGTTATTCTCATTTCTGTTTTATTTTACCAATTGTTCCAAATTGCTTGAACCAACAGAGTGAAGAACCAGGCACGTCGAAAGCCCACACACAGAAGAGAGTGCCTCCCGCAAGTAGGAGGCCCAATCGATTGGATGCATGCGCACTCACCACATTCTCAATCTGATCAATCTATTATAGTTCACCGATCACCTTTGGTCACTGACTTTCCTGCAACTGGAAACAATTCTGCTCTCAATTTCTCTCTCCATTTAAAAAGTACTTTACACCTTTATTTATCCTGAAATGAAAATCCCCACTCTTTCCTACACAGTATTATATCTGCCACTTTTTTGCACACTCTCCTAACCTGTCCAAGTCATTCTACAGACTCTCTGTCCCTCCAGCCATCATATGAAAACTTGGCCACAATGCCATCAGTTGCTTCATCCAGATTATTGACAAATAAACTGACAAGTTGTGGTCCCAATATGGACAACTGCAGAACACCACTGGTCAGTGGCAGCCATCCTGAAAAGGACCCCATTATCCCACTCTCCACCTTCTGCTGTTTTCTAGTGCAAAGTTCAAAGTAAATTTATTATCAAAGTACATAGATGTCACTCCTGAGATTCCTTTGCTTGCAGGCATTCAAAATGAACAAGGAAATAGAATACGATCAATGAAAAACTGCACAGAAACACA
The DNA here is from genome assembly GCF_030028105.1 of Mobula birostris. Taxonomy (NCBI): domain Eukaryota; kingdom Metazoa; phylum Chordata; class Chondrichthyes; order Myliobatiformes; family Myliobatidae; genus Mobula; species Mobula birostris. The sequence continues at coordinate 5,169,637 of NC_092397.1, forward strand.
AAATGACAAGCAACCAATCTGCAAAATAAGAAAAACTATGCAAATATAAAAAATAAATAAATTTGATGGATGGTTGGATGGACAGATGGTTAGATGGACGGACAGGTGGATGGATGGATAGATTTCAAAATGGATCATGAACACTGCCTATCTATTTTTGCTCACTTTTGCACCATTTATTTGTATTCTGTAGTCCTGAGGAAGGGTCTCAGCCCAAAGCCTCATTTAGTCATAGTCATAGTCATACTTTATTGATCCCGAAGGAAATTGGTTTTCGTTACAGTTGCACCATAAATAATTAAATAGTAATATATAAATTATGCCAGGAAATAAGCCCAGGACCAGCCTATTGGCTCAGGGTGTCTGACTCTCCTAGGGAGGGGTTGTAAAGTTTGATGGCCACAGGCAGGAATGACTTCCTATGATGCTTTGTGTTGCATCTCGGTGGAATGAGTCTCTGGCTGAATGTACTCCTATGCCCAACCAGTACATCATGTAGCGGATGGGAGACATTGTCCAAGATGACATGCAACTTGGACAGCATCCTCTTTTCAGACACCACCGTCAGAGAGTCCAGTTCCATCCCCACAACATCACTGACCTTACGAATGAGTTTGTTGATTCTGTTGGTGTCTGCTACCCTCAGCCTGCTGCCCCAGCACACAACAGCAAACATGATAGCACTGGCCACCACAGACTCGTAGAACGTCCTCAGCTTCGTCCGACAGATGTTAAAGGACCTCAGTCTCCTCAGGAAATAGAGATGGCTCTGACTCTTCTTGTAGACAGCCTCAATGTTCTTTGACCAGTCCAGTTTATTGTCAATTCGTATCCTCAGGTATTTGTAATCCTCCACTATGTCCACACTGACCCCCTGGATGGAAACAGGGGTCACCGGTGCCTTAGCTCTCCTCAGGTCTACCACCAGCTCCTTAGTCTTTTTCACATTAAGCTGTATATAATTCTGCTCACACCATGTGACAAAGTTTCCTACCATAGCCCTGTACTCAGCCTCATCTCCCTTGCTGATGCATCCAACTATGGCAGAGTCATCAGAAAACTTCTGAAGATGGCAAGACTCTGTGCAGTAGTTGAAGTCCGAGGTGTAAATTTATTTATTCATTTCTATAGATGTCTGACCTGCTGAGTTCCTCCAACATTTTGGGTGTGTTGCTTTGAGTTTCCAGTATTTGCAAAATCTTTTGAGATCTTATATTCCTGATTGTAACTTACAGCAATTTTAATGTATTGTTCCATACTATTGTCACAAAGCAATAAATTTCACAATATAAATGCAGTGGCCACTTTATTCAGTACACCAGCTCGTTAATGCAAATATTTTAACAGCCAATCATATGGCAGCAACTCAATCAATAAAAGCATGCAGACGTGGTCAAGAGGTTCAATTGCTGTTCAGACCAAATATCAGAATGGGGAAAAAAATGTGATCCAAGTGACTGTTGGTGCCAGATGGGGTAGTCTGAGTATCTCAGAAACTACCGATCTCCTGGGATTTTCATGCACAAGTCTCTAGAGCTTACAAAAGATGGAGTGAAAAACAAAAATCTTCCAGTGAGCAGTAGTTCTGTGGGTCATAACGCTTTGTTATTGAGAGGTCAGAGGAGATTGGCCAGACTGGTTCAAGCTGACAGGAAGATGACAGTAACTCAACTAACCACATGTTACAACAGTGATGGGCAGAAGAGCATCTCTGAATGCACAACACGTTGAAAGTTGAGGTGGATGGGCTACAGCAGCAGAAGACCACAAAGACACACACTCAGTGGCCACTTCATTTTAATGAAGTTAAAAGCATCTGCCCTGGCTCCTTTTTGAAATCCAGACCAACAATACCCAGAACCCAAATATGAACTAAACACAAAAATGAGGCATCACACACAATCCAAAGGGCACAGATATTATTGGTGGATAGTTCATTCCTCAAATCAGTCTGGTGAACCTTTACTGAAAGCCCCATTCAGAAGTACATTATTCCTTAAGTATAGAGACCAAACCTGTACACAAATTGCAGATATGGTCCCATCAGGCCCTAACATAACTGCAGGGACACATGGATTCTTTCAGGAAATACATTCCCAATAACAACTCCATGTGCAAACAAGTTCCTCTTATCTCCTCTCTGGTTTTATTCTCAATGTCCTGTAATTGATATCCCTGTGGTTACCAACTCTTCTGATAGCAGTGAATTCATAAAGGCACAACATATGAAAGAGAAACAGATGACCAGTCAGCCCCTTGCCTCCTACATCCCCCTAGCCCTCCATTGTCTCCTTGTCCCCTCCATCCCTTTTGTCACTCAGCCTCACCATTCCTTGCGCTCCCAACCTCCCTCCCAATGTCCCTTCACCCCTCCATACATTCATCCTTCCCCATCAATGCCCCTCGCGCCCTCCACCTCCCTCAATCCCGCCATGCCCCATCTGCCACTATCACTTTCTGCCCCCATCCCTCTGAATACCTCGCATCCTCCATCTCCCTCAATCCCTCACTCCTTTTGCACCCTCCAATTCCCTCAATACTTCACACCCATCCCACCCTCCATCTGCCTCACTCCCTTCACACCCTCCATCTCCCTCATTCCTTTTGCACCCTCCATCTCCCTCAATCCCTCACTCCTTTTGCACCCTCCAATTCCCTCAATCCCTCATACCTGTCTCCCCATCTGCCCCAATTACTTCATGCCCTCAATCTCCCTCATTCCTTTTGCACTCTCCATTGCCCGCAATCCATTTGCACCCTTTATGTCCCTCACTCCCTTCGCTCCCTCCATCTCCCTCAATCCTTTTGCACCAATTCCCTCAATCCCATCCCATCCTCCATCTGCCCCAATTGCTTCATGTCCACCATCTCCCTCATTCCTTTTGCACCCTCCATCTCCCTCATTACTCTTGCACCTTCCATCTGCCTCACTCCCTTCACACCCTCCATCTCCCTCAATCGCTCCACCCCTCCATCTCCTTCAATCCCTTTGCATCCTCCATCTCCCTCAATCTCTTCACACCCATCTCCCTCAATCCCTTTGCGTCCTCCATCTCCCTCAATCTCTTCACACCCATCTCCCTCAATCCCTTTGCGTCCTCCATCTCCCTCAATCTCTTCACACCCATCTCCCTCAATCCCTTTGCGCCCTCCATCTCCCTCAATTCCCCTCATCCATCGCCTCTCCCCATTCCCCTCAACCCCACTCACCTCATCCACTGGCCGGCTCACCTCGGCCTCCGTTCACACCTCCGCCCCTCCCCCACCCGCGCTTCCCCCAACCGCCATCCCCGCGTGCCGCCGCCCTCGGCGTTTTGGGCGGCCACTTTCTCCCCGTCACGCACGCGCAAGGCAGCGACCAATTTTGAGGCACACCTTCCTCACCGCCCCTCCCGCAGCGTATCGCACCTTCCTCACCGCCCCTCCCGCAGCGTATCGCACCTTCCTCACCGCCCCTCCCGCAGCGTATCGCACCTTCCTCACCGCCCCTCCCGCAGCGTATCGCACCTTCCTCACCGCCCCTCCCGCAGCGTATCGCACCTTCCTCACCGCCCCTCCCGCAGCGTATCGCACCTTCCTCACCGCCCCTCCCGCAGCGTATCGCACCTTCCTCACCGCCCCTCCCACAACGTATCGCACCTTCCTCACCGCCCCTCCCGCAGCGTATCGCACCTTCCTCACCGCCCCTCCCGCAGCGTATCGCACCTTCCTCACCGCCCCTCCCGCAGCGTATCGCACCTTCCTCACCGCCCCTCCCGCAGCGTATCGCACCTTCCTCACCGCCCCTCCCGCAGCGTATCGCACCTTCCTCACCGCCCCTCCCGCAGCGTATCGCACCCTCCTCACCGCCCCTCCCGCAGCGTATCGCACCCTCCTCACCGCCCCTCCCGCAGCGTATCGCACCTTCCTCACCGCCCCTCCCGCAGCGTATCGCACCTTCCTCACCGCCCCTCCCGCAGCGTATCGCACCTTCCTCACCGCCCCTCCCGCAGCGTATCGCACCTTCCTCACCGCCCCTCCCGCAGCGTATCGCACCTTCCTCACCGCCCCTCCCGCAGCGTATCGCACCTTCCTCACCGCCCCTCCCGCAGCGTATCGCACCCTCCTCACCGCCCCTCCCGCAGCGTATCGCACCCTCCTCACCGCCCCTCCCGCAGCGTATCGCACCCTCCTCACCGCCCCTCCCGCAGCGTATCGCACCCTCCTCACCGCCCCTCCCGCAGCGTATCGCACCCTCCTCACCGCCCCTCCCGCAGCGTATCGCACCCTCCTCACCGCCCCTCCCGCAGCGTATCGCACCCTCCTCACTGCCCCTCCCGCAGCGTATCGCACCCTCCTCACCGCCCCTCCCGCAGCGTATCGCACCCTCCTCACCGCCCCTCCCACAAGGTGGCACTCCCTCCTCACTGCCCCTCCCGCAGCGTATCGCACCTTCCTCACCGCCCCTCCCACAACGTGGCACTCCCTCCTCACTGCCCCTCCCGCAGCGTATCGCACCCTCCTCACCGCCCCTCCCGCAGCGTATCGCACCTTCCTCACCGCCCCTCCCGCAGCGTATCGCACCTTCCTCACCGCCCCTCCCGCAGCGTATCGCACCCTCCTCACCGCCCCTCCCGCAGCGTATCGCACCCTCCTCACCGCCCCTCCCACAACGTGCAACTCCCTCCTCACCGCCCCTCCCGCAGCGTATCGCACCTTCCTCACCGCCCCTCCCACAAGGTGGCACTCCCTCCTCACTGCCCCTCCCGCAGCGTATCGCACCTTCCTCACCGCCCCTCCCACAACGTGGCACTCCCTCCTCACTGCCCCTCCCGCAGCGTATCGCACCCTCCTCACCGCCCCTCCCGCAGCGTATCGCACCTTCCTCACCGCCCCTCCCGCAGCGTATCGCACCTTCCTCACCGCCCCTCCCGCAGCGTATCGCACCCTCCTCACCGCCCCTCCCACAACGTGGCACTCCCTCCTCACCGCCCCTCCCGCAGCGTATCGCACCTTCCTCACCGCCCCTCCCACAACGTGGCACTCCCTCCTCACCGCCCCTCCCGCAGCGTATCGCACCCTCCTCACCGCCCCTCCCACAACGTGGCACTCCCTCCTCACCGCCCCTCCCGCAGCGTATCGCACCCTCCTCACCGCCCCTCCCGCAGCGTATCGCACCCTCCTCACTGCCCCTCCCGCAGCGTATCGCACCCTCCTCACCGCCCCTCCCGCAGCGTATCGCACCCTCCTCACCGCCCCTCCCACAACGTGGCACTCCCTCCTCACTGCCCCTCCCGCAGCGTATCGCACCCTCCTCACCGCCCCTCCCGCAGCGTATCGCACCTTCCTCACCGCCCCTCCCGCAGCGTATCGCACCCTCCTCACCGCCCCTCCCACAACGTGGCACTCCCTCCTCACCGCCCCTCCCACAGCGTATCGCACCCTCCTCACTGCCCCTCCCGCAGCGTATCGCACCCTCCTCACTGCCCCTCCCGCAGCGTATCGCACCCTCCTCACCGCCCCTCCCGCAGCGTATCGCACCCTCCTCACTGCCCCTCCCGCAGCGTATCGCACCCTCCTCACCGCCCCTCCCGCAGCGTATCGCACCCTCCTCACTGCCCCTCCCGCAGCGTATCGCACCTTCCTCACCGCCCCTCCCACAACGTGGCACTCCCTCCTCACCGCCCCTCCCGCAGCGTATCGCACCCTCCTCACCACCCCTCCCACAACGTGGCACTCCCTCCTCACCGCCCCTCCCGCAGCGTATCGCACCTTCCTCACCGCCCCTCCCACAACGTGGCACTCCCTCCTCACCGCCCCTCCCGCAGCGTATCGCACCTTCCTCACCGCCCCTCCCACAAGGTGGCACTCCCTCCTCACCGCCCCTCCCGCAGCGTATCGCACCTTCCTCACCGCCCCTCCCACAACGTGGCAGTCCCTCCTCACCGCCCCTCCCGCAGCGTATCGCACCCTCCTCACCGCCCCTCCCGCAGCGTATCGCACCCTCCTCACTGCCCCTCCCGCAGCGTATCGCACCTTCCTCACCGCCCCTCCCACAAGGTGGCACTCCCTCCTCACTGCCCCTCCCGCAGCGTATCGCACCTTCCTCACCGCCCCTCCCACAAGGTGGCACTCCCTCCTCACTGCCCCTCCCGCAGCGTATCGCACCTTCCTCACCGCCCCTCCCACAAGGTGGCACTCCCTCCTCACTGCCCCTCCCGCAGCGTATCGCACCTTCCTCACCGCCCCTCCCGCAGCGTATCGCACCTTCCTCACCGCCCCTCCCGCAGCGTATCGCACCTTCCTCACCGCCCCTCCCACAACGTGGCACTCCCTCCTCACCGCCCCTCCCGCAGCGTATCGCACCTTCCTCACCGCCCCTCCCGCAGCGTATCGCACCTTCCTCACCGCCCCTCCCACAACGTGGCACTCCCTCCTCACCGCCCCTCCCGCAGCGTATCGCACCCTCCTCACCGCCCCTCCCGCAGCGTATCGCACCCTCCTCACCGCCCCTCCCACAACGTGGCACTCCCTCCTCACCGCCCCTCCCGCAGCGTATCGCACCTTCCTCA